>NW_017803536.1:104392-156345 GCF_001625305.1 Branchiostoma belcheri | reverse complement strand
ATTCCTTGACAAAGACAAAATCTGTGAAGCTGAAAATTTGAGTAAGTCTAATTCATTTATTACAGTTTAAACTAGCTTCATGATGACGTCTACCGAATTAAGACGCAGTGTTCGAGTGAAAGCTCATAATTTCATAATTATAGAGTTCAAACATTTTTCCAACACAAACAGTAAACTCACCATATAAATTTTTGGTCGACTTCATCAACCTTCGTCAGGTTTTTCTATGCGTTCCTGACGTCATCACGTTTCCGACTTCCGGAGAGTCAGCGAGCGCATCATACATCTGACGAAGGTTGACGAGATCGACCGAAAAGTTATGGTGAGTTTATTTCCTGTGTTCGAACAAAGTTTAAACTCTATAACAAAAGACGCAGTGTGTTTCAACTAGGAGGTAAGATGCGCCACAATGGCCGATAGAGAACTCCGTTTATGGCACACACGTGGTGGCAAGGCTAAGAAGGAACAAAATGTCTGTGGACACATGCAAAGAATTGATGTGGTCGTCTCAGTTACTATAGGCTTGGGACTTTTAAAAGCATTTCATGTCAGAGTAAATGCATTTCATGTCATGTAGCTAGTATGGTATGCTCTGGTGGCAATTGTGTGCCGTTAGTAGCATGTAAAAAGTTTTTTTGAGGTGAATTATGTCTGAAGGCTATGTAGCGCAGAGTGCCTCGCCTTCCTTCACTGCTACTGGCCTTTATTGCTTGACGATGTTATCTTTTTCCTCTTCCGCTGAGCACTTATGTCTCAGACTTTCCAAAACAACCCGGTAATGATAAGGCCAAAAGGCTCTCACTGCCCGTTGAAGTAACTCATTAGTACACTGTAACTCATTTACGCCAACGGCCTCTTAGAAGGAAATAACTAGATCTCAATACACTAGAAAAGTAACTTTTCTAACGATGGTTTTCAGTGTTATGTTTATGTTTATGCTAATTAGGTCCTTCATTAGTAAAAAAAAAACAGTTCCTTACTACTCTTCCCGGAGTCCTGTACATTATATGATGATAAATACAACATAAGAGTCCCACCGCCATTACTTGATGATTACAATATATACATGTACAACACTACAATATAAGAAATACGCAATAATTACTTCATAACTACAATATATACAACACTACAATAGTGCAACTACACTGTAATAACTACATAGATAACACAGCTTCATACCGATTCTAATTAATACCAAACCTGTCACAACTACGCTTTGCAGGTTTGGCAAGTATCAAAACTATAAAAAGAAATATTGTAATAAAAATGTAGTGAGAGATCAGAGTGTAGTATGTTATACTTACACCTAACTTTTAGATTATTTGCATTATAATATTGTTATTCATCCAAAACTCATGATAGTTGATCAAATATAAGCAGGGGTGTCTTCTCACCTAATTCAGACGCTGATTTTGTAACAAACATATGGTGTTTTAAGATACCACAAAATATTACAGCATGGACTTATCATTTTTTGTGTGGCTAACTTATCGCCATTCTTCATGTGCAATAAGTTTGCATGTTCCGTTCGTAGTTATTACGTCTAGCCCCGTCCTTGACTCCAGTCATGCACATTGCATCTGTGGTGTAATAAAAGCTATTTATATTCATATATTGGCGTTGAACGTCGGGAGCTCAGGTGCAATGTATTTATAAAGGTCCGCAGAGGCAAATTACAGACAAGCGTAAATGTCTTATACTGTATTGAATTGTTATCATTTTCGCGCTAATACTATTCAATTAACTAAACCATGTTTTACGTTCAGTTACTATTTTTTTTCAAAAGCAGTGGTAGAAACTTTACATAACAATTGCTACCTGTCCTTACATTTCTTTCATTAACAATGAAGAGAAAAGAAGCTGAAGATTAACACCAGATTACTGTACTATAGCTTATACAGGGTTATGCGTTTGTATTTTTTTTAATTTTTGTGACCAATACTACGCTCAATGTAATAAAATTGTACGATAATGGTTTTCCATATCATACTTTATCTTTAGCATCCCAAAAATGCCCCTTTGGTAGATATTGTGTTTTATGTGTTTACAGTTTAAAACACTATAAATCTAATCGTGGTAGAAGAGCTTGCGCGACGATTTAACCTTGTTAAACATGTGGCAACGACTGTGGAACATAAAAAACACAAAATAGAGGTAAAGAATAAAGTTTACTTCCTAACTACTAAAGTAATGAGGGCTAGCATAAGTTGCAATGGAGTCGGGTTAATTATTTGTAAATAACAATGCATATATATATATATATATATATATATATATATATATATATATATATACACATATATATACTCTAGCATCGAGACTCATACATATTTCTATTGTTGCATCATTGTGAAAAATATGAATAACTTATTGCGTAAAACATCCTATTTAGAGCAAAGCTATAGCAAAAACATCTCGTGCAAGATCAATATTAAGCGTTTGTAGTGCTACCAACTCAGTACTGGTTGAACTACATGTATTTCATTCATGAATTTCATTCTTTCATTCATTCATTCTTAGGTACTTAAAGATGCACTTGAAGATGCATCTCATCCATAAATAGACACTGTATTGTCTGATTTCCCTGTCTGGGTTTGTAACCTAAGAGATTCGCCGAGTCATCCAATCTTGAGTTTCATTTGTAAGCTGACTTTGGGTCTTGGCCTTCTTTAGAAAAGGCCATGTTGATTTGATTACTTGGATGACATCCGCGCGTGCATGAATTTTCATCAGTTTCAAGAAAAGGTTTTCGACCATACTGTAAATCATACAAAGCAGCTGCAAAATGTAATATATACCGTTATTTACCAAAAAATATTTGAAAACAGCAAATATGCGTATATAAAATGAAACATACATTAATCGAATAGAAATACACATAATAACAGAAATTAAACTATAAAATTTAATTTTTGCACCCTAAAACTGCATTGGGTGCCTTTAAGAAAAGAACTTAGCAGATTGCATTTAGCTGTATACGCTAATAGATACGCTCGCCATGTGTGCAAATGCCCCGAGCCCTTCCGGAGTAAGCGCGTAATGAGCTTTTCAATCCTACAGGTGGGCCTATCTTAGAGAGCCATGCGCATTTGTAGTCTTGCAGTACTCGCTGTGGCCCTGCATTTTATTGGAAAACATCATAATGGCGTGGTATTCAAGGTGGCATACCGGCCATCAATCCGCCTGACACCCAATTGTCATGGGAGAAGGGAACAGTGTTTGCAAAGCAATCAGGCTAAATCTAACGTTGATAGTATTAGAAAGCCATCCCAGTAGCATCTATTTAGCAAGTAATTCCTTCTTGCCAAATTGGCAGATTTTCTCCAGAAATCGCTTATTCCTAACGACTTCTGTTTATATTTCTTTGATGTCACTCAGGCTTTTATGTCCTAGCTATAAGCTTTTTTACTGGACGGTCAGAGATTCTTTGCGTTTGATAGATATTAGCACCTTAAAACCTCTATGCTCATCAACGACGTCGTTCCCTTATCACACTGGTGTCGGTAGCAATTAAGGTACCGGCTTAAACGTTTCTCAGGGGCGGGCCATTTGGTTTAATATATGCACGACGAGTTACGGCAAACGTCATACATCATGAGATGTAAGTCCGATACGTGACTTGCAATTATGGGATGGGTAGTCAGCCCCCGATGCATTGAGGGAAGGTATTGATTATCAGGCAGGCCTCCGTCCGGGAGAGGCCGTGGCTGGGATGTGGTCGTGTCGGTAGGTACAACCATCTCTTTTCTCCAACTGTTTTATTCCAAAATCCCCTTCAAATGGGTCTCCTAACGATGAGCGTATTCACGGCAGCCGTTAATCCGTTAAAAACCGTTAGGATTCAAAATTTCAGTACACAGGCGTTATACGCTTAGATGAATGCGATTCCAGGTATCGGATGAGCTGTTGATGTTCTGAAGAAGCTGGATTATGAGGAGATCTCGTTTGTGTTGTATTTATCGCCAGAGAGGATTGTTTCCACACGGGCGACTGCGTCACGTGTGCATGTTTGTTACGAAGCAACATGTCTACCTCCTGTTACATATGCAGGCTCCCTATCCATACCTTAGCAGCATTTGCGTCGCTGCGTTTCAGATTAAGATAGGGGCCGCTACGACCCGTTATCGTTGGACTATAAGCGATTTGCGTGTTCCGCTCATGATGAGAATAGGGTCCAGAGAAATAGTCGATGCAAACGAAAGATGCTACATCATGGGATTTATCATGAAAACAAATTCATAAAGGGGTGACCTTTTTATACAAACATCCTAACAATTCTGCTCATTCTCAACATGCTATACAAATAGCTATCACTCTTATGTATTTGATTTGACGTGAAGTTTAGTCATAAGACTGGTTATTTGTTTAAAAATAATCCATCATCCGATCTGTTTTCTGTTCTCTAATCTTCCTCAACAAATTCTGCCGCAATGCCTAGGTCCGTCTGCATTCTTAGTTTGTATTTTAATTGCTGTTATCATGCTGCTATTTGTATGGTTTATTTTATTTTATGTGGGGTTATCCAGGGGTATGGATGCCTGAAATAAAGAATATAGAAAAAAATAAAGGAATTGCGTCACATGGACCTAAACAAGAGATGATTGATGCCAAGGATGTTATTATGCTGCTATTTGTATGTTTTATTTCATTTTGTATGGGCCATGGATGCCTGAAATAAAGCATATAGAAAGAAATAAAAGGAATTGCGTCACATGGGCCTGATCAAGAGATGATTGATGCGTCGGTCTGGCATTCAACCTGCGCAAGAGTGGTTTTATATGGCAACAGATGGTCAGGGGTGTACATTATGACACCCAGTATTGCACAGACCATTGGAAAGTAGAGTAGCGGGCGTTTTATTGCTTTACGTTCTGCGAATCCTTAAGCAAAGACAATAGCGCTACGTCTGATCCTTAATTTAGAGAGAAAAATCGTCCATTGGCGAAGCAAAGAAATTGTTCAAGTTTCCTGCATCATGCAACAATTGATCTAACATTAACTAACTGTTATACAAGAATCTGCATGCAGAGGTTTTGGTGTCTTTACGTTTACCCTGTTAATATTTTCATCGTCTATCTAAATTCTAGTTTTTTTATTTTTCTTACATGTAACTGTGACGGTTATAACAAAAACAAATTGACATATTTTCAAACTACAGGTGGAGCTACGCGTGCGCACTGATGTCACCATCTCCTTCCCGGCCCTGACTCGGGCTCGCTCGACGCAGGGGAAGTCATGCTGCCGGGCGAGCCCTCCCCCATCCTCTAGGAGCCAACCGATCCCGACCCGTAGCCGCGTAGAGGTCTCCACCGTGGCTCATTGAAGCCATGGAGGTCGATAGTACCACGAAAGACATGGGGAAAGAAGACTCCTTTACCCCGCTTGCCTTAGCCGCCACCCCGGACGTACGGGAGGTGAAGCCCGTGCAATGTGTGCCAACATCCACCATGGGCACGGGCTACACCTCATACCGCAAACCGTCCCGGTTCCGACGGTTCGCCATGGACACAGACATCCATGGCATGAAACACCTCATCAAGCGGGGACCATCCGGCGTACCGCCTGGGTGACTCATGCTACTCCTCTCTCTCGGCCTCATGTCCTTCGAGTGCATGGAAAGCCTTATCTATTACTTTGAGTACCACCATGTCACCAAAGTAGAGCTACAATACGCCAAGAACATGACCTTCCCGGCGGTAACTATCTGTAACATGAACAAATACCGGAGGTCAGCGCTTAAGATGAGGGATCTGGCAACCGTCGGACCGTACATAGGTAAGGCCTATCCCTCATTACTTTCCTCCTATTGCAAATATAAACTTTGTGGCCTGCAAAGTTTTCAAACAACATAAACAAAGGAAAAAATGATGCATTCTTAAAACTTTGCAATGTGTAAAGACAATGCTCTGAGTGCGCATGTGCAGTCGTGATGCATTGTGGTCTAGGGTCAAAGTTTACGGTTCTTCACCTGTAGGCATCCATTGTTTCCACGTTTGTTTACTTCTTATATGGGGCCTAACCTCTGACCTTACCCACAATCCCTTGTGGCTTTTGGAGCTGTGAGATGTTTTATTTTGTATTATGATCTATGACATTATTGCCACCTAATATTTTGGTACTTCAGGGTACGTTATTTAGTTTTTAAATGTCCAATGACCAAGTCATCTTGTGCTACTTCAAACTACCTACAATAGATCGGTATGATGTTTACAATTATGATATCAATATTATTGGTGATGAATAAAAACTATACGAAAACTACAATATAGCGAGATGAAACTAACTGAATGATTTTGATTTAACCACATATTGGCTAATTTTACCAGTTTTTCCTAAGCTAGTTTAGAACGAGTGTCGTAATCAGTGTCTTTTAGAGTTTTGTTTTCTGTTTTCAACAGCACATTCTGTGTGCTTGTCGATAATGCCTTTTTGCTAGACGTTCAGTTCTCATTATATCGTCAGTAAATGGACTTTCAAAGCATGTAATCATCTCTATGAATTACCGTCAGGTTGCATATACAGAAGGATACATCATCACAGTCCTAGTTGGAAGAAAACATGCTTTTCAATCACAAAGATAGAACTGCTGTGCACCGAAGTCTATCTGACCCGATACAGATCAATTCAAAGCAAAAATCGTTACAAAGCATTGCTTTAAACGTCTTTGACTGATAGCTGGGGCCATATCAGATTTATCTTTCCAGTCACGAATTCCAAGCGCGGGCTCTCGTCAGAATTTGTTCTTGACAATTGATAATCCCTCCTACAAGCGGCTGCCAAAAAGGCTCATACTGTATTTGATTTAATATAAACCGGGAAGCTTGGAATTAAATGTTTTTGTATCAGCAAAACAAATAGTTACGCATCGTTGGAGATTAATACTAGCTCAAGGCTATAACCTGAGTCAAATTTCCCGGAATTGTAACAAATTTGCATCGATTTTGTTAGCTTTGCTAGAGCCGTAATAGGCTTAGGAGGGAAATGAGTTTTGTAATCACAATCTACAGACTTGTTTTCAACTCAGACGCACATTTGTGCTGTGTATAGGCTGTATAGGCTGTACCAGACACATATATTATACATTGCCAATGTTTCCTTACTTAAAGCTACATCTGAATGGACCCAATGCTCCAATACTGGCCCTGTTGTATAGGATTATTAAGTCGATCGCAGACGGCCCCTGGCTTAACAACACCACGCATCCATGAAACGTGTATTGATCCAGCCTTGAGTTTGAAAAACGCGGTGGACAAAACCACCCAGCCCTGCATTCTTTCCAATCTCTACAAGGAAGTCCAATTACTTTACGTACCAATCACCGGGATGACATGAAGTTGCTGGAATTAGCTGGGAGAACAGTTGATTTGTCACCATACATTTCCTCAGGTAATAAATACTGTACTGCTGTAAGTCCCAATGAATAGGCCAAAGGTGTTTCTCACCAGACACGACATCAGCAAAGAATGCAAAGACATACATATTTTGGTGCCTTTACATTGTCATCTACTAAGATGGCAAAAATGTACTTCTACTACGATAGCAATGTAGCATACTTTTGATTGGAAACTATCATCATGGCAATGTTTGTTAGAATTCCATGTATTTATTCATCTTAATGTACATGTGTATATCTTTACATTCTTCTTCTTCTTCGTTACTGCCCAGCACTACAGAGTAGTATTATTGGCAGTCGTTACGCAATATTGTTAGTAACAATTGTGCCCGGTACATGAAAAACAAAGGGAAAAACAAGGATAACTGAGAAAGGAACATAAGACAACTGATTTTGTGTGTGCTAAAGACAGGACAAGTGCATTAGTGCGTTAGTAATATTTACATATATACAAGACATGATGGGGTGACTCAATGCAGCAGGGTCCTCGCCAGTTCAGATTTGAACTGGGCGAGAGACCCCGCCTCCACCGCACCAGGCTCAAGTTCGTTCCATTCCCTGATGGTACGGGGGAAGAACGAGAGCCTGTAGAAGTTGGTTCTGCTCGCGATGGCCTGCAATGTTTGAGTGTGATTGATGCGGCGGGAGCATCGAGCCACCGGGACAATCCTGGTTGAGTGTGGGACGGAGACAGCATTATGTATAATCTTATAAAACATGACCTGGCGGGCGATCTTCCGACGTACTTCCAGAGACTGCCATTCGTTCATTACAAATGTCAACGTTATCCAGGATGTACACGTCTACTGTTTTGGTATATAGATAAAGAATTGAATCGATATTTTTCAATATACTCTTGTCTGTTTGTTTGTTTGTTTGTTTGTTTGTTTGTTTGTTCGTTCGTTTTTTTTACGATTCCTTCCCACTGTGTAGTAAGTATTTTATTCTTTGTTTGCAAATTCGTTGTCATTCGACAAATGATCCTCTGTCTGGCCTGTCGAATGTTCGTTTTTTTAACGATTCCTTATCACTATGTTGCATTTATTTCATTTTCTTTGTTTGCATGCTTTTGGTATGTTTCCCTTTCCTTTTCATTCCACCTTCATCTAGAGTTTAAAAGATCCTAGATTCGTTGTTATTTGACAAATGATCCTCTGTCTGGCCTGTCGAACGGTGTGTCATCATGAGTAAAGAGACTCTTTTTACACAACCAAGTCCTTTTTTTATTCAGCCAACATTTCTGTGACCGTCTGTCACCTTCCTCAGGGCAAATCTGACTGGTTCACATTGCACTGTAGCAAAGGTGTCGCTGCTATAGATACATTCCCAAACGGGAGTTGGATATATACAATAATTGTGGTCAGTTATTAAACAACAGCAGTTACAGACTTTCATTCCACCTTCATTTAGAGCCTAAATTCGTTGTCATTTGACAAATGCTCCTCTGTCTGGCCTGTCGAACGGTGTGTCATCATGTGGGGAAATACCGATCAGCTGTCGTCAGAACAGATGGCGCCGGTTTTCATCAATGACTTTTGAGACCATAGAATTCGCCCCAGATGAGAGCAATTACGTACGACATTACCGTCACCACTTTCCAGAGCATGGTTTCATTTTCAGAACAGATATAGCTGTTCGCAGTTATTGACCGAAACAGAAGACGTATCTGAAGACCGTATTTGACGCCACCACAATCCTTAAGTTTCCTCCTTGCCTTATCTTGAAATTATTCCAAAACATTGTAAAATATGGTGTTTTGGGCCTTCTAGACAGTGATTTTTGCCGTGTACGCTAATAAATCATCTTAAGTTTCGAGTTAGGGTCTGATTTGAAGATCTCGGTTATTCGCAGTTATTGGCCGAAACAGAAGACGTATCCGACGATCGTATTTGATGCCACCACAAACAAAAGTTTTCTCCTTGTCTATTCTTTAAGAATGTGGAAACATTGTAAAAAAATATGGTGTATTCGTCCCTCGAGATAGCGATTTTTGTCGTGTACTCTGATAAGTCATTTTACAGTCTTGAGTAAAGGTCTAATTTCAAGATCTCTGCGCCCAATTACTAATTATGATTTTGGCAGCGTGATATTCAGACGCATTAGAAACATTCTACTGTCTTACAGAAGGCTGTATCCAGATTTTCATTATTTCCATGCCATCAGTCTATGCCAAAATGTCTAGACAAAGTGAGTCATTTACAAGCGAAGGGATATCAATCCTAATGTCACTACCCAAAATCCTAATTGGGTATCTTGAACTTTGACCTTGACCACAGTACATCACGACTACACATGCGCACTCTGATGACGTATGGTCATGAAGGTTGTTTCAGATATCTGCATTTTAGGAACGCGGCAGTAAATACATATCAGATCTTTAATAAAAATTCTGTGTCGTTTAAAGTAAGTGTAATTACCTGTACAAGAAATACGCTTTACCATGATACATTAAATCAGCAAATATGTAACAACTGTACTAGAAATACCCCAAGAAATCGATACCAGGGAAATGATACGAAACGAGATAGTAAATGTAATTCAAGACAAAATACGCCATGATCAATTATGAATTTGCAGTTACCAGATATTGATTAGAAGAGACATGCTCGTTCATTAAGAAACGCAGTGACTAACGTCCTGTCTATGTGCTCTGGCAAATTCGGAATGTAAAACCTTATACTAGATTAGTCATCAGCCATTTAATGTAATGATGCTGCACAGATATGACTTCATTACAACCAAAATTATAAAAATTTGACTTACATTTATCAAGAACAAATGTAGTTTTCTGTTTCCAAAACTCCTCATCGTCACATTTGCTAATATATAGATCAACATCACATTTGACTTGTTGAAAGGTAAAACGTTTGATCCAACACACCTAGAGCTTTCGACCAATGACTTCCTGAGTAGACTGAACCCCAACGGGGACCGACATCGCTTACCAGATACATGTACCTTTGAACACACTTCATAGAAGTCACGTTACAAGTCCCACTGGGTCAGTCTACTGAAGAAGACCACAGTCATTGGTCGAATGCTTTATTAGAAAGCTCTCTTTTTATGTTGGATCAAAAGTTTTAACTTTTAATATGTAACTACCAACACAGATGAACTTTCATGATAGTATGACATCAATAATTCTATTCATATTTGCTGTTGCAGGGATAGTGGATCAGGAAAAGTTCCAACTAAAGAATGAACATTTATATCCCAAGGAGTGGGTGGACTTTGTTAGAATGCATGATTTGAAGACGATATCGAAGATCTCCCGATTTCCAGAATTGTCCGAATTTGTCAAGCGGGTCGGACATCAAATCAAACAAATGATCATCAGCTGCGAATGGAGGGGAGAGACGTAAGTGTTGAACTATGTATCTACATGTAAAGACTGATAGTTCTTTTCACTTAACGTAGTTTCTTATGCCCGCCGCCATGTTGGTGTATCTAATCGCATATAAATGAACCAGACGTTCTACGATCTTCTGACCAGCTGAAAAAACACCATTCAATGTCTATACAACGCAATAAAGAGAATACAAGAATAATGTTTGAAATCTTCTTGATGAAAGGAAAATATGGTTTGTATTCATGCACAAAAACACTGCATCATTGAAATGCAAATACGGACCCCAACATGGGCACCATGCCGGCTTCATTGAGCGAAAACGATGGAATATGTGATTGTCATACTTTTTAGTTAATATCATTATGCATGGTGAAACAAATTCAAAGAGCAAAAGTGGAAGGTTATGGAGGGTAACTGGGCTTTACAGCAATATCGTTTGAACAATGTGACCTATTGCAGACAGATATGACAGGCTATTGACAAAATGTCACGTTAAGGATTTCGAACTAACCAATGACCTTTATCATGGTTTCAAAGACGTGTAACTATCTTCCCTTACTTATCTATGCTATCATTGATGAAAGTTTAGCTTGTCTGAAAGTTAAGTACAAATACATGTCCGAGGGATAATTGCAGGTGCAAATAACATGTATGGAAAAAGAAAATACAATGATGTAAGAGACTACGTCAACTTTTCTCCTAGATGCTCGGAAAAAAACTTCACGCACATAATCACCCATCTCGGCAACTGTTTCACATTTAACGGGGCGCCAGGTGCCGGAGGAACGGTGCTCTCTTCAAGCAAGCCCGGAGAGGGTGAAGTATATTTTATACATAATTTTGTCTGTGTATCTGATACCCTGACAGGCCGAGAATACATCACGGTAAGGAGAATCTACAACACATTGAGTTACTATATACTGTATTCACTCGACGTAGCCTTCTTGAATAAAAGATTGTCTATATTTTTAATTCACTATTCATTTTCCTTTGGTAGGCCATGTTGATTTGATTATAAGGACGCACGAATTTTCGACCCTTTTAAAAAAGGTTTTGATTCGACCAAGGACATTATACTTTGATTTGACCATACTATAAATGGCACAAAGCAGCTGCAAAATAAGCAAATATATATGCTTTTAGTGGAAAAAAAATATTGGAAAACGATACTAAATTAATGTTGTAGAATGCCAAAATCAATTCCAAAAGAAAAAAAACGAAAACGTAAAGAAATGCAAATGAAGAGTATTCATGACAACGAAGATTTCATACTAAACTTTATTTAAAGTTTTTTTTTTTAGTCGGGGTTTTGAGTTTCCCATAGGATACCATCCGTATAATCAAATCAACATGGTCTTATACGTATATGATTGTATAATTATTTATGGTCTCTGCCCCTTAGCGAAACACTCACTCATCGTCATCTAATGATTTGAGTCAACTGTGATAAAACATAATCAGTTTTACAATTCGCCATAGCTAAAGACTATTTATCATGCATATTGCTCTATATTTCATTATGTTTAACTACTTGTTGATTACACATAACCTTAAAAAGCCTTACGTGAATTTTTACAAGATTTAACTGATGAGGTTGTATATAATACTACCTTGATATCATGATAAAACTTAACAATGGGATTAAAGGATTGCTTAATGAATGTGGATGGCTCCAAAGCAACGGAAAATGTTTTGTAGTTTTACTATAATTTGTCAAATTGCGTCTAAAATGTTTGCCAACATACAATTTTGTATATGCCGTGGGTTTAGACTTTTAAGTGTGCATTTGCAGAAAGTATTTCCAACTTACAGCTATAACAAAATTTTGACATTCTGCAATATTGCAGATCAATGACAAAAATATTTCTACCACTTAACTGAAAACCTCTTAGCTACAGTGTAATATTGCAAACTGTTCGCAGGAAATGGTCTGAAGGTAACCATCAACATCGAGAATGACGAGTACATGGCAACCAATGACGTCGCCGGGGACGCAATGGATGCTGGGATAAAGGTCATGGTTCATCCCCAACATGAACCGCCATTTGTAAAAGAGTTAGGCTTTGCGGTATCACCAGGGTTTCACACGTTCGTGGCAATCAGGAAAGAAGTGGTGAGCACTCAGTTCAGTTCAGTTCATCCTAATCAGGTGACACCATGTATTGTCTCCACAAGTTCCTGTCACGCATGACAGAGGACAGTTGAGTACTAGTATTAGTATTATTATCATTAGTAGTATTAGCAGTAGTAGTAGCAGCAGCAGCAGTAGTAGTACTCAGTAGTAGTAGAAGTAGTAGCAGCAGCAGCAGCATAGTAGTAATAGTAGTAGGAGCATTACATTGCGTCTACTTTTAGTTAGATTTACAATTACTTCGCATGAAATTGCTAAATGTAATCACGCCCTGAGTAAATGTATGCTGGGCACCATTGGAAAGCAGCTTCTACTGAATGGGGTAGCCAGCCATGTTATGATGAAATAAATATTAAATAAATACACCAAATGCCCCATGTCTACTACATTCACTCCTTTCTTAATACATTTGTATGTTTAAACTTACTTCACAATGACTTCTACCAAAACAGATGAACACTCAAGATTCCTGATCTAGTATGTTGTATATCTGATTCAATATTTCCTGCCGTTTGCAAAGATTTCATCTTTGAAAAATGTTATCTGTCACAGATTACCACACTCCCAGCACCGTACGGTAACTGTCAAGATGAAGGGAGCCAAAAGTACTTTCCGCACTACTCGTTATCAGCCTGTCGGATAGAGTGTGAAACTGAATACGTAATAAATGAGTGTGGGTGCCGACTAGTTGAAATGCCAGGTATGTCAGGTATGTCCAGCCGTTATGCTTAATGTTGAAAACATGGATGTTTGTTCATGTGTCACAACGCTGTCTTGATCCAGGATTGCGTTTACACCTTCTTGTAGGTTTGTTCCATTTGTTTCTACTGTATACTCCATACCAATCTAATTTCTTGGTCCATTGCTTCATTTTTATCTGGATTAAAACAATCAGAAAACATTACGTGTACCATTCACACGAACAGTTGATGAAATTCCTTATTTTCGTAGTTGTAACAGTTTTTTTTTATTTATCAACGTATAGATAAAATTAATAATAGGTTAGGTTTAATAGATATTATATCAATTACCTAGTCTGGTAGGTAGAATTTTAGGCTCTGGTGTTATACTCTGGGTCAGTATCACAGGATACTTTATTTTTTCCTCCGAATTCTTTCCTTCTTTGTTGCCGTGGATTTCCTACAGAATCAAATTGGTTTAGGCCACCATTTCTTACTTAAACAAAGTTTTGACAATTTGACCAAGATGAGAAAGTATACATCGTAGAATTGCAAAAAAAAAAAAATCAGAAAAGTGAGAGGTATACATGTACGTAAAGCAACGAGCTCAAAGCTGTAGAATCTATTATAAGGGTAAGGAATACCATAAAAAAAGGCCCAATTAAAAGCTGTATGCAAGGTTGTTGATACCTACCGCAATTACGTTATTACACTTACGATATCGACAGTCAACAGTCTACCCACAAATATGTTACTCTTTAATATATACTTCAGTTATACATCTTTCTACCTGTAGTGAATTTCTTACTTAGACTAATTCCATTTCATATTTGATTATGATGATTTTTTAATTTTCTTCCTCCGTGCAGGAAATGTACCGGTGTGTACGCCGAAAATGTACGAATGTGCATACGGAAAGTTATGTAAGTATATGATAGTATGAAATAACCAATGTGTGGTAGCTTTGTTGATTTGTATTTGTGAATCATTGGAAATAATGTCTTCATTAACCACTGATTCTCTCAAACCGACGTTGTTTTTTTCTTAATTCATTAGAAAATCTTAAGGCTTATTCATAGCAGGTAATAGAACACCTGGTGTGAAGATGTGGAATTTACAATATTTTTGTACCAACATTGTGTTCATTATCATCAGTCGAATGTAAACATTTAACATTGTGTTAAAAGCAACTGAGTTTGCCATTCTTACGTTAACCGATAGTCAATTTCATAATACAGCTCCTGTATCATGATAACAAGGTCAATGTAATTTGCCCCCTGCAGTGAAGGTAACGGAGGGTGATCTATGCGCCTGTCGGTCACCATGTCACAACGTCCAGTACAACGTCAAGTTGTCGACACTCAAGCTGCGGCCCAAAAGCGTGGCTGAAGTCCAGAAAATGGATTCGGAAGACGACTTCGAGATGTCACACAAGGAAATTCAGTAAGTTCCTGTTTTTCTACCCGTGCAGTAAGAGTTTGACAGAGAATAATTTAGAAACTCCGAATGCAATGCTATACCCCATTGTGAAATTAGACATTAGACATGAGAGGATATTGACTTCTTCTAAGATTTTCCAAGACACTTGTCAAGATCCGAATGACAGGGCCTGAGCATGTCCAAGGAGCAGGCACTGTAAGTAGCAGCATGCAGCGTTATTCCTTGAAGTCATCGCTTTGCTTTGCTTTTTCTGTACATTGTATGTGCTACATGCGCATCCATTGTTCTTGTGTTGTCTTGTGTAGTGTTGTTCCTGACAAACTCCCAGCACAAAGTTTGCATATTTTTCCAGTATCTCTTGCCTCCAGTTTTCCCCCAAACGTATCCGAAAATAATCAATAACTTTATTTGTTTTCTATAATCCAAATGTTTTAGACAGTAGTAGTAGTAGTAGGTGACAGTTGCATCAACAATGATTGTCGTCTACCAAAGGTGGAGAGGACAGATGGTTTCTCGTGCAATCAACATTTTAATGAGCAATTAGCTGGGAACAAAAAAGAAGGGGCTGGGATTCTGTTGGTGACTTTTTTGTCGTGCATCTCGTGGCGTGCTCGTGACGTGGTCGTGGCGTGATCGTGATCATTTTTGGCAATGTCTTGACCGTCTTGGACCTTCACGTACATCCGATGACTGACGGCAATGGTAAGTTTCCTCACCTGTTGTGTCGCCTTTCATCATCCACTAACATCTCATAACCACATTCATTTAGTCTGTCATTCTGTCTTGAGATATAGATCATGATAACTGCATAATTTCAAATCATATCTATTTTGGGGATACCGTATAATCTCCAAGCATATATGTTACTTTTGCACTTGGGTGGCAAAATGTTAACTGTCTGGCAAATGAATACTGCCTGGCCAATACTATCTTTGCAGCTACCAAAAGATCTGCTTGAAGGTTAAATGCCGTATACATGCGCATCCTTTGTAATGAATTGCTACCACGTAATAGGGATACTTCTTTGTTGGCAGCAGAGGTCTTTGACCTGACCTTGTAATATGCCCTGACAATATAAGCCATCTCAAATTTCCATGAACGCTCTTTTAACGGTGTTGTTCAATGCAATGCAAAGCCAAATGGCCATTTCTAGTAACTGAGCTAGGTGACACGACTATGGCAAAAGATGAAATGTGGTGAAAGTTCAAGATCCTTTTCATTTGTCTGGACATCTTTGACTTTGCAACAAGACAATTTGATTAGACAATAAAAAACGACACAACATATGGGTGAAGCCCTCCATAACCGTGACGAAAGTTGAACATTTACCTAGACTTTGAATTGAAATTCTAGGATGGCTTATGCTGTTAGGTACGTGTATATATCACGAAGCATGTCGCATTTCCGTAAAAACAAGGCACTGATAAATGCGATTTGCTAGAATGCGTAGCAGCAAGATACATTTCTGAATACTAACATGCTGCATATCACTACGGCCCAGATCCCCCAGATAACAAGGGGTTTTCTGTCATGCTTGTATAGACGGTATAAGGCGATTCTATCAAAGGTGCTCTTTTGATATCCTTATTCTATCATTACAGTGACAACATTGCGGTTCTAAACGTATACTACGAGGCTTTAAACTACGAGTCGATCGTACAGATCCCAGCCATCGAGACAGAGGGGTTATTGGGTAAGTAGTAGTTGTAGTAGTACTGTAGTAGCTGTATTAGCAGGGAACAGTAATTTGTAATGTCGCAACTTCAACAATGCTGGGGTTATGTGTGGTTGATTTTATTGGGAAAAATTAAGAAAATAATTCCAAATAATCCAGCGACATGGTCATCAAAATACAACTAGAATCTTAAATTGGACATCAACTGATCAAAGTACCGCGTAGAAAATGGGATTATATTATCTATCACACCTAAAAATGTGATTATCAGGTGTTAAGAGTGGAATAAACATCCGTAATTTTAAACATCTCAATTATAGAGAGAACTTTATTTGACACAACAAAAGTACAGCGACTTTCGTAAGGTCTGTAACTTCATGCAGATACCAACAAAATAAAAATCTCGTTATTTTGTTGGCTTCCTAGGTGACCTTGGCGGGCAGATGGGACTTTTTCTGGGGGCGAGTTTCCTTACACTGGTGGAGGTATTCGAATATCTTATGGACGAGCTCTATGGGAGGGTGCTCAAGAAATGTTGCCGGTGCAAGGCTACCGCATCTGCCCACTCCGCGTCACCCTCGGCGGATGTTTTGAGTGTGAACATCAACGGTAGTGCAACACAGCTCCCACAGACTAGCCGGGCATGACCAGATACATCCAGTTTGGTCTTCCAAAGAGAGGGAGCCTGTCTGTGTACAGACTAGGATTGTTGTTGTGAGTCAAAGGTCGCGACGGCTGATTCGGAACTGTGATGATAAACTCGTCAACACGACGCTCTGCTGAACAACAGCAACCTTCTGATGAGGTTGCTGCAACCAGCGAGGTTCCTCAAGGTTGCCGCGTGCGGCACATCATCATCAACCGGCAATCAGAACTTCCTCACTTGTCAGTCTTTCCAGGGAAACAAAGTTGTTAAACTTTCATATGTGTTTCAAACTAAGCCATTAGTTATGATAATAGGACGTTATATTGTATTTGAGCTCATTAGGTGTTGATGCCCTATTGTGGATATCACTACCGTCATTGCTAGACAAGACGGCGGACAATTGAATCTTCTTGCAAACCCTCCCAAAATCGTTGCGCTCCTCTGTGTAGCATCTGTTCGAGTAACCAAGAAGATTGGACCTTGTCGTGATTATGAGCTTTTGTATCCATTGACAAGTAGGGTGTACTGTTTACTAAGTTAGTTACAACTTACAAGCCTGAATGAAAGTATATTCGTAAGAGTCATGCTCATAGATACTCGTAACTCTGTCTATAGTATTGTTTCTGTCCTATGTTTGTGTGCGACTTGGGCATCGCATTTTCTTCAAAACCACAGCGTATGTCAAAGTCTGTGTTTCTTCAATCGTCGGTACTTGTGGCCGTTTGGGTCGGAGAACGGCCACTAGTAACTGCCGTGGGAACATACATCACCAGTAAACTGACATCATTTCATGTAGTCCACCCACACTAAAGTAAATAAACCTAAAGCACAATGTAGATTCCCATAGGGGGTGTGTACAGATGTTCACCTTTGCTGCTAGGAGTAATTAGTATACAGTTGTTTCTCTAGATTCAGCAAAAAAGTATTGAACATAGTAAGTCAAACCTCGTAGAAGTGAGAGATATATGGAATACGTAACTCAGAGGGATCAAGTAGAACTATCGTATTAACTAGTTAAGTCAAGACGGTTGTCATTTTCATCAAGTTTATCTATCAGCAATGATTTAACTCTTTTTTCGATTTCTTGTAAATATTTACAAACATATCAGTGACGTTGGTGTTTATATTGAATTTGTGATGCAAAGTATACAGTTAGCCTTCTGTGTTGTCGTTATATGGTTAACCAACTTGTTGTCCCGTTTTGGCTTGTCTCGCAAAATGTGGGCACCTCGTGAGATTATATGCTGAAACGTGGCTGGCTATGCAGTTTCATCTTCTCATGCCAGTCCCGCTGCTTGTGTATAATATATCAAGCAACGGTTCTGGTGTAATGGTCTACGGTCTGTCAGTCTGGCTCCGTTAGTGTTAGCCTGCAGTCACCAACCAATCACATTGCCTCCTATGGTCAAGAGACAACGTGATTGGTCGGTGACTTTCCATTCAACAAGAGAAGGCATCTGATTGGTTGACGTTAGCGTTAGCCTGCAGGCAACAACCAATCACATGGCCAAGAGGCAACGTGATTGGTTGGTGACTTTCCATTTAACAACAGAAGGTATCTGATTGGCTGACGGCTGGCCAATACTGACGCAGCGAGATGGTTAGATCATAGGCCGGTTCACCAGGACCGTTGATTGATATGTACATTCATACAAGCAGCAGGCCTAGCATGAGAGGGTGTGTAGTTTTACTTCTTGTCAATATAGGAGGGACACAACTTAAACGTTATAAAAGAGATAGTGACTCATTTGTCAAGGAACATCTCTTCTACAGAGAGATATAGTTTCTTTGCGAAAGTTTCACATTTTGAGTAAGTCATTAAATGATTTTCTCTTTAAAATATTGCTGTCCTATTATTATATGATGTTAAGACGAGTACAGATGCATGTCTTCCTAATACATATCAACATACAAAATATCATCATTTCAACTCATTATGGCCTTTTTAAGTTATGCTAAACAAAATTATGCGGAAACACACACACACAAACAAAACACAAAAAAACATACCTACATTTTCATGTAGGTAATAAGTCAAAGCCTACACCTCTGCGTGGAGAGTGTGTACCGTGTACGTACACATGAACGTGCGCTGTCTGTTAAGCAGTCCCGTCTTGATATGCCGTTCTTCATCATTGTTACGAATGGACGACGCAAATTGCCCTTTGGGTCACCTGTACACCCTGACAATTACTCGGGAAAAACTTCCATTTCACGGAGTCCCAGTCTGAGCTCCTTGCTCGGCCGTTCATGATAAGGAA
The DNA here is from genome assembly GCF_001625305.1 of Branchiostoma belcheri. NCBI lineage: Eukaryota > Metazoa > Chordata > Leptocardii > Amphioxiformes > Branchiostomatidae > Branchiostoma > Branchiostoma belcheri. The sequence goes on along the minus strand of NW_017803536.1, from coordinate 136,767 downwards.
CGCTGGAATGGCAGGTCCAATTAAGAAAACGGCTTTGCAACGTCTTTGCCGACGGTTTGCTAGCGCGCATCGCTCTTCTTAAAGCTACATCATGTAACATTAAGACGATGCAAAAAGGAAATTTTCTGGTATGGTCAATGATATGGTCTAATTGTGAATACACCAATGAAGCCGTTTTAGTTCAACCAGTTTACCATTATAATAGCTGGTTTAATCAAGTTATATTGTGGTATATTCAATCAATCAATCAATAGCCTTTATTTATACTGGAAATGCCCTGTCGGCCTTAGCCGCTCTTCCCAGAGGGGGGGGGTCAAGAGAACACAATAAATAAGTAAATAAAATACAAATTAATACAAAAATAAATGACTAAATACCTAACATTATATTGTAAAAGTTCTGTGTATTTGTAGCTCTTACATAAGTCTGAGTGTAAAAAAAAGATTAAAGCCGAGATCTTTGTTATTGTTTTTTTTCAGCGACAACATTTTGGTGCTAAACGTATACTACGAATCCCTGAACTACGAACTGATTCAGCAGATGCCGGCAATCGAAACGGAGGGACTTCTAGGTAAATTATATTCTTTAGTGACAGAGTAATTTGGATTGGCATGTTTTGTTTTGACACTATCGCCATAGGAGATAATAAATTGGTAGAAGATTAATGGAAATTGCCATTGACAACACGAAAGATGTTCAACTTACCCGAATTGTTGACCGAACAAGGTAATATTTTTGCAAAGGAGTGAATCTATCGTTTCCATCCAGCCCTGACGGAGGACGCAACAAACTACCATGCTGTATCTAATTCATTGCTAATGAAGTCACGGGTGCCGTCCTCCGTAGTCATTGCCGGCTCCTTTTAGTGTCGCTAGCTACATGTACCTTGGACTACGGGGGGTGGCACCCAGGCCATTTTTTGAGAACATGCAAAAATCAATACACGTGCGGATGCCATCCATAGAATTAAATCAGTGTGGTATTACCCATGTATTAAGTTTCATGTTCAGAGACAATTTCCTCTTCATATCCAGGTGACCTGGGAGGACAGATGGGACTCTTCCTAGGCGCCAGTTTTCTGTCACTGGTGGAGATATTCGAATACCTGATGGACGAGCTCTACGACTATGGGAAAGTGCTCAGGAGATGCTGCAAGTCCAAAGCAGCATCAGGGGCGACCAACGCTTCCCACTGTGCTGACGTCGTGAATTTGAACATCAACGGCAGTGCCACACAGCTTCCCCAAACCAGCCGCGCATGACGTAAGAAAACGGGGATGGCGCCAAACTGTTGTGTGCGACGCGACGTCGACGTGACATGACGTTATACGTGGACGCCCGGCTACAGTAAACGGACTTCCACACCAGTGTAGCAAATCATAGAAACCTCCTTCGTTATCGAAGGCCGATCTCTGATTTAAAAAAGTACAAAATGTACCAATTCCGGGATTCATCATGAACATTAACTGTACGTATGTGTTACTAATTATTCCTCTCAAGGATTTTAATACTTGTGTTAAGAGGAGTTCAAACTATTTGGTTTGGGTCTTCTCCAACTGTGGCAAAAACCCCACGTCAAAAAGGAAACGTTTGGCCGCTTTTAATTGCCGCCATTTCTAATGACGATCGTCACTTGAAATCCTCCCATCATATAGACTGCGCTGCTCTAGGTACAAATTTGTACGTATGTTGCATCTGCTCGACTACGTGAAATTCAGTGAAGACTAGACCTTTTCCACGTGTGGGTTCTTGCATCACAGATATGTGTATAATAAAAGTTATAATAAAAGTATGATTCCCATGCTATTTAAACTTTTAGTTGCCGAACAATTTCAGAGAACTGTTGTGATATACATGAGAAAACAAAGATGTTTAATGACAGCAAATGATGTGCCGAGCGTCAATTCCTATTGGTTATTGACGGCGGCCTGTGATTGGTGCAAAGTCACATTCTTATTGGTCGGAGAAAGAATGTACCAACCATCCAATCGAGTGCCGTGTTGGTTTGACTGTCTACGTTAATTTGCACCTTGACTTTCCCGTGTGTTTCTATTGGGCGCTGACTATTGTATCATTAGTACTAAGTACTGTAAGCCGGCCAGAGATGCACGTTAATGAGAAGTAACTGCAAAATTAATTAGGTATAATCATATAATTACAATTTGTATCAATGTAAATGCTAATATGGCCTCTTTCATTATCTAGACTTATGAAAACTGTTATAATGCCGAAATACCATTCGTGAAACCAACACCAACCTTTGCCATGACGATACAAGTGAACAATGTATTTAGGTTTGTTTACAGAAAACGCCGTAAGTGGAAAATAGTTTTAGAGTCAAGCGAGTAAAATTATATTTTGTTGTTTTGTTTTAGCATACTAAGGCAGAGCTTATCATCAAGCAAAATTTAGAAGACAGTATTTTGCCCTCACTACTCAGATGGTCTGTCAATACCATAGCCTCTATGCTAAGCATTATTGAGAATCTTGTAATGAACAGCCATATTAGCCATTCTACCCTTTAGATATATGCTTCCCTTATGGATCATAGTGCCATTTCTAATAACTTAATGCTGAACACAATGAAAGATAATGATAAGACACATTAATTATTAATACATAATATCCGCCACAATATTCAATGTACATATTCATTGTCTATAGTAGAGTTGCTTAATTGTCTTAACATGAGGAAACATTTTCCACTGCAATGTAAGAAGTTCTGACAAAGATGCATAAAAACAATTTTCAAAAAATTCCAGTTGTGCATGTGTATAGTCTGTCTCATCTTTTCATGACAATAAGTTCCAGAATGACATGTTTTTTATGGGTAAAGTCAGATGTTAGGCCCTGCAGAAGTAAGCAAACCCTTGTTAACACCCCTGTATGGCTGTAACCAGAAGTTGTGTCAAATATAACAGTGTCAGTTAGATAGGCAATGTGATAACGTTAAAGCCCCACCTTATCCTTGGTGTATATGTATATGTTGAGATAATCCCTGGCCCTACACTACGCTCACTTGGTGGTTTATTCAGTGATTATTGCACCTGACAAGGGATTTACTCACCATATACACCTTGGGGCGGGGCATTAACCTCTCTATTCTACTTCCTCTATACAACGTCAATCAGGTAGGTACAGTTTGATGAGATGGTTAATAGCAGAAGGGTATCCAGTAATGGGACATCTTTGGTGTTTCTGTACAAAGTTGTAGATACATGGATAACAGAACACGTGTCCTGACGTGGACAGTGCCGTGTCATTTGTTCGCACCCTGCCACAAACAGGGCAAACAGACGGGTGGAAACGGGGGGTTGTACCATCATGTTTTACCGCGGGGGGTGGAGGGGCGGGCAACGACGACACAGCCCTTGCTGTGTTCTGATTTTCCTCCGAATACCACCACTCCAGGAACTGTAGGAAAAACACACCCACAGAAAGGGCGCTTGAAACCGAAACTGCAGTGACCACTGCCGCTTTTCCGATAAATGTCGCAATGTTACCCTGATTACTACCACCCCCACCTGCAAGTGTCTCTAGTGCTCCTTTGCTCTGCTGCACCTGTATGTCTTCTGCGCTAAGATTGCACAACTTCACCCCTGCGATGTGTAACAAAGGTGAGTGATACTGACTCTTGTCAAAAATGTACGCAAACTGATAGTACAACATTGCACCTTCCCATCCCATGTGAACATAAGGATATATGACACGGAATGTTCTCTCCAGTTTCTTCCACAGAGACTGTTCTTGAATTGCATCGCTGATGATACCCCCTGAGTCAGCTTCCTGCTCTTGAAGTGTTTCAAACCTTTGGTCAAGTTTGAGTTTGAGATACGGAAGAAGAGTGAGAAACGCAAGAGATTTCAGTTGATGTTGGTGCCGAAGTTTACCTCCATGAATCGGTATCCTCTTCAGACCGTAGAAGTTCTCAGCAAACGAGGCTCCATATGTTCTAAGGTAGTGGTGCTGTAGTAGAGTGTCTAGTAGTGTGTAGATCTCATCATTGAACCTAGAAGAAAAAAAAATACAATGTTACACATAAGTAATAAGTCGTGTGTGTGATGGAAGTATTTTGATATAATCTAAAACAACTTTCTGAATGCTGAACTTACATCCAATTGCCAAATTGTTGAAAGAGCATAAAAACAAGCCACCCAAGGACTCCCATTATTTTTTCGTACTACCAATAAAAAGGTAGGACTAGCCTGTGATACTAAATAAACCATTTTCCGTCAGCGATATCATATTTCATCCTATAGTACTTGTAAATTACTATGGGGGCCCACATGCCGTTTTCCGTTTTAATTCTGTAATGCGTTGTAGCTATCCGGAATTTATCGTAAAACGTAATGGAAAGGCTTCTTGATTTCAGGGGAATACGTAGCCTGCTCTCAAAAATTATGGATTGAGCATTGCCCCCCCCCCCTCATGCAGGCCCTCTACTACAGCCTATAAATGCTACATTATCGGACAGGGTTGATTTAATCTGCCATGTTAAAAGATGACTCGAAAATTTACTAGTAGTTTCAAAATCCAGTTTCATTGCCTTGAAATCGCCCTGGGTATCTTTGACGGAGGTATCTCCTTACCTGTAAAGCCAGCCGTATCGAGCAGGGTTCCTCTCTGCAAGAATCTTACTGGCGTGTTTCACAGCCGGACGGACGGCGGTCATCAAGCTTTCCTGCGCCAACACTTCGAAGATCGACGGCTTCTCGTCGCCCTCCGCTCCTGCAGCGGTCAGATGGGCTCCAAACTCCGCCATCTCAAATGTACACTGAAATCGAAAACACTGTATAAACACTAGCAAAGGGGGAGGGCGTATTTCGAAACAGTCAAATCTTCACATTTTGTAGAGTTTATAAGTCGTGACATTTTCTAAGGAGCGATTCTGTGACAGAATACGTACTTCTGTAATTACAAAATAGTTAACAACTGAAAATAAGTGGCCAAATCATCGAGAAATGTGGCTAGAATTCACAGGAAGTAGCGATGTTCGCTCGCAAAAAGTCATGAGTTATATGGGGCAAAGGTCACTCTGTAGATCTGAGCCCTGATTGGTTGGAGTTCAAAGTTCATTGTCCCTTGGGACAACATCCTAGCATGCCAGTTTGATTCAAGAGAGATGGCTGCCATTTGAAACAAACGATTTGCAGAAATTCTCGGAATTCGGAAGACAACTACATCTGACCCACATCAAGAAGCCATCGTCATGCCGGCACGGAAGAAAAGGAAGACACCCCGACACGATTGCCGGTTTAAGCCTGGACAGAAACCTTGGAACAAGGGCTGCAAGATCGACTGGGTTTATAGGCCTCACGCCACTTCATACCTGAGGCCGACACAAGACGAGGAAAGGTTGTACCTCAACCGAGACAGGAAGGGAAACATTGTACATAATGACGTCGAGACCCTGAATGAAGCGGGAACATTAATGGTACTTCGTCCACGAAAGCTGCCAGTTAGCAGGGGTCCGTCGAAAAAGCGCATGCCAAAAAAGGCCCGTAAACGCCCAGCCCAGACTCGACGAACAACAAATCCAAGGGTATCCAGGTCCCAGGGAGTGAAGGAAGACACAGATCAGATGGAAGAATATCGCATCTGGAGCGACAAGAGAGCCATAGAAGTAATAGACGGCAGCATAAGAGCACAGAGGGAACATGACCATGGTCAGCCAGACTGCAGGGGCCTAGTGAGAATAGCAGCAAGACGACAGAGGAGGACAGGGTTGGACGACAACAACACTCAGGAGACCCTCGTGTGTGATGACTGCAACTACACCGCAACTGTATAAACGTATAGATAAAGAAACTACATGTAATCATGAAACATGTATGATGAAGTGAGAAATGTTCGACGTTTTTTTATCATTGTATTCTCGTGTGTTTTCGGTGGGTGGGCATGACGAAATATTGCCCCGGTAGTATAATATCTTGCCCTGAGCGGCGCAGGCCAAATCCATATTTTTCAACTTTATTTACATAATATAATTCATGTAAAAGATCATGAGGAACAGGAATGCCCTTTAAGCTCCCTGACCAAATTTAAGTAACAGTCTTTTTCCATGTATTGCACAATTAAATAATAATTGTAACAAAAAATACTAATGACAATAACAATATAACGTATGTCGCTAAAAGAATAACATGACTTTCTAACCCAGCGGCGGCAAAGAGTTCGTTATGGAGGACAGCTATCTGACTGGGAGGTACTGACCTGCTCAGTGCCGCAAGGAACACTTCTTGGTCCGTTAATTTTCCTCGTAGTGTTTGATGATGCCATGAGGGACGCACTGCTTCATCACTGGAAGTATGTGGATGACTTGTCTATGACAGAATCCCGCCACCACCTCGAGCCGCCGCTTATGCAGGATGAACTGGACAGTTTCACTAGATGGTGTCGGAACAACCACATGGTATTGAACCCAGACAAGTGCAAGGTCATCACTTTCTGTTTCATGAAATGCCCGCCCCCACCACCAACGCTCACCATCAATGGATCCCCCCTTGAAGTTGTGCCACTCACCTGTCTTCTGGGGGTGTGGCTGCAGAGAGACTTGAAATGGGAGACACAGGTTAACAAAATGATCGGAAAGGCTAACGGTCGACTCTTCTTCCTACGGAAACTCAAACACTTCAATCTTCCCACCGGTGACCTCGTCACTATATACACGTCCTTTGTACGGCCAGTATTGGAATACTGCGCGCCAGTTTGGCACCCGGGGCTCACTTGTGCACAGTCGGACAAACTCGAAGCTGTACAACGGAGAGCAGTTCGGACAATACTGGGAAGGCGTTTCACTAGCTACGAGCAAGGCAGGACAGACTTAAACCTTCCGTTGCTCTCAGACCGCCGGCAGAAGCTGTGTCTCAAGTTCGGGACTCATTTAGAATCCCACACACCGTCAATGCTGCCACCAAAGGGTTCGGACTACCACGACAGAACAACCAGAAACAGAGACAAGTATCGACCAATTAAATGTAGGACTGAACGACTCAGGAACTCCCCAATAGCTTACATTGTTCGCCTTTTAAATACTTAATCAAATAGTTAATGTTTTTAAGGATTAAGCTTTTAATATACCGTCTGATAAACCTATTATTGTATAAATGCTAAATTTTATCCATCAACGTTATTTCTTTTTATACTTATATATAGGATAATTGACCCATTGTTTTATTGTCAATTGAGCCCTATGTGTAATCGGAATCCGCAATTCAGCCTGCGGGCTGCGATGGATTTTATGTCAATAAACCATTCATCATCATCATGTCTTTTTATAGTATAGAATAAGTCAAGACTATTGTCAGAATGCTCCTATTACAATTCTCTGAGTCCAAAGTACTGATTATTTGTTGAGAAATTACTGTATGGTGCCAACTTGGGGCCGAGTCGTCCTGACACCCATCACAGTCCCATCTGTATCTTACTGTTCTATGTTCCGTACTCACTGATTATTAACTCAGCATACTAGTATAGTTGTTAACCCCCACAAAGTATGATGAAAAGAAGACAAACTACGTGTACTTTGTGAATAAATTGTGCTTAACTGAGTCCAGATGTGTCCTAGTCTTGTTTTTAATAGGGTGTCAAGTTTCAAGAAAGTGTGAAAATAAACACCTTTTCCCGCCGTCATAATGTATAGCAGATGTGAGCAGGCATGGTAATGGCTGTCCCATTCAAGTACGGGGAAAACATGTAATAAGGAAAAAGGTGTGAAAAGTCACCTACCTGCGTGAAAACACATGAAAAACACACATTCATAGAGTAACTCGGCCTCCAAACTGTCATAAACATTATGGGGCAAAGGTCTTCTTAGCTCTGATTGGTTGGAGTTCAAAGTTCATTGTCCCTTGGGACAACATTCCAAGATGGCTGCCATTTGAAACAAACGATTTGAAATCACCAAGGAAACGAACGACTTTTACCTCAGAAAATTTGTTGTCAAAGCTCTGAGGTAAGTTTGTGATATTCGTATACATGAAGGACGTATTGCATATGTAAGGAATTCGGTTATCTATTAAACAGTGGTTGTTTATTTAGGTAACTTGGCGACGGTGTCCTTGTGGGGAGGGGGGCACATATAGGAGACGCAGAAACAACAGAGAAGAAATCGTAATTTGCGGTACTAGTATACTGTGTTAGCTGGTGTGTCACACCGAAGGGTGGTTATACCGGCTATATAGATGGAAAAACTGTAACAACTTGTAAGAATAGGACTTTGCTCAACTGATGGGGTCAAAATTTGAGCATTTTTTACTTAAGTTGATTCAGAATTTTTTTTGCAAGAATAAAATGAAGAGGCGAATCCGAGAACCCACAAATTAAATTGGTCTGGCCTTACACGTGCATTCTTTCCCTCATGTTTACCCCATCCCAGACATGGAGAGCACCAGTGAGACCCTGAAGCAGCAGTTTGCTTCCCTCCAAGAACAGCAGAAGAAGAAGATGCAGAGACTGAAGGAGAGGAAAGAACAGCTGAAGAAGGAGCAGGAGAAGGGAGATGATGAGAAGCCGTTCCAGGCCAGTATGTATGTGGAGGATGACATGGGACTGCAGGTAAATATCTTGCAACATTTTTATGAATTACACCACAGCATAGCCTAACAGCCTTACCTAACGTGCCAGTTGACGCGCAAAACACCCCGGCACATTAGGTAAGGCTGTTAGGAATCCAGGGACGTGCAAACTTCGGTCTCAAAGTGTTCCGGCACAGCAAAACGCATGTTTGTTCATTTGGCCCAATGCACCGCTCCGCGACTGTTGTTAGGGCCATATGTAAAAGACTGCAAGCAAGAGAAGCCCTGCAACAGTCGCCGCGGCTAACCACAGCATAGCCTGATCACTATCAGTTCTCAAAGTGTACCCATCATTAGTCAACCCAGATGACACAGAAGACAGCTATGGTCTGTAAAGCCTAAGGCAATTGCAAATGTACTTCTCTTGTGTAATACTAAGTACTACATGTCTGTTTTTCCATGTAATACAATGAACCTATAAATACATGTATGTACAAATATACAAATGACATTGACACCTCTCTTCTAATGTTTTACTAGTTGAGTGGACCTCCTGCAAAGAATGACATTATGTATGCAGAAGAACAGATGTCAAATCTAAAAGACCAAGTCAGAGTAAGTATTACTTTACTGCCTAAATGTATATACTGGTACAATGTACTAACTTTTAAACAGATCATTATCAATGATGTATTTGCGAAGAACTCTGTGTTATCTAGGTTCAGAATCAGAAGTTATTTGTCAATGACTAAAAACTTACTGGAACCATGCAGATGTCTTTCTAAGGGAGGACGAATGAATCCACTGTACTATAAACTGGGTGTGCACAGTTAATGTTAAATTTTGCTTTTGCAATGAAGAAATCCTGTTACATTATGAATGTGTCCACAGGAGCTGAGAGATGAAAATGGCCGACTGTACAAACTCCTGTCAGAGCGGGACTACGAAGTTCGTCAGGTCAGAAAGAAGATGGAGAAAGAGCGCGCTCTTCTTACGGGTATGTTGTCTCTTATTCAGTGCTGTAGCCAGACTTTTAATAGTTTTCCATCATCTAAATTTTGGGTCCCTTTGCTTTGGTAACTAATGTAATGTGTACTAGCGATGGTGTACAGGTTCACTGGAACTAGTTCCGGACTTGTAAAAATATTTAGGTTCAAGTTAGTCCAAAAAAACCTGAATGTCTGGAATTAGTTCACACTTCCTAAAAAAATCATGTCACATACCACTATTTATTTTAAACCATTACCATTGGGCATCGTCAAGTGTCAGCCTCAGTAAATTATGTGCTCACGGGTTTGCCCAGACATGTCCCCAAAACAACATACTAGTATCTTGCTTCTAAACCCTGGTAAAGATGCCCCAATTTCCATTGGGAAATGTTAACAATGTTACAAGTCCGAACATGGACTTAAAACTCTGGACTTGAATCCAGACATGGGTTTAGGTACATGTACACAGCACTACAGTACTACGAACACAGAACTTCCATGATAATTTGTTATTGACATGTTGATGTATCTATTTACAGGTAGTGCAGGTGGTGTGGCCAGTGAAGCAGCGGCCACCAAGATTGTGGAGCTGTCCAAGAAGAACAGGGAGCTGACAGCAGAGGTGGAGAGTGGGAGAACCAAGATGACACAACTCACACGTAAGGTGCAGGACCTGGAGAAACAGGTAGGTGGAGCTGCTATAGTAAACACTTACAATGTACATACACATGTAAGCATGTCTGCAGAACGTACCACGCCTTTGCAAAACCCTGATTTTTCACAGGTTTCCTTGGATGTTTCTTCAACATTGCATCCGAATTTTGCCTGTTGCAGACAATGTTTTTTCCCGACACAATATTTGGAAAGTACAGTTGGAATGTTAACCTTACATATGCTACTACAGGCTACTACGACCTTATATGAGACGTTCTGCCAAAGTGCTATGCACAATACATTATGGGTGCAGTATATACGTACATTCTGCCGACATGCTACACATGTTATAATCAGTAGTATTCAAATGATTTTTTTGTTTGAAGTTTTGGAGAAACAAGTTACAGTTGAAAACTCATCAATCTGAATTTGCCACTTATGACTATGCTAAAATTTACTCCCAATGTTCGAAAGGTTGCATGCTGGAAGTAAGACTATTGTTCCCCTGTTAAAAAAAACCTGGACTGTCATATTTCCATAAATTATATAACTCTGTCCATCACGTATGTTATTGTTGTTCCCTCAGTTGAAAGCAGCAGTAGCCCAGGCCCGTGCCAGTGCTCGAGATGAGAAGGCCTCCCCTAGACAGGTCTCTCTCAGTCTGGAGGAGGAAAGGGTACTGTAACAGTTCATGCTTACATGTATTTTGATATGGTTGTGTATATGGCAAAATTAGATGTAAAAGTTGTATGGCATGTACTGGGATATCAGTTAAAAGCTAGGGAAATGTTGTTACATGACATATTTTCTAGTACTGGAATTTATTACAGAGAGCTTAGTATCAACCTTGTAAAAGAATTGTTTCTAATATCCTGGAAAAAGTCTAGATATGGCATGACTTACCAGAACCTTTTTCTAAAACTTGAATTGGACGTATTCTTATTATCATACTCATTATGTATATGCAAACTAGCTCCCCTGGCATGTTATCTGTCTTTTTTCAGTTTTTGGCCAATTTCTATTGTTTCCAGCTGCTTCCAAAGCCTAGTAGATGCTAGTATTCTAAATGAGGTGACAATGTCTAACAAAATACATCTGATAAACAGATAAGTTTTTATCCATATACAGGACTCTGAGGCTGATGTCAGGGCAATGAAGGAAAAACTGACTCAGACAACATCAAAACTACTGGAGACCAAGAATGAAGTGGCCATGTTGAAACAAGAGCTGAAAGTGGCCAACAAGGTATTGTTTTTGTCTTTCTGTATTACATTGGATGGTTGGGTGTTTGTTATGCTACTACTACTACTCTGTTAATTCTTACTCAAACACATTCATATTAGGGTAAAAGGAGTCTAAATCCCTCCTGCTATAAAATTGCAACATGATGTAAGCCAACACAACACCATGCTGACAGATGTCTGGTTCAGGTCATGGACCTTGGAGGAGAAGAAGAGAAAGAAGAAACAGAGCAAAAACAATTATGTTTTCTTTCTGCGAAGGTAAACGTAATTTCCTTCTGCGAAGGTAAACGTAATCAGCAAAATGAAAGAACTGTGTGGTCCTGTGTCACCCTTGCTCACATACATTTACCTGTACACAACAGTTAGAACTTGGCTGCTATTCTATGGAGCCAGACAGATCCCCCACCTAATCAGATCAAGCTGAGACATTACATCCTACTCTGTCTGACACGTGTACCGTGATTGGTTTAAGACGTCCCTGCTGCAGAATCTATGACCAATGGGTGCCACCAAAAGGTCAGACAGCTGATTAGAAACAAATCAATTTGTCCTGCTTGACTGTGAAAAATTCTTCTCATGTCATCAATCCTTTACAGTACATGTACATGTAGCTACCTTTTGATTATTTTACCATAAATTTTGAAAAATTTGCTTTGTTTTAAATAAGTTCAAGATTTACACGTATTACAAATTTATCATAACCCCATATATTTTCTGTTTTGTGTTTCTACAGTAATAGTTACATGTATACCAAATACAGTTACAACATGTACTTAAGCAACTGGATTATGATTTTTGAACGGAATAAAAAACAGACATTTTTGTTGCTTGAGTAACTGTTTTTTTTTGGCATATCTTATTACATGTATATGGATGTCTAAGTTCTAACCTTCACTAGCGAAATAATAGGCATATATTGTTTTAATCTCAAACTCAAACGATTAGAAAAACTATTGATTTTCTCTGGGCTGCAAAATCTAACTGCTGCAAACCTAAACGGATTTAGAGTAAGGCTGAAGGCCAAGGTTGAGGTGGATATGTCTGGTCTTGATTATATTAGCAAGTATAATCATATCCAGCTCAAATATCTCCAGACAAATAATCAAGGTTAAACAAGGCACAGTAGAATATTGCACACAAAAACAATTTCTAATGTCTGATAGGGTACATCAATTTTCTACCCATCCAATTTCTGTATCAAGCTCAATCACACATAGCCAAATATGGCCTCTGAACATTGTCAAACTCCCCACAACCATAGTTAGGAGTAAAGGTTGGTTTCAGCAAGGTCGCTGCTGTTAAAAATTTATGTTTCAAAATGTTTGCAACATTTGGGTGTTGGATGGGAGGTTTAGGCATGGTTGACTGGTGATTTGCTGTTGTTCAGGAGTAGTTCAGAGCATGGTTCGTTGTCAAATTTGACTCAAATTTATCTCAAATTTGAGTTTATTTGTATCAAAAGTTGACATAAATAAGATAACATAATTGGGTATTCCGTATCGTCCTCAGTCCTGCGGTTTCAATCTATCTCTGGCCTTCAAGCGATCTGACCCACAGTCAGGCTGGTTAACACAATGTACCTTCACATTAATTTTTGTTCAGTTTCTCCAAACGCATAAGGTCATTGACCTAGACCAGACAGCTGTCACCATGGTAACTAGTGATGAAGCAGGCACCCTGTGGTGTTGGGTTACGTCATGTAGCAAGACAGAGCTGGAAGTGCTTGTCACAATTTACACGTAATACTAATAGTAATTATGAATGTGTTTGAGTAAGAATAAACAGAGCATTTGTGTAGGCTAGACCAGGTGAAGGTAATATGCATTTGATGTACCTTTCTAGTCTGTATTTAAGTCTTTGTACTACATGTATGTTGTTGTTTCCTGACAGGTACTAGAGAAGGAGGTAGGGGAGGGAGTCAACATCCAAGCCTTACTGAAGGACTCTAGTGGGTTCAGAGGTCGTGCACAGCAGATTCTCAACTTACAGAAGAAGGTAACATCTTATTTCTGTGTTCATTAATAAGCCAGGTATGTTGACTTCATGGCTCCTATCATAGCATTTTTGGCTATAATAGGATGCCTAGGCCTGTTTGTTTTTTTCGCCCTGTCTCCATATTTTTTCTGGAAAAATCAGAGAACCAACAAATCAAATTGGTGTGGCCTAACTTACATAATGCAGTTTTAAGATTTCCTTGATGATGCATTCTGATGTTTAGTTGTGCTGTTGTACATTGCAGGTGTCTGAGTTGAAGAGTCAGCTGGGTATGCAGACTACCCGGTCCGGGTCGGGGCTGAGTCTGGAGGAACAGTTCATGGGTACCACAACACGAGCCACCAACTACAGCGACAAGAACAGGGACAGGATCAGGCAGCTGGAGAGGGACAGGAAGGAAGCCTCAGAGGCAGGTTTTACACTTAATCTTTCAACAATTCTTCATAGTACTGTTTAAACCCACGTGTAGGTCCAGGTGCGGATTCAAGTCCAGAGGTTTAGGTTCAGATCCAGACTTGTAAGTCCTGAGCTAAACCCAGGGCATATGCAAAATACGGAAGGGACTCGGTGAACATTTCTCAATGGAAATGGGGAATCTTTACCACAAAATGTTGTAGTGCACACTGCACTACCAGGGTTCAGAAGCAAGATAAGTAGTTTAGGCGGCACATCTGGTTACAGACAGTCACAGAAACTTCAGCTGAATAAAACACTTGGTTGCAAAATATTTAGCGACTTACCAACTTGATGAAACTATTAACAGAAGGTCCATGTTTTTTTTCTAATTGTATGCATGATGTACACTAAAATGTCTATTTCTTTCTTTGTCTCGTAGAAAGCACAAGCAGAAAAGGCAGCCCTGGAAGCAGACTACAGTAAGCTGAAGGACAGGTGTGATGCCAGTAAGGCTCGTAACAAGGTCCTGGCTAACGAGGTGAAGTCGTTAAAGGACCAGCTGGCCGTGCTGTTGGACAAGGGGAAGAACGACGATGAACTCATCACTGCACTCATGGTAAACACCTTAGGCCTAGGAAAAAATGTTGCCTGTTTCCCAACCGACTTGAGAAAAAACCGCCGACCCTAGCTTTTTTGGATTGCAAACCCCACCAAAAAATTAGATTTTGCAAGTTGAAAATGTCTGCCCTTGGTGCTGAACACAATCTACACACAGGCAAACATACCTGTCCTTGGTGCTGAACACCTTCCACACACAAGAAAACATACCTGTCCTTGGTGCTGAACACCTTCCACACACAAGAAAACATACCTGTCCTTGGTGCTGAACACCTTCCACACACAAGAAAACATACCTGTCCTTGGTGCTGAACACCTTCCACACACAGGAAAACATACCTGTCCTTGGTGCTGAACACCTTCCACACACAAGAAAACATACCTGTCCTTGGTGCTGAACACTTTCCACACACAGGTAAACATGCCTGTCCTTGGTGCTGAACACCTTCCACACACAGGTAAGTATATCTGTCATTGGTGCTTAACACCACCCACACACAGGTAAACACCCCTGCCCTTGGTTTTGAACACCATTCACATGCAGGCAAACAGACCTGTCCTTGGTGCTGAACACCATCCACACACAGACAAACATTCCTGTTCCTGATGCTGAACACTATCTATACACAGGCAAACATACCTGTCCTTGGTGCTGAACTTAATAGCTATAATAGATGTTTGGTTAAGGGGATGAAATCTGCCATTTCTGATTACCATTTTCATTTCCTTCCCTGCCTTGCAGAATCAACAAGAGCAGATGCAGAAGTTACTGGAACAAACGACAAAGAAACAACAAGAATACCAACAACAACAGCAGGCTGAAGTCACCCAGATCATCACCAAAAACATGCAAGATCAGAACATCGTGGACCAACTCAAGGCCATAGTGGCACAGAAGGAGGGGCAGGTTAAGGCACTGGAGGAGGAGATCAGAGGAATCAGGGTGAGCACTGCCATCTACTGATATGTGGGTGAACTGCAATAACATGTAGTTAGCTAAGGCCACACCAATTAATTTTATAGGTGATGTCCACATTATGACCAAAGAGTCACAACAGTGGGATAAGGGAAGATGTGATGAAAGGAAAGAAACAGGACAGGACGATAACTGCTGTTCCACTGGTTTGTTGCTGTTTTCATGACGAATACACTGTGTCAATCTGTGTCCTAAAATTTTGTTGTAGCTTAGTATATTTCAAATCTAGGCATCTTGCTTTTTTCTTTTTTTTTGCACTCTCACATTAAATCTATTGTCTCCAGAGGACGTCATCCATGAAAATTACATGGTGTGGCCTATACATTAGTGACAAGCTTGAGCATGGCAAAGAATGTAAGGAAAACCAAATGCAGTATGAAACGTGTGAGCAATGCCATCTAGAGACTTTGATATGAGCTACAGTTGGATATATTTAATACTAGTAACACAAACAGGAGAACCAACACATAACATTACAGAAACAACAGATAAAGTGTGCTTGTGCTGTCAAGTCCCTGCCATTAGGATTCGAACCCAGAACCTCTAGATTCTGAGTGAACAACCCTAAACACAAGACCATCTTTTCACCTATTATAGTAAGTATATATTATATTATTATATTTATCCTACAGGACCACAGAATGGCGGCCATGCAGGGGGGACATGTCAGCCCTGTCAGGCGCCCGCCCTCCAGGTCAACGCCCTCTGATCTCCATGGTAACCGCCCACCCTCTGCCCACCATGGTCTTGGTAGCTCCATGTCATCCCATTCCCATGGCAACGACATCAGACCTACCTCATCAGAGGCCTTCTATCTAAACACACAGAACCAGTGAGTCATTGCACGTTTTCAAAGTTTGTGCTCTTTCTCATTTATTCATTTATGTCTTACTGGTAAGTGTTAGTATTTTCACCCCAGCCTGTGAAAAATGCAGGTATTGTATTTAGTTTGCCTCTGTGAGTGTCTGTCCAAAATTTCTAGGCAAGATGCACCAGTGTTTCAAAAAATGAATTTGGAGTTCAGAATAGAACTGTCATCCCCTTGAGGTCTACCAAACTTTGTTTTGCAGGAATGGACGAGGCAGTAGGAATGGAGTTGCAAGCCCTGCTAGGTCTGGTAGTGCACAGGCAATCAGGGGAGCAACGGTTATCAGACCTGCTACAGACAGGTACATGTACGACTGTCATTGTCTCTTCAGTAGCATGCATAGTCCAGTGAATAGCTACCCTGCCTCTGGACCAAGAGGTTTAGAGTTTGAATCCCAGCTGTTGTCATTCACCTGTAAAGGATTGCAGTTCTAAGTTTTAGCAGAATACACAATTTGCACAACTGTCACAATTTTGTACAATTTGCATTGATTGTATAGATGGCATGTTGTTCTAGCTCTGTACTGTATTTAACATACTGTGTTGTATTGTTCACAGTGAGTTGAAGGTAAAAGACATAGAGATCCAGCTGCAAGAACAGAGAACAGTTTGCCAGGCTGCTCAGGTGGAGAGAGACAAACTCATAGAGCTGGTACAGGTGCTGCACAACAGGTAGGTGTTCCCTTAAGCCCATCTAGTAGTCAAACATAACCAAATATGGCCTCCTACTGGGGCCGTCACATTGCGCGTAAATCGATCGGCCGACTAGTCGGCGAGCTCTAAACGACATTTACGGCCGTAGTATGCCCGATGTTCCGTCGAGCATTGCAAGAATTTTCGGGATTGCCAGCAATTTTTTGGAGTTGGCCGAAGCTCGTTGAGACGCGAAACGTGTTCTTAACATTAGTGACTAGTCGCCGGTAATTTTTGAGGTCGCAGATCCCGTTTCCAGCTCTCCCGTAGCTTGTTCCTGTACGGCCGACAGTCGACCGATATTCGGACGTACATCTCATGAGTCTTGGCCGTTCTTTGACTTAAAAAATCAGGCGATGGTCGCTGAATATGGTCGACCCTCACACGAGCTTCACGAAATATTTGGTACCTTGCCCGACTTGCGCAAAGTTTTTAAAATCGTGCGTGGTTCGAGCGAGCTTCGTGCAAGTGTCGGACGAAGGTTCTACAGATACGGCCAAAGCTCATCGACAATGTGACACAGGCATAAACACCAGCCAAACTACCCCACAACCAAGGTTAGGAGTTAGTTTAATGTGTAACATTTGCAGGTTAAATAAAAATGACAAATTCTTTTTCACGCTGAGAGTGTTTTTAATTTTTTATTTTCTTTCAGACTGGATGAAGCAGAGCAAAAAGCAACAGAAGCAGACAGTCAGCTGTCACAGCATAGACAGCGCAATGTACAGCTAGAGAAACAGCTAGGTCAGAACATCTCAATCCTTGGTTGATAACTCTGGTACTTGAAGGCATGCCTTTTCTTTCTTTTCTGAGCTGGTATTAGGTACCTGGTAGTTGGTATGTACATCCACCAATCTATTTGTCATTTTGTCCATCATACATAGTCTGGACAATTTTCATCTGTCTTCCAATGACACTCATTGTAGGTTTCTTTTCATGTTACACAGGGAAAGCCAAGCTTGAAAACAAAGGCTCTCCCAAGAAGGGAAGATCAACAGTTCGAGACTCAGTCGGACAGGGCGACTTCAAGCCAGGTCTGGAAGATCTTGAAGAGATGGAGGTCCAACTGTCCATCCAACGGGACGAAAACGAAGCCCTTAAAGCAGCTCTGCAGAGCACACTGAAGGCAAAGGAAGAAGACTTGAAGTTTTACCGGACAATCATGGACCAAACCAAGCAGATTTTCTTGCAGGGACTCCGAGAACACAGACAAAGAGGCACCACTTCTTAAAGACAGCCAATGAGCACGTCAGCAGAACGTACTGCGCCTGGGCAAAACCCTGATATTTTACGGTTTTCATTGGATTTTTGGTCAACTGTCCGCATTAGAATTTTGCAGAGGATATCTTTTCTGACATAACATTTGGAAACTACAGACGGGATGTTAACCTTTTATGCAAGAATATAAGACCTTCTACCAAAGTGGTATGCACAATGAATTACGGGTTTTGCGCAGTTGCAATATGTTCTGCCGACATACTCATCCAATGCAATTTCAGGAAAGTAAAACTGGACATTTCAATGTCATTCTTTTAATGTAGGGAGTTGTATCAATCCTATCCCGTAGCATACTGATATGAGGCAACAATGCAATGTCACATTGACTGTAGGCTGGCTCCAGCTATTTATGAGTGGTACCCATGAATTAAGGGACTCCTCTCATAGCTTGGTTTGGGGCTATTTGAAACACTTAAAGTATAAAATGATTACAAAAACGTGCTAAGAAGTGGCAATAAATGTCAATATCGGACAGATTTTCTCATCCAGAATATGTTTGGTTTTGCCACCCTGAAATTGCACTGAATGCCTTTAAAACTTCCCATTGTTGAAGGCATCAGGTGTAGCAGGCCGGAATATACCCATAGCTAAAATGTACCAGGATATGTTTTAACCTTAGGTATATTCTGCCCTGCTACACCTGAGGGCTACAGTGTATCACAATAGACAGTTCTTTGTAACTGAGTCACACTGGTAAAGTATTAATCTGAATTACATCTCTATGATAGATATGTACTGTATGTGGAAAAGTAGATGTATATTTTTGGAAATGTCTGTAAATATCTTTCATAGAATATTCACTGTTTTTACTTCAGCTATTGTATGTATCTCAGTCTAGCAGATATGCCTTGTTTCTGAAGTTACAACTGTAGCACTGAAAAATAATGTCCACAAACCTTAGAAAATGTTCAAAGAAAAATCAGGTTTTAAGCATGTATTTGCTTTTACGTGCAACTTTACATGATGCTGGATCTCTGTTGGTAATACATTGTGGTAGCAAAGATTATTGTCCATGACAACAGAAACTTCTTGATGTCTATAGAACAGTATGATACATGGAGCACCTTTTGATATATTGCACTAATCTGACTTACAAAATCAGAAACTGCTGCTGTTATAGATGTGATTGGTGGTAAGAGCCACATGAGTAGGCTGTCTATGTACAGTAGACACAGGTTTTGAAGGACTGTACATGTACCGGCACAAAAATCGTTATGTATTGTTCATGGCACTTCAGCAGAACATACCATCGTTTAAGGTTGTATAGTTTCCAAATGTTGTTGCAAAAAAGATATCCTCTGCAACGGGCTAAATCCTGATGATGCAATGTTGACCAAACATCCAACGAAAACCTTGAAAAAGCCAGGTTCGCATCGTTAGAAAACACTTATAATCTTAGTACATCACAATACGTATTACATCACCAGATACAGTTGATAGTGTAATGCTATAGATAGTGTAATACTATACTACATGTGTACATATGGAAATGTTGGCTGTTTTCAATCATCAACACCACACAGGAAATACAGAATTCTACCACATTTTGCACGTCAGTTGGGTTAAAGGAAGAGAAGAATTCTATCACATGCTGCACATGTTGTCAATTCTGTCTATAAAAATAGCAGAGTGAATAAATATGTTGATGAGGACTTGGCGGCCTCACTGAGCTTACTTCATTCTGATCGGAAATGCCATATTTGAAATGCAAATACTAATACATTGGAATTCTCTTTTTTTTCATCCGCCAAAACTGTTTAGATGACCTATTTCTCTTTAATTCTACTGGAAAACAAAGTACCATGTCAACGGGTACTCATCGCCACCCTGCTCTCGGTGGCGGACAGGGAGTGGCGTCCCTGCCCATTGAGGAGCTGCAGACCACATACACAAAACTTGTACGAGCAACCATCAAAAAAAAAACCCTACCCTCACCGTGCTGAACAGGAAGAAGAAGAACGTACAGCGATCGGTGACTCCCGGTATCTAGTAAAACTTTTTAAAATAATAATCATTTGTATTGACATAACGTAGATATATACCTATCAAGAGTTGCTAGAATCATTTGTTTTCGGGGCAATTCAAGGTTTTCATCTGTTCAAACACATAATAATTTATCAAAGATAACCACACATGTCGACAGGGCTACCGGAACTCCCGGCATTGCCACTGGATTTCCTCAGTGAACAGTGATGAGAATGTCAACCGAACATCAGTCAGCATCGTAGTGGAATTCCCTGTACTGGAAAACGCCACGCAGGAGCAGAAGCATAGGTAAGTGAATGGTCACGCCATTTATCTATTTCTTTGACGTCAATCAATGTTTAGGGAAGTGCCCAAGGATGACTTCATTCTTTATTTGATATGTACATTTTAATGCATATATAGAACGGACATTACCAGTGTCAGCTATGTCGGGACATAAACAATTATGTATTTGTGGGGTTGTGCGTGGCGTAACGGCAGAGCATTCGGCTCAAAACCAAGAGGTCCCGGGCTCGAGTCCTGCCAAGTCACCAACCTTGTGCCTTTGGGAAAGGCACTTTACACCACTTTCCTCACTTCACTCAGGTGAAAATGAGTATGCCAGAATTATCGTGATTCATACAGCTTTTGAACGATGATAAAGTAATTTTTAATGCAGTCAAATATCTATTTTTCTTTCTACGCCCCGAAAACTCGTCATAGAATTGGAATAAAAGAGATCAGTTTGAAGAATCATCAGTTGATAGGAAGATTCTTAAGGGGTCATCCATTTTTTATAAACCGATCCACTTAATCGTTCTATCCAGGAATTCGTTCCCTTATCAATTTTGCGATTATTAGGGCTTCATCTTTTTCAAATCAATCATTTGTCAAAATGATAATGTCGATGGTGGTTTCTTTTGGACACGAATACTAGTGCTACCCAACAATTCTTTTATGTCTTGTAAGAGTTGACGTTTGTAAACACGTAATCAAAGATACCCCATAAAAAATTGATGTAAGAAAGTTAAACCTTGTTAAATTTCTGGGAATCACTATTATAATGTAATGTTGTTGTTTTGTTATGAACAATATGTCGGTGTCCATATTTTGCTTTTACATCTGATCATGTTGTTTGCTTTTAATTTAACTTGAAAGTATATGTATGAAAAACAATTACAGTTGAATATACTAGTACACCGAGTCTTCTTTATAAAGGTATTGACCTTCTGGTCGTAGTTTTGTTTGATTTAACCCTTTTTCATTCAATAAATATTTATACCCTCATGTTATACCCAATATTTCACTTATTGTATGACTAGTTCTGAACCATCTATGCACGAAATAAGTTGTCATGGACGTGGTGGTCATAGTGGGTTTCTGTCAAAAGTGTAACATACTTTTTACTTTTAAAAAATTACAATTTTACGATTTTTCACCAAACCAGATTGCTTATCTATCCACGCCAGGCATTTGACATTCCATTTACTTAATGGAGAAAAGATTTACCGGGTCTCGCAGGAAGATACATCAGGATCGTTTTCAGTCCTTAGCATTAAGAAATGATAGATCATCTCTTCTCCGCCTATTTCGACCCCGATTTTCAATATCCGTCCTCCGTGGATTTTCCCTAAATGCATGCAATATTACAGTCCATTAAGGGCTCGTTTTTCCGTCATTTTTCCCTCGATTTACTCCACTGATTGCGCGGTCTGCATTGGGAATGTTGCGGGGGAACAAGTCCGAACAACCCAGTTGCGACGAAATGGGCGTAAGGCTACACTGACATAATCTTATGGATGACATCGTCTGAAGGCATCCAAACTAGTGCGCGCGGGCGAATAAAAGAAAAATCCGGCCCCCAAACAATGCTGCTAAACCACAGGAACACAAAGCTGATATTGTGAATTTGCGGTAGTACGTAGCGACCTCGTTTATGGCACTGTACGTATGTACTGAATTCTTGAGTCGTGGTACATGTATTTCGGTAGCCTGGGTGCCATCCTCCATAGATACCACCGGCTCCCTATAGCTATTGTCGCTAGCTACCATAGACAATGCAGGATGTCACCAAGGTCAGAGCCTCACAGGACGTGATTTAAAAAAGGCGAAAATCAATGCGCGTGTGGATGTCATCCATAAATTTAAATCAGTGTGGCCTACTTGTGATGAATGAGGTTGAAATGGAAGCATCTGTTATCTGTCTCACAGATCGACGTGAGGGTGTGACACGGGACTGACAAACGACGCAACTCTGACGAAGTCTGACACTCGGGGGTTACATTACTTGCGAAGATGTACGAACTATATACGGCATCACCTGGCATGTCAATTCAACCACAAATGTGGGAAATTTCAATAGATAATAGAACTTGCCTTTTCTTTGCCATTGTCCCATTCCCATAGAGGGCACGGCAGTAATTAAGCTACTAAACACAATTTTCTCGATAATTTGACTGCCCGAATAGAATTCTCATCTATAATTCCTATACCAAGGATTATAATGCAGAGACATCCTATATTACGACAGCCTTTATACGCCAGGGGACAGAACTGGCAACATTTAGCAAATTGATAAATGAATGAAAATCGTCTCACTCTGATAAAGCTGGGGTCAAAATTAAAAAAAAAAAACTGTAGATCATATCGTTGAAGTCCGAATAACTTGAGCTGTGAATTAATGTAGATTTTTTTTTCAAATACATAAAGCAATGTGATAGAAACAATCGAGTAATACTTGTCTTAAATGTTCCTCGTACTTCGTCATCAAAGTTTAGAGATATCCAAAGCAATTTCAGGGTTTTGCCTCGCATATATCAGTATGTAATATGGGATAGGGTTGGTTCAGCTTACTACATTTAAAAATGACGAGAAAATTAACATTAAAAATCCAGTTGTATTGCCCTGAAATCGCATTGGCCGTACAATACAGAGGCCGTACAATACAGCAATGGCATGCGCTCAGTTGAAAAAGTTTATAAAGCAAAGTTATGCCTCCACATTCTGACAATCTTTAAAAAGCTCTCAACATTGACAATAGAAATACGTTTGTGTTAAGCAATACCACTGACTATGCAGAATCCTACAAAATTACTTTCATGTATAATTCCGCATGCATATTTCCATTCTTTATCCATGTGGGTAGATAGGATTAGCCTGCAAAAGAAGTTTCATCTCATTTCCAATTTTCTCCGCTGCTGGTCTGTCTGATTTCATCAGCGATATCCTATTAATGATGACCCACATACCTTAATACACAGCAGCGAAGAATGTTATCTCTTATTCTATCAAATCTTGTTAACGAAGACCTACATCCCACTCTAAATTGCATTGGTCATCTGTTTCTCTGTCATTTGTGTCCGTTCGATGCAACAATGAGATTTCCATTGACCATAGCTTATCTCTGTACGGTCGATGGTATCGTACATCTTAGGGCTCTTTTAGAGAAAACGCTACATATTTCAAAGCATATTCCGGAAAAGTCCTAGTATCCGGATCCATTTCAGCAACCGAAAGCGTTATAGATGTTTTCCGGATCTATTTCTACAGAGTTCCTGAGCTGAATGTTGAACAGAATGGTGTTGGGAGCTATTTTTTTCAGCAAGTCTTATTTAGGATATCGGGTCACGAAAGCGATCTGGTTTTAAATAATGAAAAGCTACATGTACGTGGTCTTCATGTACAATGTAAACTTCCTATGATTAGAGGTTGTTGTCATGTTTTATGTGTCTTCATCCTTCTTCTTCCCTTTGTATCTAGGTTCACTGGTTAGATATAATGCGGCCCACAGGGCAGTTTAAGTTCCAAACTGTTGGAATTTTATATACAACAATCAACTTCTTCTTCTTCCAGTGATGTCCAACTGCCGACTCTTCGGCAATACCTGACATGTGTAGTAACTTATATGCCATACAATATAAGACAGAATAGCACCGTATAAAAGAAAGAAATGGAACGTCATGGAATGTTTCTGATTAAGTGTTTGAATGAATGAATGAGGAAACTATCGGCATAGATAGAGTTTACGAGCATTACATCTTTCGCCGAGTTCTTGAGAACTGGGTGATAACATTTGAAGTAGTTCCTTGCCTATTTTGACTTATTTCTGTTTCTAATTGAGTGAGTGAATAAAAGAATGAGGAAGCTATCGGCATATATAAAGAGTTTACGTACATTATATCTTCGCCGAGTTCTTGTGAACTGGGTGATAACATTTGAAGTAATTCCTTGCCCATGCAGTTTGACTTATTCCTATCCTCCCTTATCTCTGTCTCTCAACCTGTTCCCATCTGTGCCCACTGCTGGAAGCTAGTTGGAAGATGCCAGGGAACGTATGTTCAACTGTTGCCTGGAGGTCTGGGGATGAACCAGGTCATCTCAGAAGACCATCGTGATCATCAGGCTGATGCGGCAATCTCCATATCACCTTCTGGAACATACTCCAAGGTGAGCACGTCCTTCTGCGTTACCATATAATTACCATACAAATTACCATAAAAAAACATACAAGCATTTCTCATGGCATGGTGATCACAAAAGAAAGTGGAAGACGTATTGTAAAAATCAAGTTGACACAATATTTACAAAACGATAGATGCCATAACGATAAAACATCCATGAAACCACATAGTATACTTAAAACTTATCGTACAGATAGTTATCCTCGGCTGAAAAGAATTGCCAGCAACGCACTGTGTTATACAAGTCGTGTTAATAATAAGTCCCCGTTGCATATTTACAGCCAATATCGACTTCATTTCAAAACCTGACCTTACAATATGTTACATTCACCGGTAAACAGATTAAAAACCAGCCAATCAGAATCGGGTTAATAACTTGGACCCACTGGTGGGCGCAGCTTGTAATGGTGTCAATGACAGAGCGCCAAGCAGCCAGCCGTTGTCATGTATATTTCATCGTGTACATCTTATCATGTATATTTTATGTTCTTCTTTGTGTAAGTTTCTTGGTGATGTATTTCCCATGACGAAGTCAGCCAGGTGGTATTGTAGTTAAGCTTACTAAGCGTCACATTTTCATATTTCATTTAACGCCCAGGTTGTTAAAGAAATTACAACGAATATACGTGCGTCATGTTTCAGGCATCATCCTCTCCCAAAGATGTATCAAATTACTCAAATATGTAAGGTGATATTCGTACTTATTAGCAATCATTGAAAAGATGTTAGACAGTTCCGAAGAGCTGAAGCCATTATTGTAACAGTTTTGTGGCTTTTCAAAAATGATGATGACATTTATGGTAAATCTTTTTACGCCTTTGGCATTTCGTATGTGGTGACGGGTGGCTCTTGCTTGAATGTTCATCTAAAGCTTAAAGTTTATAGAGTTACACTTTCTTCTGGCACAAAGAAAAATTGAGCGGATCAATTTTTTGACTGTGTGTATGTCCTACTGCCGCCTTCCTCAGAATTCAAAGGAGCAATCACATAGCTCCAAGACAGGTGACGTCCTCAAAGGGTCAAAGGTCCCAGGTAGTTTGTACCACCCACTGTCTCTGTTGTGTTACTGTCTCTGTTACAGAGCTAAAACTTTGTTCTGCCGCCATCCTTGAAATTCAAATGACCAATCATCTATCTCACAGACAGATGAAGGGTCAAAACGGGTCAAAAGTGCCAGGTAGTTTGTACCTCCCGTCGTTTCTGTTGGAAAACCATTTTACTGCAATTTTACTGTCGTTTTACTGACAACCTCCCACGTCTTTGTAATTTTGCTCCCACTTTTTGAAAGAAAAATGAAGCATGAGTTATTGTATTATTGCAGCCACGTTTAAAATCCGAAAAAATGGCCGTCTTGATTAAAGTTAGTAGAATGAGTGACGTTACGTTTATATTTCTTTCCTGTATTAGATAAACAAATAATTTTTATCCAGTGTTTCATCAGCCCATATACTCTCAACACAGTATGCGCACTAGTACTGGTTTTGGATTAATAGGGAAAAATTATGGCAGTCAAACGGTATTTGTGGATTACTCACCCCAGAGGTCGAAGAACTTTGCAAATTGCAAAGTTGACATTGACAGAAACGCTCGAAAGTCAAACGCTCTCTTATAATCAGTGGAAGCACTAGAGCAGGAGTGTGTGACAAATAGCGGAACTGTCTCCCGCTGTGCGTATGAGGTGTGCTTGCTCGTTAATCTTTTCAACGAAAGACGCTCAACACGATTGTAGATGATACAGTCGATTACGATCATTTTCCTGTAACTTTTTCCAGGCAAAGGTTTATAGAGTGCACACAGTTTTCTTTATACCCAACCAGGAGTTATCTGCGTATGAAGACAAATCTATACTTTTGATTGAAATTACCGAAAACTTAGTAAGACAAGACTTTCCATTTTTCTTGATTTTAGACGTCAAGTTTTGCATGGGTCTAGACAATGAATATTCTAACCAGTGACAAATCACCGAAGATAATTTTCGGTCATACCATTTTTTTTCAAATATCTATATATTCGCGATTTGGAAGGAAACATTCATGTAAACATAAAAGAACTATTTTGATCTATCAAATTATGACTAGATATTTTGCAATAGAATTGCCTTCAATGCAGAGCCATCTCTGTATTTTCATGACCGAATTATTTCAACTTGCTGTAGTTCTATGCATAAAATGTCGTATATATTTTACCCGAAAAGTACCATTCCACATGCCAAGTGTTTAAACTCGTACTCGTGAGCCGTGCGTCAAGCCTATTCAAGAGTCGCAATTTTCTTTCTCATAACCGCCATTTGAGTCGAACTTCCCCGCTCAATCGTTCCATAATTGTTGTTGCGCGTAGGTTACGGCCAGTTTAACCTCTCCAAAAGAAGTACTTGCCTATTCCAGCACCGTCGGCGCACAATACATCGCCATCACACAACTTTAACCCAAATGGAACGCATACTTGGAGGCAGTTATTTAAAGTTCTGCAGTGTCAAAGTGATCATCTTAGAAGATATGTTGAATGAGCAATGAGTTCACTTCAGCCGGATTACATGACGAGCGTAATTGCAGTCTCTTGAAGTGGAAAATTCTGCAGAAATCTGGCTCCAGTTCCCAGAATTCTGGCTGCAGTTCCAGCTTCTGCAGAATTGGGTTGATCCCCAAGGGGTCCTCGATAGCTGCTATGTATACTTATTTCTTAAATTATTTTTACTTATAATTTGCAAGATTAGCCCCTCTAGATGTACTGTTGCTGGGATTTGGAATTAGTCCGGAATTAAACTGGAAGTCCGGAATTAAACTGAAGGCTGTTCTACATACAAGACTCAGTCCGTAGTCACTGACCGCCTTCACGGAGAAATAAAAAATACCCGATGCTTCTTTCTTTCAATGCCAAGGATAACTTCAAGTAGTGGCCTGAGATTTAGAGCGAACACTTAAGTACTACCCTGTAGAGTGCAGCTGCTAAAAGTTCCCAGCAGCCGTCAAAGCTAGCTGGCAACGTGCAATTTTCCTGGTCTGAATTCTCCGCCTAAAGCCATTACGCTGTGACGCAGGCCCACGTTTAATCTCCAGTGACTGATTACCAGTCCTCCCCTCGGAAGTCGGGAGTACTAACTACAAACCATTTTGCGCGGGGAAATCACTCAGCAGGGGGATCAAGAGCAAGCGCTAGGTCGATTTTATGTCCTCTACGCATTTCTTTCATCTCCTGTACGTGCAAACTTTCGCGACAGGCAGAGCATATAGAGATGGTTCGGTATAGCTGTGGTTTCTATATAGTCTAGCCGTTTCAGATCTTGAGGCCACCTTGTAGTTATGTTGAACGTAAACTCTTTTCGAAGTTCTGTAGAAATAGGCATTTTTATCTGATGTTATTTCTGTTGTTATTGGTTCGTAAGGTCACTTGGGTGCAATCCGTTTTGCAATGGGGCTTCGTGCACTCACTAACTCAAAAACGGGTACAAAATGGATGACTCCCAGGATAAATTTAAATCGATTCGGAGAGAAATTGTTGATAATGATAACTTTATTGAAAAACCATGCCCGAAGGCTAATTGCAAACAAAACAACAAAAACACGGGTATACAAGGTCTGTATACTGATATGTTATGATGTGGGCTTCTGAGGATAATGTTTTGTTGACTAGAATTCAACAGAAATACTACAAATACTTGAGATACTTCTCTATCTTCTCATTTGAAATTCTGTCATTGCCATCTGTTCTTTGGAGTTGGAGCAATCTTTTACTTTCAAGTATAGCGGACATGGTTAGCCTCTCGAAACACATCCACAAATATTCAGATCATCATTGAAGGTATCTTGCCGGGATCCTTACCACGAATTGCAAATGATGGCTTCTCAAGTCCGCCAACGTCTCAACTATTAAAGAAATTGCCGTGGAGAGTCTGCACCTTGCTCATGCTGTAAAAGAACGTCTTGAGTGAGTTTGAGGGAGATGTAATGAAATAAACAACATTGTAAACTTAATGGCTCGAGTGTGCAGCTCTCAAAGTGGCATTCTCAAATACTCTACAGCAGGCACTACATGATGATGACTAAATGTACGTCAAGATATTGACTTTGAAACGTCGCAGTTGCACATCTAATAAGATAGATATTAAGTAGAATATGCTCTAAACATTTCCACTACCTTCCTGTCTTATCGCTATTTCTCTTCTCTCTCTCTCTATCTATCTGTCTCTCTCTGTCCGAATAGTATGTGGAGAAAAAAGTTACATATCAACGATGAAAGAGAAGTGGAGTATATTGTATACATTTTATCAAACCCCCTCTCTCTCTACCTCTTCTACACTATCTCATCTCTCTCTCTATCCCCTTGCTCTATCCTCTCTTTCTCTCTCTCCCTCTCTCGTCTCTTTCTCTCTCCCCTTTCTCCTCTCTCACTCTTCCCTCTCTCTCTCCATCTCCCCTTTCCCTCCTCTCTTCCTCTCTCTCTCCATCTCCCCTTTTTCCTCTCTCTCTCTCTCTCTTCCCTCTCTCTCTTGCTCTCTAGAATCTAGAATAAATAGAGGTGGCATAACGTTTGGATAAGACTAACGCCCAGTCATATTTTGTCAGTCATAAACCCTACCTGGATTTGTTTGCATTGTAACTTGTAATGCGGACGCCATCGGAAAGGCCATTTAAGACGTTACAGCTGATGCCGTCTAGATTGTAACAGTAAAAAAAAAGTAAACGGATAAAGACATGGTCCATTAGAATAACACAACACACATTTCACCAAAAAAACTGCCACAGAAAAAAGGAAAAAAGTAATGGTCCATTAGAATAACACAGCACACATTTTATCTAAAAAACGCCAGAAAACAAGGGAAAAAAAGAAATAGTCCATCAGACAAACACAACGAACATTTAATCTAAAAGTCACTTTTGGGCCTCATTTTCATAAATCCACTTAATCAACTAGTATCTGTGAACTCTTTTACTTCCCTTCATGGACGTTTTGCCTTTGGAAGGTCGTTTATAACTTTTATCTACTCCTCGCGGTACTCTATCAGTTAATTCCTGGACTTGACAGGGGTAGTGAGTGAGCTCCATTAAGGCACTAATGAACATGCTGTCGAGAGGTTTATCCGGGGGATGTGCTCGAGTGAAGTCTCCACAGAATATTTCCGCACAGTAAAACGTGCCGGCGGTAAGCAAACGGCGGTTGGGCTTTTGTCTGAACTACGTGGCAACCATATGGTGCGAATGGTTTATTTTATTTTAGAACTCATACATGTATTTATACTAAGTACACACTGACACCAGACTCGCAGGCAACCTTACTGGATGCCTGAATCGCTCTGTGGTCATCACAAGCTATCATTAAAATTCAAAAACATGCTATCAATCGGTATCATTAAACATTATTAGTTACACATAGCTAGAATTTGTATTAGTTATAAATGAATATAGTGATGAAGATGAAATATTTTGTCATTGAAGCCCCTGTCACACATTGCCGAATATAGCCTCCCGAACACTAGCCGAAGTCCCCCCAACCATGGTTAAGAGTTGGTCGGGAGCATGGTCGGCTAGTGTTCGGCCAGGTCGGCTAATGTTCGGCTGCGCCTGCCGAATGTTTCAAAATGTGTAAAACAGTCTGATGTGGACGGGAGGTTCGTCTGTGGTTGGCCAGTGGTTGGTTCTTATTTAGGAGTGGGTCAGCATTGTTGGGGGTGTCCTCTGAGGTCAAATTTGACTCGAGTTGTTTTGCCTTTTGTTCCGATATAACTTTATTTTAACTTAACTTAAGAATAACGTATCTTACACCTCCTGTTACACAAACACACATTGCACACTGATGCCACCAAGGATCAAATTGAGTAAGCGTCTGAGTTCAGCTTACAAAACCACCGAGCCTTGTTTATGCTCCACTGCAGCATTACTCATCCAACGTTTCAATGGTAAAGTGAAAGAACAAGTTAGACTAATAGTGTCGTCTCCAGTTCTCTTCCGATGCTCAGAGGGTTGGTTGCACATCGTCTCACGTAACCTCATAATCATGTTTCCCTCAACAAATAGTCCGTGCAATCATTGTATAAGTGACGGTATGTAGCCATAGTTGCATCTAAAACATGATTTGTTTTTGAACCCCCACGATTGCCATCCAACATTATACAAGGAAGCTTATATTGGCTACATACCGTACAAATGTAGATTTTAATTTGCTCTAAAATGACATCTGTCCATCCAAAACAGCGTTAACTCACTAAACACATTTACGCCACCAATAGGGTACTTCTTCAGTTGCCATTTTGGTACTATCCCGACTTGTACATTCATCAGACTATCCAAAGGAATGTGTATGGTTATGTACAATAGATGTCTACGACATATGTTATTCATGGAGAAGGTCTCCAGTGTGATAGCTCCTGCAGCTGTAGTTGTGCATAATTTTACGTCATGTTTATTCCTGGAAATCATGCATTCCAGGAAATCATTCCTTCCCGGAAATAAGATACATATATGCGACCTCTCCAGCTGTAAAGCCTTACATCTGACGTTATCGCGATGCGTAGGGAACCGTTCTGTACGTAATGACTATCGCGTCATCCGCGTGACTTTTCCAGCTCTTTTATTCATCACAACACAACTAAAAGAAAACCCCGGCGTTACCCAACAGTTTCCCTGCCCAAGCGTGCGTTACCGAAACAGCATTTCCGTTTGGCTCATTTTTCCACATCCACCCCCAACATAGTCAGTACTTTTCCACGTTGCATTGAAATTCATCGCAGTCCACGTATAAGCACATGTCCGACTTCCTTTTGCTTTCATGTTTAGTGGGATGAAGCAAAGAAGAAAAACAGTATCCAGTTACTCACATCTACAACGAAAGAGAAAGGACTACAGCAATAAGCAATGGCAGAAAAGGTTGGGAGTTGTTTTTGCCTTGTTTTTCCTTGCTGTACTGCATATTCCCAAGAGTGTTCTCCGCACATGTTGTGTCCACTTGTGGTCGCGGATGTTGTAGCAAACGTGTTACATTATGTATTTTTTCATAGGATGACGAGAGAACACAAGAGATCTGTACCGGTGCTGCTATTTGTTCCGTGTTCACCAAGCTCATTAAAGGTAAGGTGAATTTATTCATGCTTTTTCTTCCGTTTCATCAGCACTTGGGATGAGAGTAGGAATATTTCAAATCCCCCTGCTGTGTGAAAAAGAAGCGTTGATCCTCGGCAATTTGCATTTTGAAAGAGAAATTAATTGCAAACAAGATTGGTGTGCTGGGAAAGACTAAAGCATTGACAGCAGGAAATTCAATTTTCCTGTTCTTCCTCCTTTGTTAGAGCTAAATCCCCCCCTTGGACATATCCCAATGGGCTATTTCACAAAAATTTAAGCTTTCATAATGAATGTTGATCTGTTACGTTTTGCATACGTCCCAATGTGACAATAGCGTAACCCTCTTCTTCTTTTCGTTGTTGTATGTGTATTTGATGTGGAATACGTGTATTCTATTGTGCCTTGTTATCACGTGAACTGTCCTATGCATTCCTCTCTGACAAAAGTTATGGCGATCACATGCACTCAACAAAGTCCGAATCTATAAGTTGATTTCCTGTAACAGGGAATGTACTTACATCAATGTTAGCACAGATAAATGGTCTTTCCTGGAATTAGCTTGCTTGTTCTACGTCCATATCATGCCATTTGCATGGTATGTTCATAATTGAAGACACAATGTAGTAGTGTGATTTTATTTTTTTTCACGCTGGTAAATTAGGAATGAATT
>NW_017803536.1:38898-104164 GCF_001625305.1 Branchiostoma belcheri | reverse complement strand
AATACTATATATATATATATATATATATATATATATAAACTTCTTGTACATTCGACTTCCTCTCGCTTCTTAGTGGAAATATAGGAGGCCGCATGATTACTATATATACTACTGTAATTCATGATGAGTTTCAACTAAATTTTTCTGGGAAAAACTTATTTTGGTAACCATTGGATGTCCAAATACGAATTAATTAAAGACTATTTTATAAACACTTGCTAAGTCATGTCACACGTTTGGGAACGTCCGGTTTTGTACCTTGGCAGATGCATACTATTTTATCACCACCAAACAAACATCAATTGTACATAGATCAATGGACTTAAACAGTGAATGAAGCGCCACATGTTGTCTGTTTATCTTGATGAGGATGACACCGTTAAGGCGTTGGCCTTACCTAACCTTACCCAACCTGATGTCCTCTCTTGCCTTTGAGATAACTCAAATTGCATTGAAGGTATTTGGCTTTTAAATGTTGTGGAAGGCATGGTCACAGTGCCTGTGATAGTAAGCAATGCTGCAAACTAAGCAAACTAAGAAACAAGAATTTGCTATTATTCCCTCACAAGAAAGAGTTTTTGTGTAGAAAACATACTTTAAAAAAACAGTCACACAAAAGGAAAACGGATTGGGAAAACTCTTCAACGGCAATTTTTTATTGTCTGCGAACCTTATTCAAAAGAAAGTCGTGGATTCCAAAACGTTATACTTTCACCCCAAAACACATCCATTGATACTTTTATGACAAAACACATTCATTGATACTGTCATTCCAAAACATATACATTGATACTGTAATTCCAAAACACATTCATTGATACTATCAATCCAAAACACATTCAATTTGATACTTTCATCCAAAAACACATTCATTGATACTTTTATCCCAAAATACTTCATTTATACTTTCATCCCAAAACACACTCATTGATACTTTCATCCCAAAATACATTTATTGATACTTTCATCCAAAACACATTCATTGATACTTTCATGTTAAGGTAGATCAATTGATACTTTCATGCTAAAACACATTCATTGATACTTTAATTCCAAAATACTTCATTTATACTTTCATCCCAAAATACTTCATTTATACTTTCATCCCAAAATACTTCATTGATACTGTCATCCCAAAACGCATTTTTTATTATTTTTTGCCAAACCACATTCGTTGATAGTTTCATCTCAAAATACATTCATTGATACATTCATCCCAAAATACTTCATTTATACTTTCATCCCAAAATACTTTCATTGATACTGTCATGCCAAAATACATTCATTAATACTTTCATCCAAAACACATTCATTGGTACTTTCATTCCAAACATTTTTGTCAATACATCAAAACATAACAAGGACAGTGTGGCGCTGCACTCAAGTTCATAACTTAATTTAAAAGCACAACAAAATACAATTAACATATGAACACAGAGTTGACATATCAGTGCGCCGGAGTCCCACCACCCCAAGACATTAATAATACTAATGCTAATGAAGTTTTTAAAAAATTCATTGAGCTGGAGTGGCTTCAAAGGATTACGTATTGACCTCCTATATCTCATTGGTGGAAGCACATCCGACAATCAGAGCTAGAAGGAAAATTTAGGCCCTTTGACATGTGTAGTGTTTGGACTTCTATATCTAATTGACTGTTAAAGACAGTCAAGCAGAGCTAGAAGCGCTGAGTCTGAGTGAGCTGCATCGTTTTAAAGTTGTACAACGTGGGGCCTCTAAAAATAAGGTGCAGTTTAGCATTATCTGACATATTATTGATAGATACTTTTATCAAAAAATTAGATTTATAGAAACTTTCTTTCCCAAAACACATTCATTGATGGTGTTTTGGGCTTCATTCATCTAAGAACAGGTCTATTGAAGCTTTCACCCAGTTTCTTACTGATCTTCATTCCATTTTCATGATTTTGTCAATACTTCCATGGTGATACACAATGCTGACAAACACTTAAACACTCTTGTCCGAACAGGGCATGTGATCATATATCTCTCGCCATGAAAGTATGCCGCTGCACTGATGGACAACTTCACACCGATTTCCCGTCCACTGCATCCAAGACGTAATCGTCCGTCCCACAATGTGGGGCTATGTTTACTGCATGTCTATTTCACACATGCTTAGTGTCGACCATAAATGGGAATAAAGAGGTTCCCATCGTCAAAATTCCACCGGTGCGCTTCTCATAAACAGCACTCAAAACCCCCTGGACAAAGATGATGCTTGGTATTTATGAGATGGCCTGAACTTTGATCTGCCATTACATCGTAAGGTAGAGGTACGTCCACGTCGAAAATTACTCCATAATTACCCTCATCCTGGAGCATATGAAACCTTAATGGGTAGACTAATGTCACTCAATTTTTTATAGCCTGAAAGAGTCTGCGGGTCTGGCGTGGCACCATGTGAAGTATCGGCGGGATTCCTTTTAAAGTGGCACGGTGATGACCAGGTTCTGTGGGTCTCTCACTGCACTTAGCAGGTTTGAATACCTGGCGCCAGACAGACTGAGGTGGATTTTGTAGTTTAGTTAAAAAATCTTCTGGATAACGTCCGATTCTCAAGCCGGCCTGTAGGATATAGGAAATGCAGTTCCTGGCTAAGTACTTATGGAGTTGCTTATTCCTCATCCTGTCCACAATGTTCGTTTGATTAAGATCCCCATTCATCCAATCAGCTAACAGTATTATGGTAAAGTGCAGTTTCTTCGTCACTGTAGTGAGTTATGTTGATTAGAGGATACAGGGTCGTTCATGTCTACGTAATGTTGCTATGGCAATATGCAAATAAGGCCGTAATGACGGCTCCGAATCTCCAACATTGTCAATAGAACCGTTCTGTTCAATACTATTACGTAAGCAAGATGTACTCGGCGTAACATGGGATATGTAATTCGTTTGTTAATGTTAAAGGACTTAAACATTCAACAGAATACCCACACTATATCATCCCAGCATTTTGGGATTGCAAGCGATTCAAGTATGAAGTTAAAAGCCTCTTCAACTACTGATTGCTGTGCCTAAAAGTTGCATATTCTATTCCTCTAGGCTTGTGAAGGGGACAGAAATAAGGTCTGCTTAAATGAAGCTCTTCGTAATTGACGTTTTTAGATAACTACGGCTCTCACTCACTCACTAACGTCAACGCGATGCTAAAAACAATATTCATGTACAAAAATCTGCCTTTTAAACTTCTCTGATGTTATCTGTGCACAAGGCCAAGAGATAGCGATCTTCAAGAAGTAAGAAGGCATCCCATTATCTTGTCTACCTTCTCCAGGCGGTCGAGGTTATTCCAACTCTTCAGGACCTGTTATAGATAATCTGGCTCTTGCCCGATATCACCTTGTTAAGAGCATGTGCAGGTCGCAAACCTGTGGACCCCCCCCCCCCATATCTGAAGTCATCCGTGAGAGCAGACTTCTTTTTGTGGTCACTCATGGAGGAATAAGGAAGAGATTATTAGTAACGTCCTTCTCTGGGCACCTAAACATGGTCATGTTAGTGTAGGCAGACCTTGCACAACTTATATTCACCAACTGTGTGAGGATGCTGGTTGCAGACTAGAAGATCTGCCCATGGGCAAAGCATCCTTAGATATTTCGTTATTTATTACAAGCATGTACATCGTTTGTACTAGGACACAGGAGGCATGTAACGAGCAACTGTTTAGATTTCTTTGTAGCCTCTTTCTTGGTTTTACAATTCATCTGTATGCATGCATGTTGATGAAGCTTTGCCGTCAGGAACATGATTACAGCATTGTGCATCAAAACATTCATGCCATTGCCGGCAGCATTGACAATGATACTCGAACATATCATCCGCTCCCACCGCCCTGAAGGATTAGTGTTAAACTCCTCTGTCATCGTAGCTTCTTCTCAAACTTTGAAAAGTTATACTTGAAGTGTACTTCTCCCAAGGGCGGACGAGTTAACTTTAAGCCCAGCTTTTTGCATTGACCTTTTCTGGTCTACTCAGAGTAAATGTTAACGCTGGCGTCTAGGATCCTTCTCGTTCGTGCGTGGAGGATTGTCTTTGTATAGTCTCTCCTATCGCAGTCGACCACCTTACTCGGCGGAACCAAGACGAATCCGCTTTAAGAGCATGCAGGCATCACAGGGCCTGTAGGTGGAATACATGTAACAATGTAGGCGATTACACGTAGAGCTCCGTTACTTAGAACATGCGTCATCGGTAATCTGCTGAAGGACATTTCGTACAGACTGTCGAGATGATTCATCCTGTAAGCGGGAGGAGTGACAGGTGTTTACGGCAAACCGTCAAGCCCGGAACGTGCCTTGCCATAACAAGTGCGAAGGAAAAGTTGACACTCCTTGCCCCCGTGGAATGAAATGCAAAACGCAGTCTTTTAACAGATTCCAGAGGATTGCGCTGAAGAAGTCTGTATAATCAATGTTTCATGCTGTGCCGCGAATCTGCAGATTACAATTGAGGGCATCGCCCTGGCTGGCAATTTAGCTTTGCCTTGTAGCCAGAACTATAATCACTCAATTGCAGTGTTGGGATTTCTTCTTTTGAAGTGTCTTGAGCTGGAAAATCTAAGGAATCAGCGTCTCCTCTGTAATACAGGCATTGACGCACGTCACACACTTTTGCATCCGACTACAAGGTTTATCACGTCGGGATGAACTAAACTTGCGGATTAACTGTTCGGCACAGCGGCTTTGGAAACACTTACTGACTGACGGGAGTTTTGGAAAGAAGATGGCGCCCTGCTCCGCCAAGGGCACCTTTGAATGATAATGCCTTGTATATCGTACATTCCATGGTTACATAAAGGGGCAAAATTTACATTGAGTCGCCAACTTTCCTTGCATTTTTCGTTCTTATTCCTACAAAGAACACGTTTTGACTGATACTGGGATCTTATCTACTGACTTACACACCGCCATGGCAACTGGTTAGTAGCAAACACAACCCAATGGTATACGCACTGAAGTGGGAAACACATCGCCATCGCCTTGTCATTTTTTTTGCTTCAATGTATGCCACGTTTCCACGGAACTTGATTCGCTTGTGCCCGCGCCCTCACTTCGAACTTTCTCGGCGAGGACACACTTTGCTACTACCGAAGCAAATCACCCTTTCGGCCGCCATACTCCATCTCTCAGGAGAAAGTACCACACTGAAAGTTTCTTTCCTAGAGCTACATCACTATGGAACAAGCTTCCTTATGAATGCTTCCCAAACGGGTACAAACGTAAACCTTTCAAGTCAAGGGTGAACAAACATCTCTGCAGTTCCTTAATGTAAACCCAAAACATGTAAGTGGTTCGCATGAGCCTTATTTTGAGGTGAAAATTGAGGTACATGTAAAGAAAAAAAGTACTGGGGTGTATGTAGCTTGTCCTTCTTGTGCCCGTATCCATACCCCATACTTTTTCATTCGATATAATCTAATTGGTTCACGACAATTACGTGCTTGAAAGTCGTCATCATTCTAAAGACCTGGATGAACGCAGGCATTCTTAGAAAGTCACCCACGCAGTTTTCTATCAATGAAGCCCCTGGCAAAGCTATCCTGCTGTGTATCAGGATACAGAGTCATGCCTGCAGATATTTCATCACTTCCTTTCTTTTCTTTCCGGGAACTTCCGTACAATTGCCCTTTGGTCTCCCGCATACAGATAATGAAACTCAAAATCTGCCGCTATGTAGCTGTATGTATGGCTGCATAGCGCGAGACAAGTTCAGTTCAGTTCAAAATTGACTTGCATGCAAATGCCACGTACACAATGTTACATGAAGTATGTCGAAATTTCTTAGTCACTTTACACTTAACATTAACTCTCCATTAACTACAATAACTGTGATCCTTAAGTACACTGTCAAACTCGTGAGATTAAGCAAGTTCCAGCGTAGCTAAGCACTGTTTTGTTACGAACATGAACACCTAGTGCAAAGCTACTAGACCTTGCATTTATCTGTATTCTTTATCTACCGTAAGTAGGCTAGCTAAGGATCTGGGTACATTTACCATACGTTCGCAAACTGAGGGCATTTTTTAATAGTCGCGCAAAGGTCAGCTGTGTTTTTAGGTGAAAGGCTGTCTAAGATCCTTGTCGGCAGTTGGTTCTGTTGCAGCCTGTGTGAAAATTCTACTGCGACGATCGTGAGCGCGTTGTGTATGACTCTTACAACTCGAGATCTGACTGCATGCAACTTTACATAAAGGTGAGATACCACCATCATAGTTATAGAAAGTCTACTGCAAATACATGCCCTAGGGCTAATTGCAGGTACAAAAAACATGATATAAGAGACATACGTGGTCCTAGTTCTGTTTTCCAAACGTGACTACGAATGTTGTCATTATATTTAATGTTTTATTGTATATTATATAGCCGGGCGACTTCGACCAATGAGAAGCCTCCATTTCCCATCGGTTATCAGGCCGTAACATCATTAGTGGTGAATAATGAAAAAAGTGGTCGGTAATTAGAATAACAGACCACGTTGGGGACCGTACCATTAAACAGGGGACACGACACTAACAGTAGAGTTAAGACTTGTAGTATTTATCTATCAAACAATGTATTATATTTTGGAATAATAATGGTGATAATTTTAAATACGCTCACTCGTTGGTTTATGCGGTACTTATTGCACCTGACAAGGGGTTATTTCACCTCGGGGTGGGCATTAACCCTTATCATAAGTGTTGGGAATACCTAAAGAACTTGTCCCTTGTAGTCTTTCCTCTGCACATTTTTGTTATGTGTATTGATTCGAATTTATGTTCTCTTCTTTGATGTTTGACGACCGTACAGTAATCCCATTTTGGCGGCTGTGCTCTTGTGACATCCATAATTGGCTAGCCTTGCGACACTAGGCTGTACGCACGCGAAGGCCGCCATTTATATATACTTCGTCATGGCGGCCTCGCACCCTCACACGAACCTCATTAACATGCAAATTCTTAATCAATACCTGCACCTGTTGATACTTAAGCATATCCTCTGCTGAAATGGACCGCTTTAAGGCATCATCTCTCTCTTGGCCTCAGAATTACCGTCCAATCTGTCCCTCCTTTGATCTGACTAAAACCACAAGATTGATGTAGAGGTATGTGCGCTTTCTCCAGTAAGTGCTTTCTCCAGGTCATCCACTAGGTCTCCGCACCACTAAAATTGTCACTTTCTCCCTTCGCTCTTTATTTCAAGGAAAAAAACACTATTGCCTACATACGAGTCATATATATTTATGGGTACGGGATAATTGGTTTAATTCCACTGCAGTCCTTTTGTATCCTATAATTTGGCCTTCTTGTCAATAATTTAAACAGTCCATCTATATCATCTGCCGTATGCTGATTGCTTGAGTACGAGGTCTCCGCTTCTGGTGGGCGTGGTTTGGCAGTTCTGTTACCGCCGCGAGTCCTTTTAGACCGCTGAGTGGCAGCATCATTATGCACGGCAGCACGGCTGTGACGTCAGTGAAAAAATTCAAAACGTAACGGTTTTTAAGGAGGGTGATGGGAAGGAGCCAGCTCCAAACTGCACCTGCACATAGCACGATAAGCCACACATCCTCGCGCGCACCCATCGAACGGAAACCAACCAGCTCAGCATCGATCTAGAATATTCGGCCATCAGACGGTTTACCCAAAAAAAAGGAGGCCTCTTTCCAGACAAACAGAGTTCGGCCAGACAAAATTCTTACTGACGAAGAGCACCACTGATTTTGAAGAACTGCCAAATCGCCCGCAGAATCTGAAAGCGGTTATACTTCTGCGATCCTAGCGAGCGACTAAATTCCTAAGTTCACTAAAAATCCCGTTCAGTATCCACTTCAAAAGGACAGGTCTTACGTCCTAATTCCGGTTGTAAAAATTGTAAAAACTCTCATCCGTAGGCTTTGCTGTGTATATAGCTTCGGCTTTACTTAGAACAGTCACCACGGCTCCCATAAACAACAGCACCAGCGACCCCACCATGCGCACCGCCAGGGTCCCGCAAATGACACGGTTTCGAACCAAATCTGTTGACCTAGGGTTTCTCCATCGCGACAACACCATCAGCGAGGAAGACGACATGCCGGCGGGGAAGGACGCACTAAAGGGCCGGTCAGAGTCACTGGAAGCACCCGACAACATCATCGGCGAGGAATCCCGCAACAGCTTCGACTTCGAAACAGCATATGCCAGAGGTAGGCTACTATCATCATATCTTCATGTTGTTTACAATATGTAAGCTTTAGCTACAATATGTAAGCTTTAGCTATGATACACAACACAAGATGGACATATGTTACTACGGCAGAATATTGTTCAGCTACACAGACTACTGACATTGACGAGTACATGAATGTCTGTTATTACAGAATTGATAATACGTCTAGCTATTCCTTTGAGATTTTGCAGGAGGTTCAGATCGACAAAGGTAAGTCATGAAATATTCCGTCAATTGGACTTTGCCGTAAGCTGGGCTAATCTGGTAACGTTGTTCCATCTGTGCACGCGAGGGTTGTGTACGGTGTACCGGTGTCTATAGTCTGATGTAATGTCTGATGCATGCCCAACTGTTTGTCACACCGTAGAGCTTGCCGCGCGCATTCCTCAATGGTGTACTGCAAGGTTGGCACGCGAATATGGACTTCCAATTGACAAAACATGTTCCCTCGTGGAAAAGAAACATTTTGGACCCAATGTTGTTGCTTCTGCATTGCACGTTTGGAAGTAACGTTGATCAGTTTTGAGAATAGAGAAAAAAGATTGATAGTGTGTAAAAACGTCTTTTGCCATAGGGCAAATACTGACTCTCTCAGAAAAGAAACATTTTGGCCCCAACTACCCCTCCGTATTCTCCATTCGGGAGTAACGTTGATCTGTTTTTAAATTATAGATATAAATCTTTAATAGTGTGTGAAAATATCTTTAATCATGAGCAAATGCTAACGAGTAAATATTGTATTCCTATCGGTTTGTATCAGACACAATGATAACCGTGTCATTGGAAGAGTATTCATGGTGCATAGCAATTGAATACTTTTTTTTTTTGAGCCAGAAAAATATTGACTGATCTTTCATTCATGACAACATAGTAGGAAAACGGTACAATTTTATTGCCGAAGTAAGTGTCTCCGTCAGTTTGCATTGATTGTGTATCAAGTACAATGACAATCGTGCCATTGTTGATAGCACATAGCAATTGAACACTCC
Organism: Branchiostoma belcheri; assembly: GCF_001625305.1. Classification (NCBI taxonomy): domain Eukaryota; kingdom Metazoa; phylum Chordata; class Leptocardii; order Amphioxiformes; family Branchiostomatidae; genus Branchiostoma; species Branchiostoma belcheri. The sequence continues at coordinate 94,962 of NW_017803536.1, read as the reverse complement.
TTTTCGAGCCAGAAAATATTGACTGATCTTCCATTCATGGCATCGTAGGAGGAAAACTCTACTGTTTCATTGTCAAGGTAGATGTTACGTTCCATTAACTCGCTGTAAAACGAGTAGATTTGTATCCTTGTTACGGATTGCGTGGGTATGTGATCATTAAGTTTCAATTAACCATTTCATATCATTGAAAGTCGTGAAATGAGCGTTTTTAAAGCACTTCGTCTTCATGGCCAATGTTTATCGGTACATTTTATGAGATTGGGTTTTTGATGGCTTCAGCCTTTGAGATTCATGTCGACATGTAAAAGATGTGAGGGTAGTGTTATGTGGTTCCGCTTGCTTGAAGCTTTGTTTCTCTGTAACTACATAATCGTAAATACTGAAGTGTCTGCTAGAAGTTCATTTCCTGTTACATATAAGTGAGGTTTGCTATGTATCTATGCACGTACTGCTATAGGTACAAACTTAAATGTCTGGGGTCGTGTGGCATAACGATAGGTAGCATTCGGCTCGGAACCAAGAGGTCCCGAGTTCGAATCCTGCCATGCCACCGATCTTGTGCCATTGGTAAATGCACTCTACACGAATTTCCTCACTTACCTCAGGTGAAAATTCAGCACCTGCCAAAAAGAGCAACGTGCTTTAAAGAACTGCGTACATTTTATTATAGCCGATGACTTTTGATTTAGATATTTGCGCACTACTTTGTGTTGCTACTAGTTTGGTATAATTTGCTTTAAACTACGATTTCATTTGGACGTAGGTAAAGCCCCCGTCACACAAAGCCGAACACTCGCAGAACTTTCTCCAACCATGGTCAGGAGTAGGTCGGAAGCAGGTCGGCTATTGCTCGGCTGCTGCTCTGAGCCGAATGTTTCAAAATGTTTGAAACATTCGGGTGTGGACTGGAGGTTGGGCCATGGTTGGCTGGTGGTTGGGAGTGGACCAGCAGTGCTCTGGGCATGGTTGGCTGTCAAATCTGATTCAAATTTAACTCAATTTGCATAGATAGGTAGACGAGGCCTAAATCAGGCCAGATTTTGATCTCCAAACAGCTCATACAGTGGCAAGGCAGTAGAAAAGACATTGGCCAGGGGAGTGTCCATTAGCCTCCCATTGGGTACTGCCTGGCTAATTGATACAGCCTGGCCAATTTGATACTGTCTTTTGCGGCCACAGAAACATTTGCTTGGAGATCAGCCAGACTTCTTCCGAACTTCAGCCAACCTCGGTTGGTTGGTTGGTTGGTGGTCGGGCGAAGGTTGTGAATGAGTGACAGGGGCTTAAGGCTTTTTGATACTCTCATAGACCTTCCGGCAGTCCCAGTGCGACACTTCACCAGTTGGAGGTGTGAGGGTGCGGGGGAAAGTGACATGTATCTAATCCAAAACCACTTTAAAAAGAAGCCATTGAGTGTTAAGAGGAATGATTCTAATCACAAGGGGCTCATTTTCCTATCTTATTTGGCCAAGCATGCATATTCGCCCAAACCAGAGCAAAGCATTTAATATATATACAAATTTCGGACACAGCCTTTGACCAAATTCGCCCGTTTGCCATTGTATAATCTAATACATATATACAGGAACAGTAAACTACAAATGCACTTTCAGATACAGCATTTGACTACATTCGCCCGTTTGCCTATGTACAGTAAAATACATACAAGAACCCTAAACTACAAAACCAAAAACACCATGGCCTGTTAGAAGCAGCTATAATTTCAGTACAAGAAATATGCTTTTATGACAAATATGGTCTGTCGTCAGATATTTAGCAGGCAGCGTGAACGACCTTTTAACAAATTGTTTTCACGAGACTCGGAGTGTTTGATGTATCTTCTGCAAGCTGGCGAACATCTGCGTTGTACAAAACTCACATAATCCTATCTTCTAATGTGGCCAAATAATCAAATTTTCATCCAGCCCTTTGGGAGTGTCAAAGGTGGGTGCTGAGGGGCGACCTTCGTGATTACGACGGAATGTATGATCCTACAAAACCTCAAAAGCACATCCAACTGCAAGAAGGGGTCTATATCTTTTCCTCCAACGCGTTTTAGGATCTGTAACACTTTCCGTTTCATCTACCCTCACAGGGCTCGAAATATCAACAGGTAAAATTAGAGCTGTGCAGGTATTTCTGATGCCCACCTGCACCTAACCTGCACTGGTCCATGTACTGCATTTATATGCAAATATAGGTGTATGTATAAATGTAAATATGAGTGGATTTTCATCAGCTGCAGTGACTGCTACCTCCTTGAAGTATAAACGAAAAAATGGAAACGGTTTCTGAACAGTTTTTAGTATGATCCATACTTCCTAAATTTGCAGGTAAAATTTGTCTAGTGCAGGTAATTTTCAATGTTACCTCCGTATACACCAGTGCAGGTATGCAGGAAAGTATTTCCAGCCCTGGCCCTATGTGGGAGGATTAATTAGACAACACCGTACAGAAGTGATACGTGGATGTACATCACATGCATCTTAACACCAAAACCATCGTTTGATCACAGTCCCATGAGTATGATTCACCAAAACCTGAGTCGAGTAAAAGATTAGGATCTAACATCTGTCTTAGTTTGGCAGCGTCATTTGTAGGCTGAAAGGGAGGCCGATGAATACAAACGTCGAGCAATCTTTTTTTGATTCCATATAAGACAAATCATGTAAGAAAGAATCACTTCATGGTCACTGTAGTACCTCTCATTTCAAAATTGTACAAACCTTCATTCCAGATCTACGAATTGTAGTTCAACTGTACTTTAAAATACGTACAAACATACATGTACATAGTATTACATGTTACATACATGTACATAGTTATTGCATACATGTAAATACATGCATGTACATACATTCATGTACATACATTCATGTACATACATTCATGTACATAGTTATTACATACATATGTATTCACACACATAAACATATATACATACATACATACATGTACACACATCCATCCATACATACATACATACATACATACATACATAAGTAGCTACAGGTTTCTTCTGGAGATAAGAAAGTCTTATTGTGTTGGAGGAAAAAGTCTATTTCTATTCTTGTAAACCCACCTTTCTGCGTTTACAATGTTGCCTGTTGACTAAAGATAAGAAATCTAAAACGCCTTTTAGTCCTTTCCATTCTTTTCTGTGAAAAAAATATTAGATTCGTCGTTTCAGGGCCTTGTACATAATATCGTTAGTCCTGAAGAAACTTTACAAACCATTCGTTTGTAGTTTATATTCTCAGGAAGCAGCCACGAGTGTAAAATACAAACCTACAATGTATCTTACTATTTTCTGTTCATTGGTTACTAATTTCTGTTAAACTTATTTTTGTAGTATTTTGTATACACGCGTATTGAAAAAGGCAGTCGTCATTGAAATGATAGTCAATATCAAAAAATTAATCTCAAACTTTAACTCACGGATCATAGAACGGATAAATCATGATAATTTATTAAAGGCACCCATAGCGATATTTTAGGACAGTAAAACCGGATTTTCAAAGTCGTTTTTCTGGTCATTGATGTTTTCTTTCGATACAAAAAATTGCAAAGAAAGTTCACTAGCAGCACTTCCTTCTGGCTCGTATTTGAGTGGAATGACCTTCAGGGTTTCCCCGAGTGATTTTAAACCTGGCTTGCTGATTTTGCCGGGGATGATGACTCCTACATCCTGTTGAAGTGAAGATAAGACCAGGCGATGTTTATCAGAATCCCCCCCAGGCTTAGCAGTACGTTCTCAGTCACCAACGGTGTTTCTCCTGGTGCTAACGTGGTTTCACTAGGATGGGACATGTTTTCACTTAGAAGTACTGTGGCACATGATCATGATGACTCAATAACGAATGAATGAATGAATGAATGAATGAATGAATGAATAAGAGTTAGAAGCACCGAATGTCTTTCATTCGCAGTGTCTTGCATTAACACTCACCACAAGCACATCAGTACTTCCCGTAAAATGACTCGCTCCTCTATGTTTCGAACTAAAAACCATCAGAGAACAGGATGGAAAGGAAAGGAATAAATGAGTGAGTGAGTGAGTGAGTGAGTGAGTGAGTGAGTGAGTGAGTGAGTGAGTGAGTGAGTGAGTGAGTGAGTGAATTAATGGATTTCTGGAGACCTTTATTGTACATACATACAAACTGGGCTTAGTACGGGTAATAGCTTGTATATACATGTTGTAAACAAATGCTATTGTACGATTTTTGCACCAAAACAGGAAAAGGAACAAACTCTTGCCTAATATTCTCATTTATAACATTCCAACTTCTTTTTATTTCTTTTCCTTTGGTGCCTTCTTTACATAAAAACCAATCTCTTACATGAGCTAAAGGTAAACGTCTTTTAGCGTAGTTGCTTTCCAACCGTTCATGAATTTTTAAAACCTGTTCTCTTAACATTATCTGTTGCTGATAGTTTGAGTGCGGGGAGCTTCTAGACAGAACATTACCCTTATCCTTGTGGCTATACGTCACTAGACTCACTACCTTTCATTACCAGTTCAACTTCACCTGAAATGCCCTTCGGGTTATCTGTTGTGTTGAGATCCTCAGGTTCTGTCGATCCCCATATATCCACACGCAGCCGTTCCTTCTCACCTCTATGCGAGTTGAATGGTAATAGAGAATTGTCAAAAGCTGGTGATATGTGCTGAACGATCCATTCAGATACTTCTTTTAATGGTTGAAACGTCTTCCATACCAGCAACCTAAATCTCGTATTCGCTGTATTGTTCATAAGATCCGTGTTGTATGTAATTCAGTGGCTTGCATTGTGTTTCTTTGGAGAACATTTGAAGTAACGCATTCGTCTTGTACGTTATCGTAGCCTTCATGTGATTCCGTGGTGTTGATAGTGTCTCGTATCAGCTGAATTCCAGAAGAAAGTCACCCACTAAATGGCTTGAAAATCGGAAAGCCGTGCCCTTCACAACACGCTCTGAGGCTTACTCTATCTCCTCATCTAAATTGAAACATTTTGGCAAAAGTTTTCTATCAAGAACGGCATACGTATTTTCCCGATGACAATTTATCATTCTCCGTGTGATTTACCACTACTGTCGACCCTACGGTGAACATTTTTGCGCCAGACAATGGAAAAATCGAAGTCAATCATTTGCAAACCCTCGTAATCTGACTCCCAAATACATACGAAATCGCATGTACAATGTGCTGTACAGCTTTATAAAAAGATAAGAGCTTTCAGCTAAGAAAAACACTCTGGTTTGTGTCAGCAACGCTGCTTTGGCTGGAAGAGTTGATGGAATCTGCCTTGTATACAAAATGCGGCTTGGAGTAAAAAGGCCTTGGACAAAAGTGATCTCATTGTGTCTCAGCGGCGACTTGAAGAGCATCTGTTCGTACGCTGATAAGACTTCTACAATCAGACCCGTGTCGAAATGGACTTGAGATGGACGTCCAGAGCATCCATCTGACCAGCAAGTCTTTTAATGCTAAAAGGTACTGCGCCGTCCTCTTTCAGCGGGTCGAACATCTTGAAGAAAGGTCATACAAATTGCCTGCTCTTGGCGAAGCGAAACGCTGTCTGGATCTTGAATAACACGTTATGTCCTCTGAAATGCTGCATGTTGCGACCCGAGTGCTACGCGTTTGCATGCATAAAAGAGGCATGAAGTCTAAACCTTTGTCATTTCGTGGAAAAATTTATTTTGTAGAATATTAGGATACTTATCTTAGTGCGACATCTGTGCCTTACGCATATGACACTCTAGCCACACTACAATGTGGAAAGATCTCGGTAAACTACATGTATCTTTGCTGAATATTTCGAAATTCTGATAATAGTCGTTCTGTCCGTAAGATGTGCGAACTGAAATCATAGCTCAGTTTTATCAAACGTTTATCTAATTGTCATCGCATATGAAACACATAGCAACTGATATTCAGCGATACAGCTAGCTCTAAATCTTTTAATGGAAGTTTGAAAACGTTCCTTATTACAAAATGCCGTCTTTGAGGCCACTAAAGCCTGTACCTATGCCAGCAGTTTGCCATTACGATTTACGTCACAGCCATTGTGAGCCATCAGCCTCAAATTGTACCCTTTATCTCGTCCATATTTCATAGAGATAACGTATAATCTACGCAGAAGAGAAATATGGAGATGGAATATCGGTGTGGAGCCTGGACCACGACAAATTTGAATGTCATTTAGTGAACGACCTTCCCATACTTTTAGTGATACCTTACAAGGTCAGAGACGACCAGCCGTGTCATGCCAGACCCATCAGCCAACTTTATAATACTTGCACTTTGTTTTGCAAAACTTTTGCGAAGCTACAAAGAAGTTTCAGAAGAAAACTGTTTCTCAAGCAACTAAATAGATTTTGAAAATTGTTGCTTGAGTACCAGTTTAGTTGTGTATATCATTATTTGGATGTCTAAACTTTCATTACAAAGAAGACAGACGTCCAAGTTTGGGCTTACGAAAATACCTGCACGGTTTAGCCAAAAACGTAGAAAAGCTTATTTCTAGTTGCTGGGCATGTAGTCATAAATTTTAAGGATCTTGAGGATGTATTGGATACGTTTTATGTAGGAATCTTTTGATCTGATAGTTCTTTGTTAAGTCATTTTCTCAACGATACTATATTTCTATCATATATTGCATTTCAGCCAATGAAGGATGCTACTGTGTGTTGTGTCTTGAAACGACGTAAAGAAAATTCTTTTGCCCCTCCTCCAAGATCTTCTGCCCGCCAGAAACGCCCCCGCCACGACCACCCTGTTCCTGACCAAGGTTGTGGAGATCTTGTGCGACTATGTCCGGAAGACGTACGACCGGAGTGAGAAGGTGGTGGACTTCCACCATCCTCAGGACCTGAAGAAGTTCCTGGATCTGGAGATTCCCGACGAGCGGCCTGAGACGCTGGAGAAGATCCTGGAATCCTGCCGGGAAACTCTCAAGTATGGAGTCAAAACAGGTGAGGGGTTTGGGCTGATTACTTGTCTGTGTTTTGACTTATTGAGAATATATCATACTATTATAGACAGCGATGACAAGGAGAGAGGGCAAATGTCAGACTCATGTTGTCATGAAAATCCATCTGTGTTTGTCTGCCGAGTAACTATCAAGAATGGAGTGAAAACAGGTGATGGGTTTTGTTTGATTATTTGTTGGTGTCTTGGATGTTTTGGGCTTCTTGAAGGTATGTAGACATGGACAGTGATAACAATGAGAATTTGTAGTGCAATGATATTTTCATGTTAGTATGACAAGAATTTAATTTTACTCGCACACACACACACACACATATAGTATATATATATATAGAGAGAGAGATATATCGTTAGATAGATAGATAGATAGATAATGACTGTAATATGATGTAATTGATTTTGATGTCCGTGTTTTTAACTAGAGTCGATGATGAATATGCTAATTGTAAAAACAATAGTATAGCGATTGCAACCACCTTAGAATATGTTGCCGTAGTTACAAGCACTAAGTGCTATATTGGTATGCTACACAGACTTTAGCAAGTGTTATTGCAAGGATTTAGCACACAACAATACAAATACTAAATACACGTATATTCAAACCAAACTGTGTACTAACAATGCTGGGAATGCTCAACATACTAGCTAATTATACAAATGAAGTGCACAGCCAACCCACTATTGAGTAACCCTCAACTTTGCTCTGGTGATGATCACACGGCAATGGCAGCAGCCGCCACATAATCGGTTGGCAACGCTTCGGTATCGAGAAGAGCAAGCGTGTTTTACATTGTCACGTGTGGCCGTTTACCTCCAAGAAGCTGTCGTGTCGGCATCTGCGGGCGTTCCATCAAGTCTTTGCATCAGATAGGCTTTTGCAAAAGAGGATTAAAGCCCGGTCGCCAGGGTGTCTCCCAAACGGCTGTCCTCGGGGACACATTCACCACGGCTTGTCACGGATCCGCAAAGGACTGTGTTTTGCTCGAAATGGGATCATCAATAATGTCTTGTAAGTGTACACGGCCCATAAATGTGGCTGTGTCGCTTCTTCCATCGTTTTTATGGTTGTTTTATCCTCGTGTTACACGCTACCATGTCCTCAGCACTGACGGTTATGTATTTAAGCACCGATATTTCTTTGTGCTGACGCCAGGTGTAAGTGTTTCAATGCTTTCGTAGCCTCCTGTGCAGGCCTACGGGCGGGTGGGAGTTTTGATACTGCATTTTGTAGAATTTTTTTTCTTTTGCCGGTCATCCTACAACCAGCTACCCAGAAAGGTTTGGCGGGTACAAATCATCTCTTGGCGGCTGGTTGTAGGGTGACCAGCAAAGAAACGCAGTATCAAAACTCCCACCCGCTCGGAGGCCTGAACAAGAGGCTTTCGCACCAGACAAGTTTGTCGGAACAAATTCTGTACATTTTTCTGCTATCAAGGCGTATGTTTCACCTGTCGAGGGTAATGAGAGAGAAACCACGTTGTTAATTGCACTAATGGAGAATACACATTCGTCATACACATTATCTAAAAGCGTATCGCGTTGAGTCGGACTGGAACAGACTGCCGCTGGTATTCTGTGGGTTTTTGATACGATTGTCTGCAATCGTTTCAGTCATTAACACACTGTGATAGCGTCCCTCGAGACCTCATCCTGTGGTGTATTGTGATTGCATTATTACCTTACGCAAGGAACCAAACGCACTTAAAACATACCACATTACTTATACATCCCTAATCGCCCTTAAAGTTGCTAGTAATAGGCTACGGCGAGTCATAAAGAGTCACCTACATTTTTTTTCAATTTGCAATGGATACTTTCACCGATACACTAGCATATGTTATTTGAGTATAGATATACTTTGAGGACATTAAAATACTTTTATGTGAATACTGGCTGGTATAGTATGATTCACAGTTATTCACTGAAATTTTAAAAAAATTATATTAGTTCCAAAATGAATAAAGAAAACGGGAAGGAGAGAAATACAAGCGCACAGAGAGAGAACAGAGACGGAGGCAGAGAGAGGAAATAAGAGAGATGGACCATAGATGAAGTTACTATTAACAATTCCTTTACAACCAGCTATATATTACAGTTTCAAGCTTTTCCGCATTAGCATGGTCGTATATAGCGGTGCCCATCTCCGTTTCGTAGACCTTGGGCCTTTCAGTTGTGCTATTACTACAGCAGGGGCTAGTCCACTGGTAGTGGTGTATGTTTAACTCCCATACTCTTTCTCAAATGCTAAGCAGAGAAAGCAGTTTGTACCATTTTTATATTAAAGTCTTTGGTATGACTCGGCCAGGAATCGAACTTAGGATCAACCGAATGTAAAGCCAGCTGCAAATGTCGAAATGCAGCCGCAAATCGCTCGGGCAACTTGGAGATTCCAACCGCCTCTTTTGATGCTGCGTGACGCTGAAACTTGCTATGGACGCTGAAACTTGCTTTGGACACTGCAAACTTCAAATTGGGCGCTCCTCAAGAACATCATTGACAAAACTCAAGCAATCTTCACCGACGCATGAGGAAAAAAATCGATTCGTTCCAGTTCCGTAGACATGCCTATTACTCATCGCCTAATAGAGGAGTCATACACTGTGCATGTTCTATTCATGTGGCTAATAGAGCGGCTAGTGTGTCGTACTGCAGTAATGTGCTACTGATTTGAGTCTAGTCGAGCGCAGCGCGGTGTCTGACGCACGGGGAATAAATAATTCACCGCGAGCTTAGCTTCTGTAAATGTAGCAGAGTGGCAGTTCTTCTTGCTTCTAACCGCATTGGTTTGCCGAATGCCCCCGCTGCGAAACTAAATAACGTGTGCCGGAATGAAGGCAGCGGCTTCCCAAGGTGACCTCTCCCGGGAATCATGCGATAATCCCCCGCTATGTGCAATCAGGAACATCGGTCCACCAAAAGACCTAAGTCCATTGGCACCTTACAATCACTTCTGCGGTAAGCGAAAATGGGTGATTGGACTCTGTTAACGTCCACGATAGACAGCAGGGATTGTCTCCGAACATAACCTCACTGCTATCATCTCGCAAACAGACAGGAACGCTTTACAGTAGATCGCTACAGGGTGTCTGCGACATTTCTCGGGAAATGGGTTCGCCATATGCCTTCGGTCAGATGGTTTTAAGGAAAGCTGTATAAAGTCTATGGTTGGCAGTCATCGGTCCATCAGTCTGTAATGTTTGCCCGCCAGTTCCGGCAGCAAAGACAAGATAAGAAAACATGGAATATGAGTTGATGTTCTCTTTCGATGGATAAGAGTTATCTAAAAAGTTACAGATGTGTTTTGAGTATTAGTAATGGCAGAGGATGACCGTCTGTCACGTAGAAAGATCACTAGCATCCTTTGCAGGCAAGAAGGCAATAAAAAAACTTGGCCAATCAGACAATAGTGCGCCAAAAAAGTGACCGCGAAGTTCCACAGGGGTGGTGCCCATCTACATCTCTGTAGCCCTTGTGCCACACAGTAGTGCAAGCACTGCAGCAGGGGGCTAGCCTGCTGGTAGTGTTGTGTGTTACTCTGTCATAAACGCTGAGTGCTATAAGCAGAGAAAGCAGAGATACCCTTAATAGAGCCCATAGGTAAAGCGCCTCTGATTTGCTACCGTTTCTGATTTACATTTAAATAAAACTAGTGACAGGGTTTTAAAGACCTATACATGTACATGGGAATGTCCGTGGATTATCAGCAAACTTGTAAGCTGGACGGCAAAGCAGCTGGTTAAAATTCAGGCCATGACAAGAAGCAGTCACCGAAATCTGAAAGCAGCTTGAATATGTATAGACAAAATATCATAAATTTTTAGGAAAGGAACTTTCAGTCTTCGAGTTTTCAAATTCAATTCCATTTCTATCCCTCAAAGGATTGCGAGCGAGAAACTTGAAAAGAAAATCAAGATCACGGTTCCTCTACTTCGGAAAATCATGGAACGAAGAAGCGTCCTATCTAAATCATAATGCTGCAAAATTGACATAAAGAATCATTGATCTTCAGATAATGTTAGATATCATCAGATGATGTTAAATGACCCAAACGGTACAAAAGGAGAAGCAAAATCAAACTTTACATGGCCTCTTATAACTTACATTCAATACCTTAAGCAGCTAAGGACGCGAAGGTACACATCTTTCTAAAAGTTGAGAACTTTCAAAAGACCTTGTAGAATTTCGATTATCTCGCATCGCCGGGTCTTTTAATGGACTTGAACCTGCTGGTGTGAAATCTTGAACCGTGCTGTCAGTTCGTTCTAAAGTACATCTTAAGTTCTGTCAAATGTTGCAGCCAACTAGTATGCAAATCGCCCTTTCTTTATCTAGGCTCACTGTACAGGAAAAATCTACATCACCCGCCTCGGTAGCAAATGTGGATTTGAATGCACACAGCGGAGTGGAAGGAACTGCCGGATATTATATGCAGATTACATTTGGATAGGATCGCGGAGGAATGTTTACGTAAAAAGCTTTTTGGTTATGCGATTCGTGTGCGCTGTCGGAAAACAGGAAATGGGAAGAACGCTGAGAAGTGTGGTTACTATCTATTCAAGGCCGAGGCATTTTTGCACAGTGGAATACAGTAACTACATTTTTTGCTTTTACATCTTTACACAACTGCTTCGAAATTCAATTTCTCACTGACACTTAACATCATGTCTTGAACCACCAGAGACTGAATACTTCCATTTGATAATGAAAAAACAGCATTTGACATTCTTAAAATCATGCAAATATAGGGCATTAGAAAAAAAACAATGGTTTTGTTGTTTCTTTGGTAACATTTTTTCCAACCACTGTAACATCGTTTTTTTTACAGCGATGTGATCAAACCGACAACAGCAAGTTTCTTTCACAGGTCAAACTTTAGAATCTGTGAACTAATAACAATGGCCATTTTGTCAAGATGATTTCTATCTAGATTATGTCACATGTCTATAAAACTACTTTAACTTCCTATTTGTTCAGGACATCCCCGCTTTTTCAACCAGCTGTCCAGCGGGATGGACGTCATCTCTCTGGCGGGGGAATGGCTCACGGCGACCGCCAACACCAACATGTGCGTACCGGTCCTCTTCTTTCCTATTTCTTATTGTTCACACAGTACAACATAATGTGGTCGCACACTCAAGTAGCTAAGACTTATTTTAACGCTACCACTTAGACATAATGAGAGGATAAATTAACAAAAATAATCCAATATAAAGGATATACAGATGATAATATATATGTGACACAAAGTAATAGAAAAACAAAGATGTTGGAAGCACATGATCAACTTTCCACTCAATGGTGTACCGAGTAAAAAGGACGGACGCAATGCAAAATGCAAGACAAAAATTAACTTTTTAGAAGCGTTTTGTTGCGGTAATGAATTGTTGAGTAAACGACAAAATGAAGGCACAATCTCTACCGACAGAGACTCTGATAGGGATCACTTCCAGTAGAATCTACCAGATCGGAGGCTCTATCCTGATATATGCACACTTTCTGTGCCGTGGTCTATCTCACGGCGACCTCTGACTTTACTTCTGTTCACCGTTTCGTGAGACTTACAAATTACTACAGTCCCATCTGTCGGCAGAGATAGGCAAATGCCTTCAATCTTAGGTCATTTTCTCCACATAAATGTGTCGCCTGTCTCAGTACCATGCACGAACTGTCCGACACGACATGCCCTTTTCTTCCTTCAACGGTCTACGTTGATGAAGGTTAGACATGCAGGTAAAACAATAGTCAAAAACAAATCAAACTCTAGTACTCTATAAGTAACGGAGATAACTTCTGAACGTCTGGAGTGACATTCGTCAATCTTCTTCAGCGTCTACGTCAAGTAACCAGACATCTTGTGATGAAATAGATAAATAAAGCCGTGTAAGAAGTATTTTTCAACACTGTTTCGATGTGAGATATACGTCAGTGCAAAATGCGTGAATGTCCTCCATCCGAAATGTCATGTATAAATATTGATGTTGAATAATTCTTTATCCAAATGAAACTATTAGTAACCACTCGGTACAGTATTAGACTGAAGGCCGCTTGCAAGACGGTCCGCAATGGCGTGACAAACCCTGTTTAATTGGTCAATAAGTCACAGCAAATGAAATTACAAGCTTCAGTGCCCAATGACATCGCATTTAACATGATGTGAACATGCGTGTGGAACAACCCAAAGGGAAAGACGCGAAACAGCAAATAGCTACAGGAAACGAAATTGATACTTAACGTTTAAGGAAGAAAAATAGCAAATTTTGTCTGCGGCAACGACGTGATTGTTCACTCTTCGCATAAAACTGTGTCCCAATAACCTGGCTTAAGTAGTAAATTGACCTTCCAATATGCTGTTGCGGCCTTGTTGCTTTTGAAACAACAGTTAAGCCTCTCTACATCGATTGGTGTATTTAGGTCACACAGATAGGCCAGCAGAATGAGGAAACGCTGATCGTTGAGTTGTATCTTCTAGGTTCAACTTGTTGCAGATAAAGTAGTAAATTACCCTGTCACACATCGAAGACTCTGCAACTTCCGACCTCAGACTTATACGATAAGATAAAGTCCACATGTCAAGACCTCGTCACACGAAGTCGTACGAAATTAAAGCCCACATGTTAAGACACGGTCACGTTTGTCGTAAGATTGTCGCAAGATGGTCGTACGATTGCAAACTGAGGGTGCACAACTGCTCAAAATTGTACATCAAGCTCGTATCCTAAATGTGACAGTGTTGCTACACAAAGCAGAAGAGACAAAATAAACTATAAAACTATGGAGAATACTACATGTTAAGTCTGTTTCAATAGGGGATACACAGAAAATTAGATAAAGTCAATATTCCAATCTCCGTGTATTCTGACAGCATCCTGATCTCTAGTGACTGCTGACAACGCTGTGAGAATGATATGGAAAACCTTGGAGACGTGTTGTAATCGTCTACAATCCAGCCTGTCAAATGTTGTAATCTAATGGTTTTTGAAGTCAGCATTCCTGTCAAACGTTTCGGAGTCCCCGCCAGCGTGATACGAGGTAGATGACGGGGAGAGAAATCCTCCTTACCGTCGGTATCTCTTGTAATTTCCCTTTAGGTTCACGTATGAGATTGCACCTGTCTTCATCGTCATGGAGGAGATGATCCTCAAGAAGATGAGAGAAATCATCGGGTTTCCCGCCAAAAGTGGAGACGGCATTTTCAGTCCAGGTATGTGGATCAAATTACAATCAAAATGCATCGATTGGCCGGGATGGTTACAATTACACAATAACAGTTACAGTTACAGTTATTTGAAATTGTGATGGGGAGGTGAGAACCCGTTATTTGAAACTTAAACCGTTTCTCAGCGTTCTGACCCAATTGCTGTGATCAGGTGATTTTCTTCACGTGTGCCGTCAGCAGTAGGTCAAAGGTTGTAGGAAGTCGATATCGTGCCCCGTCACGGTGCGCATGCAAAATGTTCGAGAGGTGACGATCCACTCCATATTCGTTTCCCAGTTTCATTCAATTTTGAATCATAGATTTTTAAAAGTCACAAAAAGGAACACGTTTCTTTATAAAAAGAGTGCAAATCATTGCCCCCCCCCCCAAAAAAAAAGAAAGAAAATGCGGAACGCCTGCAAACGAGACTAATGCTAGTAAACGTCTGTTAACTTGTCACAAGTGTTACTGCAACTCCTGTAAGTTCAATGTCAGGAGAAGGTGAGCCTTTGAAAGGGGTAGATTAATTGTACCTAATGTTGCGCGAAGATAATGCACCATTAATCACAGAGGAGAAGGTTCCCGAAAATTAATAACTGGAAACAGTCGCAATTTTTTTGCGATGACTGTGCGATTACGACAATGAAAGTCAATTATCTTCTAAGAGATAAGTATGAACTCAGTAACTTCAAAGCGGCGTGTTTCAAATAGTAAATTGTTCTACAAAAATCATTTCTTCTATATGTATGTTTGCAAATCGTGTACTTTGCAAGTTACATTTGGCACAGTTTTCTTTCTATATTTGGGAAGCAGACCCTTGTGGCTGTCTGGTTCGGAAGAAATTTTGGGATTGATATGTGAGAAAGTAATTTCATGGGGACTTCTCTTTATTCTTTATTCAAAAAATGGTCAACATAGCAGCAGTACATAAACAAAGAAAATTATGGACTGTTGAATTGTATTAACATTACATGTACATAAACATTGTGTGGTGCAGAAACGAACTCTGCAGTCTGGAGGTTCTTGCCATGGGAACCCAGGGTCCTCCCGCATTCCTTAAACTTGTTTTAGTGTATTTAACCAGAAGTTTCTATTCTATGTGGCCAAAGGCAATAGTACTGTCTGCCCTTGAGAAATGCGGCCGACATTTCCCGCGCTGTTACCGAGATAATAGCCGACGTTAGCCGCCGCTTTGGACGCAATCAATTCTTCCTCGGTCTGTTTCCTCGACTAGGCCTCGGCGGCCGCGGTGTTGATTGAAAAACGGTCCCCCGCGGAAGCAAACCATTATTTTTTAGTACTTACAGATGTTCGCCTCGCCTTAGGTCGCCATCATTTGATGGACGAGTCATTGCCTGGTGCGGGTCGGCTGGGACTATATCATCGAGAGCGAGATTCGACATTAGGAGACTTGTCTATCAGACAGTCGGAGTTTTGATGAATGACTACGCACAATCTACAGTTCCGACGTTTATGACTTTGGCGCCGAGTTTTATCTCCGAAAGAGGGACTCAAAAATTTACAGCGAAATTACATAGGATAATATGAGCTTCGCGTTCTTGACATAATCTCTGTCAGACATGTGGTAAACATGTTTTAAGACGTACCAGTGTTTGTTAAAGTTTAGGGAATTGTAAAGCTGCAGTGTATTTAATTACTACGAAATGCTGATTCATATTTTAAATGTAAAGTTTATTGCAAGTTCCTGCTTGTAGGCTAAAGGCAAGTACATGTAACATAAAAGTAAAGGAGGGACAATGGATAACAATACAGTATGTGACTACTCTAACAACTAAACACTAAATTCTAACTTGTTGGGTTTGACTCCTTTTAGTGGAAGTCGAATGATCCCACTATAATGAGTGGGTTTTGTGATACTAAGAGGAGAGTAGTTTTCTTTTTGTCTGTAAATGTGGAGAACTTAGGATCGAATTTGATGGCCTCTTTAAACATGTCCTTTCTTTCGTGATCGTAGAAGGGGTAGTTTGAAATAACATGTGTTTCGTCTCTAAACAAAAGAACATGTATACGGATTTCTCCTTGGTGCTGAAAAAAACTGCTGCTATTACTACATTACGCACATGGACGTCGACTCTCTCAAAAGGCAAAGATCAATGCCTGGAAATGAACACTAAGTGCTTTTCATCGATTGAACGACTCATCATGCACAATACAAGTAATAGGGCCCCCCACAGTTTCCAATCTCCTCTCACCACGCTACACAGCAGGAGCATCCAGCGGGCGAGAAGAGCGTCTTACCCCCCGCAGCCAGATAATTTCCTCCGTGTTTCTTGAGAGGAAACGTTTCCGTATTAAACTGTAATTGTGCTCTGTTGCTTATTCATCTATCGGCCGCACCATTAACGACTTCTCTACTCTTTACAAACCTCAAATTTATTTCTCGTCAAGTTCTTTGATATATGCCAAGGGATATGGAAACTTTGGGATTTGTTTAATGCTGAAGTATTCCTATTTTTTAACATTTACTCATGCAAGATGTAAAATCATTATGATCATCCCTTTCCGTAAGTCATTTTATTACTAATACTTTCTATTTCAAAGTGCAGTTACAGAGTACCCCTCGGAAAACAAATAATCAAAGGATAGGTTCAGCTACAAAAAAGATTATAAGATCCAGGGAACAACGAAGTTTGGTTGTAAGGTTATGTCGCAACTATACAATCATGTTTATACTTCACGAGCTGTTGTAAAGTTGTAGCCGGGTGTTCTGTGCCACAGCTGTTTATTTGCTTTTAATTTTGATGATCTTCTAATGTCTTTTGTTGAATCAGAAGTTCTAACTACCAACACAGATGAACTTTCATGATGTCCTGATGTTGTGCAGGCGGTGCAATCTCCAATCTGTACGCCGTGAACTGCGCACGCTACAAGTTCGTACCAGACGTCAAAAAGAAGGGACTCAGGGAAGCACCAAAACTCGTCATGTACATTTCAGAACATGTAGGTATACTTCTTTTTTCTAGATTGGCGAATCAAAATATATAGAAGTTGTTTTAGCTGCAAGTCGTTGTATGTCTGTAGAATCGGTATCTCGAAATTGTTAACTGGCAGAAGGAAAAACAGTCTTCAATATACCGTAATACTAGACAAGGAGACGCAACGTGCATGTTGTTAATGGATTCACTCATATTGCCTCCTGACAAAAACCCTCTGCATTTTCACGTGTTTTGAGCCAGTGCCAAATAGTTTCATAGACGCACAAATATGAAGTGGATTCTGGATTGCCACATAATGCTACTTGTGCAAAGGGAAATGGATGACTAGGGTAGATATTTGGAAATTACAAAGATGATAGCACTCATCATCTTTCATACCATAGAACAGCATGAAGCTTCTAGACTTGATCAAACGCTTGGTACAAAACTATTTATTCACCGATGTTACTATTGATTTCTGTTTATGGAAATAAATAGATAGTTTCAATAAAATTTACAATGAAACGGGTGAAAGTGAGAAATTGTACTTAGTTCGTATTATCTGATTTTTACTTCAATCAGTTACAACTCTTAACGACATTATAAAACAAGTTTGAACTGCAATATCCAACACAAGAAATTGGACTCACACAAATTTTCGACTGTACAACTCCAGTCTTTGTCGAGTAATGAGCAATTCACCGCTTCCGTGACATCACGCAGATAACACACGTGACTCCGTGAGCAGTCGATCCTAGGTTGGAGAAAGTCTGTAGCGTACCCCGTCTCTGTTGAGGGATGGTTGTAATGCCCTGACGACATTTTGTTACAGAGCCACTATTCTTTGAAGCGCGCTGCTGCCATAGTCGGAATCGGAACAGACAACGTCTACGCGGTAAAATGCGATGAACGGTGAGATTATGATGCCTTTCCCTTGCACTATATTAGCGTCTGTACGATGCACTATCAGCGTGCACATGGAACTGTTTGTATAAGTGCTCCTCTTCCGCCTTTTCCATTAAGAGCTAAGATCGGTGGCATTGCAGGATTCGAACTCGGGACCTATTGGTCCACACAACCCAAACACAGCATAGTTAGAGGCTTAAAGTTATTTCGAAAAAAGTATTTCGAACCCTGAAACTGTAGACATTTTGGACACGATCTCACTGTGACTTCGTACATAAATATTCAAACATGTACGTAATTTAAGGCGATGATTACTATGTCAAGAATGCATGCATTAATAATGTCTGGCATTCGCTCGAAATGGGAATGCACTTTCGAGAAAATTACTCCTAATACCTGCCTGGCATATGGTTGGATAGTTACAAATGGGCACTTTTTCCTCCAAATGGAGCGTTGTGGAACTCTGTAAAGGCATTTTGTTACAATGAATAAATCTCCTTAATGGATTGAATAAAAGCTGTCAAGAGCACTCGAGCGAGAGATGTGGTCTCAATCTATTAGATTCCATAACTAATGTATGACACGTTTACGTTTACATGTTACACCAGAGGCTCATTGATGCGCAGAAGACTACTTATTATTTCCGTTAATCACAGAAGTAGCATAATAGAAACAGTAAATCAAATACTTTCACTGGTGTAGAAGCGTAGCGAAGCATAAATAATTTCATAACTTAAAAAGTGTTCCGAGATTTTACGTCCAATATGTAACTGTCGAATTGAGCAAAATAACATACAGCACAACAAAATTTGCACACAGATATTTTTCTGAATTTGTATAGTTTTTTTGTTATTTTAAATGATATTAATGTTAGAATTAATGTAAGAAATATTACCATTATTGTAATCTATTCAATATTGATTACGTACCTACTCAATTTTCTTTTAACACAGAGGAAAGATGATACCATCGGACTTGGAACGAAAGATTCAAATCGCAAAATCGAAGGTAAATACGGTTCTCTATTGTTCTGCTAAGTAGGAAACGAGAACAGATTTTTGGTCGTAGATAGAAATGAAAGAGATTGTTCTCCTTGAAGTTGTTCACATTTCGTCTGCCCATGGGCCAGAAAGTAATAGAATTTTTTTTTTTATTTTGACACAAGCATTCCTTGTTGATAAAAACGATGTACACTTGTCTGAACCTGCCTACGATTAAAACAACCCAATGTTGAATATACTGTGACGTATGTTAAGAACTCGTTTTCGAATTCGTCTATGCTATATTTTCTTTCTTTCTATGGTGGGGCTAATATTAGCAGCCGATAGAGCTGTCCGCCACTGTGTTCTGTACTTTTTCATGATAAAAAAACTGTGTTCTTCAGGGAGAAACACCGTTCTTCGTCAGTGCCTCCGGCGGCTCAACCGTGTACGGCGCCTTCGACCCGCTTCACGACCTCGCAGACATCTGCCAGAGACACAAGATGTGGCTCCACGTTGACGTACGTCTATTCATTACCTCCATGGAATGTCATGGAGGTTATATCTTCAGTTACGTTTGTCTGTTGGTCAACAAGATAACTCAAGAACGGCTTCATGGATTGGTTTCATACTTGGTGTATTGGTAGGGTGTGACAAAAACTGGAAATGATGAGATTTTGGGCCCCCTAGTAGCTTTCCTTGGTACTGCAGCAGAACTTCCTGTTTTGATATCTCGCGATCTGGACATGCTAGGGTCATGATTATTGGATGTCAATACGCCGTTTACATCAATATTCCTGTAGTCATAGTTTTTAGAATATACTAGTATTATTATTATATTCTATTGACGGCACACTCAATTTTCATTCCGTCACTAACGCATGAACGGACAACAGACGTACTCATTTGCACCTGAGTAAAGTGAAGAGAGTCGTGTTAAATGCATTTCCCAAGGGTATACGTACATGATCGATCGATGGCATGGCAGGATTCGAACTCAGGACCTCTTGATTCCGAGTCGAACGCTCTGTCGTTACGCCACACGACCCCGCCATACATTTTGCCCTGTACAATTATCTACCAACAAAGTTGTTGCCTTGTTTTGTCCCCCACAGTGTGCCTGGGGAGGCGGCGTCCTGCTGTCCAAGAAATACAGGAAACGACTGGACGGCATTGAAAGGTACGATGTACGAAACTCACTGAACTGTGCCTCCCCGCAATTATACATGAAATAACTTCATGAAAGACAATGGTCCTTGTAGTTGCTTTAGGGTCTTGGTATTTTGCACCATGGCGTCTTATATCAAGCCAAGACGGTGACACCTTAATACTTTCGATTAAGACATCGTCAAATGGCTGTCACATTGAATGAACAGTGGGGGTAAATAAAGGCTATGATTCTGTGGTCCGATTGACATTTTATGACCAACACCTATGTCTACGTATTGACAGAAACTGCACCACCCTACGTGGTATTTCATAGTACCCTAGATGTTCATTGACGTTGAAAATCGATGATTTACTTCCATGATTGTCTTGCCGTGGCCGAATTAGTAGAAGTGTTTAAGGATGATTGAGATTTTTATTTCGGTCGTTCTTCTTGACCTAGAGCTGACTCTGTGACATGGAATCCACACAAGCTGATGGGCGTCATCCTGCAGTGTTCATGTCTGCTACTCAAAGAAAGCGTACGTATCATCATCTGAATTTACTTTCTACCTCCATGAAAAAAATGGAGGTATTGTTTTTGGTCTGTATGTATGTGAGTGTGTGTGTGTGTTTCAGTGTGTGTGTCTGCCACTGTGTGTGTGTCTGTGTTTCTGCATGGCCTTTAACTTAGGTTCCAATTGATATGGTTGGGCTCATTCTGTCCCAGCGTCAATAATCACTTGTACATCCGGAAGCCCTCCCTGTTTCCACGGGTGTTTTCCGTAACATGACCTCCTTGACAGCCGACAGTTTTCCTTGCACGATGAAAAAAGGGATTGCAAAAGAAGATTACACAAGATTTGAATATTCCATGGAGGTCTGAGATCTTGAGATTCTTGTTATTATACAGTTGTCTTCACAGTATTAGTGTACTGTTTGACTGACCAACCATAGGTTACCAAACTTTCTATCTGTTCCACTATATTTTCATGGATTAAATTCTTAAAGTTTTATCACAGTTTGAGATGACAACAGACGCAAAGATAAATCGATTTGCCAGATGAAAGTGTATGTCTCTGCCCACCTCTGTAGAAGGGCAACTTTGATATTCTCCTGCAGAAGTTGTGATAACTGTATCAGATAAATGATCATCACTTACTACAGATAAAGCTCTGTACGTAACAGGAGAAGACGACAATAAATCGTTAAAAATAAGGACATCAGGAAAACTTGAGATGCAAGCATCAGTGGCAAAACTTATCACATTTACAAACGTTTTTTTTTTTCAGTGTTAACATCAGAAAACGCATTTTTAGTTTAGATTACGTAACTGTGGTTGAATTGTTTTGAAATTTATGTATAATTGTGTCCTATCGAAGAAATTATTGTATATTTTGTTACCGAAGCAAGAGTTTCTCATGTTCTGGACATGCCATGGTCACATTCTTTCTGCTCAGAAAGAAGTGACTTCAAAATTCCAGTATTCTTGAGATCTACATGGATGTTTTAATTACAGTGTATTCTTTTTTGTCTCTGCGTGAACAGAACCTACTCCAGCGGTGTAACTCGATGTGCGCGGACTACCTGTTCCAACAAGATAAAAACTACGACGTGAGCTACGACACGGGCGACAAGACCATCCAGTGCGGCAGACATGTGGACGTCTTCAAACTGTGGCTCATGTGGAGAGCAAAGGTGCGTACATGCTGTTTTTTTTAACATTCAGTTTTTCGACACGGCGGTCCCTGAGAAATGGAAACCACATCTCCATATCGAAGTTCAGAACTGAAAGACTGAGGAAATCTTTTCTGTTTCAGGCAATAAGCCTCAGTAACCAAGATTTGTAAATAGTCCGCCTCTGTTTTAATGGACCTGACCTACAGAATTTTAAATCAATTTAATTTTAATCGTCAATGTTGTGCTTGTTAATGTGTATCTCTTTCAAGCTTTTTTAACATGTAATCACTTGTGCAATTCAGCCAACAATGCATATTGGCTGCCAATCAATGTGAATAAACAGTTTCAGTTTCAGTTTACTGAGACGGGCACATTTAGTTATTGTCTTGTATAAAGTCCCTGCCACACATTCAGAACCTTCCCCGAAAACCGAACAACCAACCAAGGTTGTTGGCTGAAATCAGGAGCAGCCTGACCAGATACGAATCAAATTTGAATTTGAGGTCCCTCCTCCCTTTCCCAAAAGTCATGGTCTCGCAGCGAGACATGATAGGCAAAGAACGAAGGTTTCTAGATTAGATTGAACTTAAAGGATTCTTTTGTTTTTCAGGCTACAGTTGGATTTGAGGCGCAGATCAACAAGTGTTTCGACCTGGCTCAGTAAGTATCCCATTTAGAACGTTTTCTTATGTTAAGACAATTATTCCTTTTTTTTTGTTTTAAAATCCAGTTTTGCGAGACATTGTATTTGTGAAATGTGCTAAAACCAGCGACATACGTAATTCTTTTATCGGTGCGCCCTGAATGTAGATATACTATATAAACAGTTAGTAAAAGACAAGCTATTTGTAAATATATATAATGACATCCCCTCATAACATTGCACAACAAAAACTATGCAAGTTCGTATACATCTGTTTAAGGAAGGGGAAAGAGACAAGAAATTATATATTCAATGATAGCATAGTTTTATCTGCTCGACTGTTTTGTAAACGATGGACGCAGTGTACCATAGCTCTAGTTGTTTTGTTTCGTCGACCGTTCAGAAACGCTATATATAAAGTAGTTATCATTGGCGTAAACATTTCATGTAAAATTACTGCATTTACCCCCACATGGGCAAGAACGTGCAAATAAAGATCACGCTATATTGTACTTTACTTGTGCAGCTACATGACCGACAAGCTGAAGGCGAGAGAAGGGTTTGAGATGGTAGTGGATGAACCGGAGCTGACGAACGTGTGTTTCTGGTACCTGCCGCCAAGTATACGGGACCTCCCCGACGGACCTGACAAGAGAGACCGGCTGGCTCAGGTCAGTATAATCCCACGTCACACATTCACGGATTTGGCCTCCCGAATGCTAGCCGAACGCCCGCCAACCATAGTTAGGTGTGGATCGGCTGGAAAAAAAGCTTTTTTCTGTTTTATTTTTTAGGATGTTACCATTGACAATATTGACTGAAGGAGACCATGTATTATTGTCTAAGTATATGCACAACATGCACACATACAGAAGCTACGCGCGGTACATCAGAGGTACATGTAAAGTGCCCTCACGCAACACTCCAAGCCGTCCGCAGTCCTCGACAACAAGTGTCGAAACGCATTTGGCTCGACGACAACTCCTTTTACACAGCACTTGTGTGGTGCTTCACGGTTTGGCTCAATATGAAAATATGATTCACGTGGCATGTATAGACGATTGATGCACGGAACAACACCCATCTGTTTGCACATCAGAATTACCAACTGAGTACAGTTTTCAATATATCAAACTGGCTTGGGATCGGACAGGTCGATTCCCATTGCCTCGTACAAAACAAGACAGTCTCCGTGCCTGGTGTGTTACGCCGAAGGCCTGGACGGCTATGCAGACACAGATAGTGCTAGCAGATCATAACTACATTTTGTATGAGTTCGTAGAAGAGGCTGCCATGCATTCACTCTCTTACTTAAAGGCTGAGTGTTATACTCACAGCTGAAATGCGACCACTTACACACACTCTGACGCTTGGGACACTTACTTACTTCACTTGTACAGCATCGCACACTATTAAACACTCTTTCTAAGGGCTAACACGGCATCACTGAACACGTGCATACTTGAGCCTGTGCTCTGATGACAATTTCGAGCCAATCGATTATCCTTTGCGTTTACATCCTCGCATGCCACGCCCGCCAACAACCAATTGAATCTCCCCGTTCTGTTGTTGGCTACCAGCCAATCACGTCGCCGCTTATGATCAAGAAGCAACATGATTGGCTAGTACATTTCCCACCTATAACAGGACGGGTGTCTGAGAGCCAAATGTGGTTTGTTCAAACTTCACCAATGAGCAATTAAAGAGTAAGGGTGACAACCAGACTTTGATAATAGAACCAGGTAACTGTTTTTCTCCAAGCAGGCCAATCTACGTATTTCCTGAATATGACAAAGGCCTGGACAAACATACAACCGTAATTGAAGCCCTTTAGATAGAGCTGTCTGTGATTGTATGCGCATTCAGATAGTGGTACCACCACAAAACACCAGAATGTAAACAGATATGGCGTCATATTTTGGCACCTCCACTTCTTGGATGATATTTATTAGCAGTATGGTAGGGTTGCACTTACTTTGTAAAGAAAGTCAAGTCAAGTTTATTGCACAACAGTTGCGTCAGATACAATGTACGGCAAGTAACGCTTAATATTTACCTGATATAATGACCGGAGAATTTACCTTTTGTGTCGTCCTAATGTTACATGATGCGGCTTTAATTGACTTATACGCGTGATCTATTCCAGGTGGCTCCCGTGGTGAAAGCCCGCATGATGGACCGAGGCATGACGATGATCGGCTACCAGCCCCTCGGCGACAACGTCAACTTCTTCCGCATGGTCATCTCCAACCCCGCTGCTACCACCGCCGACATCGACTACATGATTGAGGAGATCGAGCGGCTCGGGCAAGACTTGTAACTGCAAGTTTAGAACATCTCTGCCACAAACATTACTTTTTTTTTTAAAGACTTGTATCTGCAGCAGCAAAACTAACGTAATTTTGTACAAGGTAAGCAAAAGATTTGAGCTGCAAGTCTGTAACATCTTTGACACAAAGAATTGAAAGAACAAATTGTTAACCAAAAAAAAAACATTCGAATCTATTGATGAAGACCAATTAAACATCGCCAATACAATGTGCGCAAAACCCAAACTTTGGGCATTCCTGGTAAGCCCTTCCTCCTGCTAAAAACCAGAGCTATACGAAATTATAAATTTTATGGAAGTTTAAAAATGAAACGCTATTGTACAAACATTGTGCCCATCCCCCTACCTCTAACAATTGACAACCAAAGATTTGAAGGACCAAAAAGTAAGTCAACTAACAACAGTTTTATATCGGAATCTGACAGCACACTAAGGCCGACTTTATTTCGTCAGAACTGAATATATCTTTCTGTGATATTACTCGGTTTCCGGTGAATGAAACTCAAAGGTGAAACAAGTCAACAAAAAGAACTTGTAACAGTAAGTCGCTTCTAGATAGACATCGTATTTTCTTGTTAGTGTTCCAACACATGAAGTTACAATGGATTTGTTTATGTCATTTCACGATTATTATTTTTCTAAATAGGCAACAGAACTGTGTTACCTTGTTACCTTAAAAACTGTTAACAATACACATTGAAGTTTTGACCTTTTTCCTAGGCATATAGGGAAAACAATATAACAATATTTTTGTGTGTCAAACGCTTTTACTTCATGTTCTGTTGTGTTATGTCATTGTGTTTTTTATGCACGTATTGCTTCGAATGCACGGAAAACTTTCATTATGATGGCCACCATAGTAAGACTGTCATACCATACTTTAATACGATGCCTATCTATTGTAACAAACGCGAACGTGTGTCAAAAGTCTTAGAAAGTTGCTATTAAAACTGACCTCGGAACAAGGGTTCGCAATATTTCACGAAAGCCCTGCATGACACCACATGAAATATTTTTTATAAGTTCTTTTGTCGTTCACCAAAAGCTGCAGTCAATGACAGTAAGGTAAAACGTATTCAATTTTGACAACTTTTTGTAACTAGATCTGGGTAGAATTTTGGTTGGTAAAAGCTCAAACTGAAACAAACAAAACATATAACTACAAGGAGAGAAAAACACTCTGATGTTGAGTTCACAAAACAAACACGATAAATTTCAATCAAATGAGAGTTTCTTTTTCAATAATCACGAAATTCTAGAGGTGTAATGGTTGCTATCCATTCACTAAAGTTATCAAATTTGCACTTAAGATTACCTGCACTCGAGATTATTGCAAAATTCTGCACAATCTAATATTTTCGCTGCATGTGGAAAAGAATAGGGGCAATTGTAGCACTGTTTCAGAGCACACAAAATCACACTTGTTTTATGTATAAAGGACTTCGAAAAGAGCAAACATTGCCTGAATATCTTTGTAACTATTGGTTGACCCTGCCCCTAAAGGTTCATTTAATTTTGCTGCACCCTTAAAATAGCACGACTGCCCTTTTCCCATACTGTTGAACACTCAAGCACCTTTTATCGACTTTACTTTCTGATTGGTCAGTTCTCATCAACTAACGGCATTTTCATTTAAATGCAACCAATCATTAAGAAGCTTTCTGAACGGCAAGGTAGACTCATTGTGTGCTGCTGCGGTCACTATTATGTATATGGAAAAAAAACATGTGACTTGTGATTATATAGATACCGGTTACAATAATCAGGGAGTGTATAGTGCAATGAAGAAGTGTATATTTACATGTATGCAAGATAATTTACAAATGTTACGGCTATGCAGAAACTATTATAAGATAGAACGCCGGTGAAAAAACACAACGAGAAAGCCGATGGAGATAATAAGATTGTTAAGGTTGATTATGTGACATGGTAAAGATGTGGAAAAGCTTAGTCTTACCGAAGTACAAACTGTAAGCTTGAAAGTTAGACTTTACTCTGCAAAGGGAGGTGGCTCATAAGAAATTTCACAGTTTTACAGTGTGCATGTTCAACCGTGACGCATTGTGGTTAAGGTTAAAGGTTAAATTTTGACCTTGGACCACAATGCATCAGGGCTGCACATATTCACTTGAAACTGTGAAACGACTTATTTGCACTCGACTTTGTTGTGTGTTAGTATATGTTATGCACATGATGTGTAGCTGTGTTGGAACCACGTGACCAAATGACCAGTACTTGAACTGACATTCCAACTTGTAAACGTTCCATTCAACTTTAGACGTCAAAAAATGGGTTTGTCGTAGTGCAACTCGTGCTTTCACAAAAACTGTCCATTGCAGTAGATAAGCTACTGTTAACATTGTACTCCACAATTCTAATGAGCAAAACATCGGGCATGGGACGCTGAAATATGAACACCGATCTATGAAGGATCTTGCCAATCCCCTTACAGTTAGACATTGTCTTCAGTAGCTTATTTATTGGCAAAACCATATCATTTCTCATTATTGAAAGTCAATCTTGTCCCAAAACACTAGGTCAAAGCGTCAAGGAAAATTGTTCCACAGACAACAATCTTCTGTGTGCTCTTCTAGCATCATCTGAAGACAAGTGATCATGACCTTGAACAGAACGACCTTGGTGTTTGGTAATGGTGGACAAACTATGTTGATTAACTGTGTAGAGTTGGAACAATATGGCTGCCATTAGTAGACTCTCACAGGTTGATCCTGAACTACTACTTCTTACATAACAAAATGCCTGGATTTTTATGTTTTCCTACGCAGAACTAATTGGCCAATACAAAACTGTTCTACATAAAATGTTGTTCCAAGGACAAATAATGTAATATCACATTGATATATAGGCATCTCATGTTGACCACCAGAAAGTTATAATTAACTAGAAAGACAGCTACGTTGTTCCAGCTCTCTGCAACGGTTGGCATTTTCAAGAACGCCCCCGTGCGATAGAGATGGGTGTTGCAGAGTTACATCAAGGACATTATATAGTATATAAAGTCCTTGATTACATGTAGATGCAGGTGAAATTCATGCATGTTAAGCTTTGTAAACAACTCTCTTTCTGTCCAAATGTGTGATCCGGATCATTGCACCACATCCTCACGTCTATGTACAGTATATATGTCCGACAGATGAAATAGATATTTTTGTACCGTGACGTTTTGTCCATCACTTGTTTGTATTAGATGACGTGTCCACAAGAAATGATGACGTATCACAATATGGCTCCAGTGTTCCAGCAAAATCTTAACCCGCGTTACCAAAACACTTTACCAATAAGCAAATGCTAACGTTATGATTAAAAATGTTTGATTAGTAAGTAACCACGAAATTGATGCGACACTGGGCCCACAAGTGATATGTCATGAAATATTTTGTAGAGCTCTTTCATGTTGTACCGCTCAACCAAGGAACACCCAACCTTGAGATGGTGGTCATTGTTTTTACAGGTAATGTATCAAACAAAAAGGTGCTGCAGTCTTACTCTGCTGAACTATCCCCTATGGAAAATGTCCAACACTCATGACAAGATATTAAAGCTGCTTTATGTAACATTGGGGCGATACAAAAAAAAATATCTGGTCATTTCTTTAAAAGTAAGCTGAATCAACCCTACTCCATTGCAAGAAAAGTGTCATTCAGGAAGTGGAGGTGCTAAAATACGACGCCTTCAGAGTGTGTTGAAAGCTGCAAACACGGCTGTCAGCCATGTTTGTTTACATTTTGATATTTTGTGGCGGTGCCATAAACTGAGTGCACCTCGTGTAGGCTGTTTTAGCACCAACAGAAATGTGAGATAATTACACAAATATTTTGAAAAGTAAAAGTGAGTTACAATCATAAGATTTTTTTTTAGATTTTAAATTTGGTGCAAAAATGTTACGCAATGCCACTTTAATTCCTGGAACAATGTGAACCATCTCTAAGGTTTTGTAGCACTGTGGGTTTGTTTCTGATATTCCATCATGTATGGCAAATGCAACATTTACTCGGAAAAGGTAGAATATCCCATGATTCGCTAGACCGCAAAGGATCATGGTGGTATGCAAATGTAACTTATAACGGCCAATAAACATGCAAGACGTCATAGCCTACCTTTGGTTGGTGGCAAAACAACAAAAAGTTAAATCTAAACCATTAGAACCAAAATTGAATATTGCAACACAGGTATGTGTCAGTACACTAACCTGGTGGCCAGGCATCACTAAGGTATTCTCCCATATGTGATTCACTATAAAAAAGATTGTAAAACTACGTCTAAAACCCAGGCTATCATTGGCAACAAAAATGCACATAGTACTACCAACCAGGGAGGCCCATGTCTTGATAAACATGTACATATTTGTCATGAGTTTTTCTCTTCTCACGCTTAGGCCATAATGATTTGATTCTCATTGAAATATATGGAGGTTACAATTTTGCACTTTGGGCTTTTTTCTAAAAAAAAACATCTACAATTTTTAAAACATGCCTGTCCTTAGTGCTGAACACCTTCCACACAGGAAAACACACCTGTCCTTGGTGCTGAACACCTTTCAAACACAGGAAAACACACCTGTCCTTGCTGCTGAACGCCTCCCACACACAGGTAAACATGTCTGTCCTTGGTGCTGAACACCATCCACACACAGGTTAACATACCTGTTATTGGTGCTGAACACTATCCACACACAGGTAAACACACCTGTCCTTGGTGCTGAACACCTTCCACACACAGGTAAATATACTTGTCCTTGGTGCTGAACACCATCCACACACTGTAAAATATACCTGTCCTTGGTGCTGAACACCTTCCACACACAGGTAAACATGCCTGTCCTTGGTGCTGAACACCATCCACACACAGGCAAACACACCTGTCCTTGGTGCTGATCACCATCCACCATCCACACACAGGTAAACATACCTGTCCTTGGTGCTGAACACTATCCACACACAGGTAAACATGCCTGTCCTTGGTGCTGAACACCATCCACACACAGGCAAACACACCTGTCCTTGGTGCTGATCACCATCCACACACAGGTAAACATACCTGTCCTTGATGCTGAATACCATCTACACACAGGCAAACATACCTGTCCTTGGGGCTGAATGTCATCCACACAGGAAAACCAATTTACAGTGTTTTGGGTAGCAAAACTAATCCACAATTTCCTCAACAATCAAAACAGTTACTGTCATTTAATACAGCACTGGGTTTTTTTTTAGTTAATGAGTGTGATCTTTTTAAACCAATATCAAATGAAAAAATATAACACAAAAAACTATTTTGTTGTACTGATATAAATGGCCAAAAAAATTATGACAGCAAAAATATATTCTACATTAGCATCTTTTTTCTCCATTTTGTGTTAAATCATGCCATTGCTCATTCTACAGCTTCTTATAGAACTTTAAAAAATGGCAATTTCTTTCTTATCAAAACTGATGAAAATTAATGCAAGATGCGTATAAACAAATATTCAGTGTGGCTTATTGATTAATAGCAAAAAAAGAAAACGAGCACAAAATTGAATCCAGTGAATTTCTGCTGAGTTTATTTCTGCAGAAAAATGTAATACAAAAGATGCAAACCTTTATACATAAGGACAGAGCAAGGTGGTTGCTATACAATTAGGTTGACTGGTAAATATTTTGCAATGCACATCTTGTTAACAGTTATAATGGACGAGAAAAACACATCAAACAAAACATCCATTGTTGTTTCCATAAAGACACAATGGCCTTTACTTTTTTTGCATATTTCACCGACAAATTAAATATCTAATAATAGTTTGCAAATTTCATGATTTTTAAGTCAGATCATGCTACTGACACACAAGTATACTGCAAGAACAAATACCTAAGGATGTACCTAACTGTGCAGAGTAGTGTTCTAGCCAGCATCCGTCTTTCCGTCATTTGACAGAACTTTGCTGCTCACAACGGACAAAAAAATTTGCCCAATCCATCATCTCTGATGGACAAATATCAGCTTGTGTGTTAAGATATAGAAAGAGATGTCATGAAACTAAGCTTAGCCTACCAGCTAAATTTGCCCCTCAAAATGCAGGAAATAGTATTTAAGAGGGTCAAGATTTCAACATTTTGTCGAGGAAGCATGCCCCAAGACCTCAACATGATCTTACATCAAGCAAAATTGAGATGACGGAAAAAAGGTCACACTGGCTAGAACACTGGTGCAGAGTACAGTACAACTTAATTAAGCCTTGTCTTCATCTGTCCGAATGTCGTCGATCTTTAGGATCATTTTGACCAGCTGTGTGGCCAGCATGATCTGCTGTTTCTTGGCTAGTAATGTCTCGATGACGTGCTGCTCCTTCATATCTGAAAGAATAAAATAAACAGCATTGTAAACAACCTATGGCAAAGTAACAATCCCAGATGGCAGACTTCACCCCCTCAGATGGTAAAACACCCTGCGGCATAAAATGCAGAAACTGATGACTACAGAAACAGATACAGAGAAGCTAAAAACAATACTCAACACCCTTGGGGTGAAGAAATTAGTGAAACCAGCATGTGTGCCAATGTACAAGTAACTTGAAAAATGCCCCAAAAAATTGAAGCACAGTTGGTCCCCTTACTGAGACAGTCTAACTTATATCAAAGCAAAGTTGGGTTCCTTACCGTTGGTGCCCTTGCCGAGACAGTCGATACCGAGGCGAGGGTTGGTCTCCTTCACCTGCCGTGACTTGACGGCGGCTAGCGTCTTGATGGGGTGGAGACCGCTGTTCTCTGCCAGCGCCATGGGGATGGCGTCCAGCGCGTCAGCGAACGCTCGCATGGCGTACTGTTCTATGGACGGATTCTGTGGAGAAATACACATGTTGTAAGCCCACGTGTTGCTACAAATTTACCAACACTAAAAAGAACTGTTGAAAATAAAATGAAAATCCTATAACTATCTTGAGATTTTAGGTGCTTTGCTACCTTTACAGTAGATAATTAACAACACAACTATAACCACACCTTGTCAGCTGCCTCTGACACGGCCAGGGAACAGGCGATCTCGCTGGCACCACCGCCGTACACGATACGATGGTCACGGACAAGGTTCCGCACAACACACAGGGCGTCATGGATGGACCTCTTCGCTTCTTCAATAATCTACAACACAAAACAATTCACCAATACATAACTCCATAGCGATAACCATATTCATATACAGTCTGTACATCAATTGCAAAACCATATTTTCAGAGTTTCAACTGAAGAAGAAAGTGTGCCTTTGGGTAGGGCAAACAAGTTGTTTTATTTCAGACGTTGTTGACTTGAAATATCTTAACACATACTCATCTTATATACATCATGAAAAAAGTTTTAGCATAACTTTTGATTACAACAAAAATTAACCATTCGTAACATCAAAACACTTTCCAGTATGATGTTAAGAAACAATTAAGAACTTTCGGCTGAATTTGTGCACTTTAAAAACTATTCCTTTCTATTCCAATTTTCTACATTCTGTATTCTTAATTACTACAGCATTTTTCATGAATTAAATGCCCATAGCAGCAAAAGACAAAGAATCTATTCAGACATATATAAATTCTCATTGTTTTGCTCACCATCTTGTTCCCCCCTCTGATGAAGATGGTAACAGCCCGTGAGTTCTGACACTGTTCGATTACCAGCATGCGATCCTTGGTGGTGCCGAAGGTCAGCTCGCGTACAATCCCGGCCTTCCCGAGCTTCTCCGCCGACAGCTCCTGGAACCGCGGGACGATCCTCCCGCCTGTAGCTATGGCAATCAGCTGTGAATGTAAACAAAATATATTCTTCTTTTTCCTGCCTTATAACATGTTAACAGCACTGATATAAAATGAACATTGTCAATTTTAGTAAAGTATAGTTTAGACTTTAGTACAACTTCTGGTCTGGTCTTATGATACAAACAATACTATAATACTTAGATTATACTCAAGCAATTGGAAAACCTTTCTGTCAAACGTACCTCGATTTCAGGTCCCCCGACCCAGCGTACAGCCGGCAGCTCTCTCTGTAACAGAAGATGGTTGGCTTCGTCGTCAAAGCCCCACTGACAGATGACCAGGTTAGCTCCGGTGTCCTTAACCTGCCGGACCATCTCCTCAAACTTCTCCCGCTCGTATTCCTGCAGCTTCTTGTAGGCCTCCACAGACGTCACGTCCAGGTGGTGCTTGGTCTTGGGTTTGGGGGGCTCAAACGGGCACGTCAGGATGGCCAGCTTAGCATCCTTTACTTCCTGCAGTGGGTTGAAGATATCACATACAATTGTTTTTTTTCTTGTTCTTGTGACGTTAGAATAGTGGCTTTTGCAACCACCCTGGCCGTCGAGCATGTTCAAATGGTTTTAATCTTTGTCATACATTATGCACTGAAACCAAACCTACAGTTCAAAAAGCAGTACAATAGTGACCCCTAGCAGTCATTGTAGAAACTGCACCCTGAGGGGACACTACTGTTTAGTATTACATTTTGTGTATCTTTGATTCTATTTAGATCCACAATTACCTTGGGCATCTGTGGATGGCTGAAGTCCTTGTCTACAATCACACCTTTCACAAGCTGGGTGTCCTCCATCTTTCCACCAACCTACAAAAACACAACAGTTTAGAAAAATAGCAGAAATCCTTCAATACATGTATGCTTACTTGATTCTGTATATATTATGTGTACAGTGAATGAGAAACATTATTCCGAGTGATTGGGACAAGAAGTCTAGAAATTCAGAAATTATGCTGCCTGTGCATCATTAGTGTTCTTACTATCTGAATAAATACAAACTCAAACATAATGCAAAATTGGTCAAAAGGACAAGAAATAGAAGAATGAATTACTGAGTACAAGGTCATGAAATAGCCCCATATATATTCATAAAGTTTAACTTAGTTCTTCGATATCCATCATTATTATGAAGAAATGTTGAAGACATTGATGTTACGTACCTTTCCCTCTACCTTGATAAGCTCAAAGTCGACATCCTTCCGCTCGAAGTCCGCCACGGACAAAATGGCCTCCACCGCGATCTGAGCCATCTGGCGATGACAGCGGTTGATGCTGGAAAACAATTGTCACATCTTCCATTGATACTCAACCTTTGAACTAAGGCCTGGGGGGAAAAGTTGTTGTGTTTCCTGTTTCAGTTCTGAAAAAAATAGGGCCAGTGGGTAGGGATTTTTTTTTCCTATTTTGTTATGAGACTTTGGCAATCTCATGTGATCCAACTCAAAGTAGAACTTGAATGAAGACACTTATATTTTCAATGTCAATGTTGGAAAACCAATTGTACAACGCATCATCACTCAGGTGTCAGATCATGGAGATTGAAAAGGTCAATCAGCTCGAAAAAAAATGTCCTTGCAGGAGTCCACCTGAAAAAAAGGCCAGGGTCAGCAGTTTTCTCTAGGGTCAGTCAGGAAACACAACATTTTTTCCCTATGAAACACTATGCTCAGCGGAAACTGCCCTTCTGTACCTGACCCTATAATGTGAAAAAATTCTGCTGAGAACCCTTAGAGTCAGACAATATTAAAAAAAGAACAAAATGGTGGGATGAAAACTTACATTTTTGAGCTGAGGGTAGTCATGGCGGTCTCAATGAGCGGTTCTGGGTTCTTAGCGTCAACGGGGAAAGCGTCTGCAATCTGGTCCAGCCGGTCGATAGCCACCTGCGCCGCACACTGGTAACCATCGGCAACACGGATTGGGTGGATCCCCTTATCCAACAGGTGCTCTGCCTCCTCTAGTAGAGCACCAGCAAGGACTGAGGAAAAAATGGAACGTTTGAACATAAAACTGGATTTTCTTACAAATTTTTTCAATCAAATTGATCCATGACAATCAGAATGTTTTGCTGTTATTTAATTTAGTTGTTTATTGCCTAGAGCTCAAACTATTTAGGACTGGGGAAGGCAAACAACATTTTCAAATAGAGCTACTAGGCTTTATCTACTTCTGAGTCGAAAAAAATATTTTGAAAAAAATAATGACCATGTGTAACATTTATGATGTGAATGGAGTGCATTGGGGCAAACCTAACAAAACAACATAAAATACTGATAGTTGGGCAGCAACAGTTGAAGAAAGACATATTCTTCTATTTTCATTATACATAGTATTTTTTTCCATTCATCAAGTTGAAAATGTCTCCATCACCAAATGCATGTAGAGGTTGAGAAGGTTGTAGTATGAAGGTTTAACGTGTATTTCCAGAAAGCATTTCCAAATTGCTGAACAAAATTTTGATAAATATTGCAGAATACTGAAAAAAGTATTTTTACCAGTGTCAAGGTAAATAAATAAACAAACATACCGACGACTCCCGTGGTTCCATCTCCGATCTCGTCGTCCTGAGACTTGGACAGTTCCACCATGAGTTTAGCGATCTGATGTTCCACGTCCATCATGGACAGAATGGTGGCCCCGTCATTGGTCACTGTCACATCTCCATCTGCACTCACCATCATCTTATCCAACCCTGCGGCAGGTCAAGCAGACGGGAGGTGTGAAATACAAATGATATCAGTGGAAAGCAGACGAACAATGTCCAGACAGTCTGCTGCTATTATACCACTTTTCTTTGGAAATGAAACATAATATAAAGGTTTTGCTGACATTCTATGTATTTTATCTAATATGGTACACCCAAAGAATTTTTTGTGCACCAATTTTTTATGTTGGATGCACCAGTGCACCTATAATCCCAAAAATGAATTCTGAGCCCAGCCTAGTAATATTCCTAATTTCCTATTAACATTTAATAATACTACATGTACTATGAAAAAGGATTTCCTACCATTAGGACCCAGTGATGTACGAAGTGTGTGTGCCACAGTCTTTCCTGCCAAGATATGTTGCTGTGGACAGAAGAACAACACATGATGATCATTGACATGATAATTTTTGACACTGAATTTTATGATTCTGAATTACGAGTGATCGCTGTTTTTTTTTTTTCATCTCTGTTCTTTATTGACTTGAGTATAGAAATTATACATGTGTACATAGATGATAAACCGTTACATCACATTCATCAATTTCTGTCTGTTTAAACAAATATTTCACTTAATTACCCTGACAAATTGTCTGTCTGATACCTTTATATTAATGGCAAAAGGTACAGCTTGAAAGGCATCGTAATCATATGATAGAATTAAAGACATTTTGTCATTACTTAGTAATATTACTGTTTTTGCACTATAATCTACATGATCGCTGTTTTTGTTTACACTATATACACGCAAATCATTTGAAGACATGAGCAAATCACTTAGTGACTATCTCTCATTATTTCTAATAAGTGTTCTTTTCTACGGTCGCAAATTTTCGTCATCTCATGTGAATTTTTGTGTCCACATGAGAACCATGCCTGTCCGCCCCCCTCCCACAAAAATGTTCTGGAACCTTCTACATGTAAAAGCTGACAAGATACAGATTCTACGACAATAACTGCTGAAAAATGATTTTTCATAACATAAGTCATGTTTGTAAAAATCATAGGGAAAGTGTTTTTCTTACCTTCTGTGCCTGGATTCCTGTAAGCCGGGTTTTCTTGTCCTGATCACGAAGTATAATAAAAGGCCGGCCATATTCGTCGAACGCTAGTGAGCCTAAACCGCCTCCTTCTGACTGCATCATCTTGTTTCACTGGAAAAATTTTCAGCTGATTTGAAAAATAAGAAATGCTTATTAGTCTAGATGAATTTTTGAAGGTGATCAACCCAACCGTAAGCCGATGATCGTGGATGTTTTCGCACGATTTTGGTAAGTTCGTCTGCCACTGTTCTTCCCGACTGCCAGTTGGTCGATTCCAAATCTGCCTTCAAGAAACTGAACATTATATTATAGACGGAATATGAAATATAAAAACATTTCTACGGGTAAACTTGTGGTTCAAATCATCCTTTTTCTGTGCGTTTTATATTTTTCTATACTGTAAACGTTTATTATATTGGAATTTCTTGAAAGTATAAAAAATCCTTTTCACCCCTTTTCTACTAGTGGTCACCATCCAAATTATATCTCGCGAGAGTCTTCGAGAGTTGACGAGATATTCATGTCGCCGTAGCAACGAGGTCAGCTGTGTATACAACATGGCCGTCTGAGTCTGGAAAGTTCAGATCGTGTACAGAGTTTCGCAGTGTCCTTTTCCCATATTTCTGCATACAGCCATGGCGTTTTTCGGAATCACCGGACTAGGGTATCAAGATGCCATCAAGGAGAAGGTACTGAGACCAGCGGAGGTGAACTCGGAGGGTCTCGGGACGAGGGGAGTTGACACGGCGGCCGAGGTGGTGGGCGATCCCGGAGAAGGGACGCCGAAGCCTTTCTCACCCGCCGAGAAAGTCAACCCGTCAGAACTGACCAGCGGAGACCCGCAGGGCTCATATGTCAAGTACACTACCATGCTGAGGAAGCATATACGGAATCCTCATGGTAAGATTTTAATTCTCTTAGCTTTTCTAACAAAATTTTAAAGTGTAGTTACTTTAGATTCGTAATAGTATACAGGTCACACTACTGTCGACTGTTTGTTTGCATAAGAAAACAAAACACTTCAACATGCGAACAACAGTTTACTAAATATATGCGAGTACATTATATATGCAAGTGCTTATGATTTGATCAATTGGATATTAAAGTTCTTTATTCACAACCACTTATTTTACAAGAGCCGCCGTTTCGATGGCCGTCTGTCATCTTCATTACGGCCATTCAGGGTAAAACAAGTGGCTGTGAATAATGAACTTTGATATCTAATCATTCACCAACCTGATGAATTCATCTACGGATTTGATCAATTGTAATGTCACGGCAACGACTGCAGTTGCATGACTTGAATGTTGAAAGTTGTCACAGTGCATGAAATCAGGGAGGTTAATTAATTGCCAAGAGGTCAACCTCCTTGATAAACCATTGCATTGTTCGCAGCCCCACATGTTCCCCTTAGCTACATGTGCAATCAATGCTGAGAGAAGTGGGTGGAGTGAGGAAAGTCGTGTGAAGGGCACAAGATCAGTGACATTTAATACAGGATTTGAACCAAGGACCACAGGTTCTGGGTTAAACACCCAGCTGTAATGCCATATGGCTTTCCCTTATGACCTCAATGAAAATAGCTTCTCATGAATTGACAAATGTTCCTACAAACAGAATGATGCTCCCTTTAATGTGGCGTCAAGTGGCATAGTGGTAAAGTGTTCGACTATGAAATGGGGAGACCCGGGTTTGATCCCGAGTCGTACCTGGGACACGCCCAACTTTGTGCCCTTGGGATTGGCACTTAACACAACTTTCCTAACTCCACCCAGGTGTGAATGGGTACCTAACTTTGGTTGGGGAAGTTGTATTGAAGTCATGCCAAATGGCAGCCGCACAGACCCTTGCAACAGTTCCACAAAAGTGTGTGGAGCAAATATGTTATATGTATCATGTGTATTACATGATTGTAAACCCTGCATCAATTCAACACTATAAAAGGCTGTGATTGCATGGGTAAAATTTGACTAACAAACCGTTTATTATTACTTCCAGCCCCTAACCAGCTGAACCGGCTGCCCCAGACAGAGGGCCAGTGTGTCGGATTCTGGCACCCCAACAAGGGAGAACCTCCCATCCAGCAGCAGCTACCCTGGACACGGGTTCCACGCTACGGGATGGTCACCAGTGAGATGACCAGGTCAGTGATGGTCAAACTTTCTTCTGAATCCAGTGTTCTCGCCTGGGGCGTTTTGAGGATAGGGGCCCCTTATGCTGTGATTTGGACCCATATGCTGTCTTTCAACCAGCATAGGGTGTTTTATTGGTGTGATAAATGTACGGTACTTATAGAGCTCAATTCACAATCATTAAAATGTAGCTTATTAATTGGGGGCTGTTTCAACCACTTCAAGAAAGAAATGCTGACTAAAATGTAAAATGGCCAGATATATCAGACAGATTTCCTTATCCAGAATATTATTTTTGAAATTGCATTGGATGCTTTAAGGCTAAACATGTTTTTTTTTTTTATTCCCCTCCAGATTTGTAGACCAGATGGCAGTGACCAACAAGGAGTTCCGATTGTTTTAATGGGTGGAGTCTGGATCCAGGAGATCTTTTTTACTCGCAGTTTAATTTTTATTAGAATTTGGTGAGTGTGCCATGGAGATGTCCCATCATTCCAAGAAGGTTAACCTCCTTGATCATTCTTTGGGATAATATGGACAAAGAAACAGACTTTGAGCAGACTTCTGTGTTACTTAAGGCTTTAAGAAATACATGAATCTTATCTCTAAGTATGAATTTGGGCAGACTCATTTTAACTCACATAGAGGCTTGGTTTATTTTTCAGAAGTAAGCCTAAATTATATCACAAATGAAAAATAACAAAGAAAGCTATCTGTGTAAATATACTGGGTACAGTACAGTACATGGAGCATATCAATTTGTCTGTGCATTGCTTAATATTTTTGCAAAATGAATCACTTGTGCAGGATAACTTTTTCACTTAGAAATAAGCTGTATATTACAGATTTTGCAGTATGTGTACACAATTACTACCAATGTAATGAATTTATCAATTAAAAACTTTTGATCTACTTAACTGTCTATGGCTTTGCCTTTGTTTCTTCATTTTTCTGATCACATTTAGTATGGGTTTACGGAAAAAGAAGAGCTGTCCGCCTAGCCAGGCTTCAAATTCCACTATAGTTAAGTAATACTACAGGCACACTGGTAGTAGTGTATGGAATATTAATCAACAATATTAGTACATGTACAAGTATATTCTAGTACTATTCTTCCATATAAATTTTTTTACGGTTAATCCAATGTAGTTTTGAATCTTTCTACATAATTACACTTGTCAGCATCAATGCCACAATAAAAAGATAATAAATGGTAAAATAGTTTGAAAGTACAAAAGTTTGATACTACAAACTTTGAGAAAACTGTTACAGTACAAGATTCTATACTATCATTCAAGTGCTAATAGCAATTGTATGATAATTGATAAGGCCATACTAATTTGATTATTATATGGCTCTGGGCATCCCAAAACTGATGTGAGCATGCGGTGAAAAAAGTCTTCACTCTGAAACACTATTTCTTGCATTTAGCTAGTGGACTAAGCCAAGTTTAATGACATATCTTTACACACAATTCTAGTCTGTCAAAGATGACAGATTGGCCAAAATTTTTGTCATGAGGCCACTCCAATTTGACTTGTTGGTTCTCAGATTTTTTTCAGAAAACATATGAAGTAGCAGAGCAGAAAAAATGAAAATAAAAACAGCCTTTAAGTTAAACATCCAACGTTAGCCCCAGAAGCTATGATAGGAGCCATGGCGTCAATGTGCCAGACTGGCTAATAATTCAAATGATGAATTTTGAACTTTTAATAAAATGACTGCATTGTTACATGGAAAAACTGTACCAATGAGGAAGACAAGGTGCTTTCCTCAACTGCAAATCAGGAAAAATGAAGAGAACCAGTTAATCAAATTGGTGTGGCCTGAGCATAACAAAATTACATCAAATGATGGGATAAAATGGATGCTGGCTGGAACACTGTATCAGTCTGTAACAGGTCCGGCTAGCTCCACCCTCAGCCTGATGCCGTTCTCTGGGATGGGAAACTTCTTAAACTTCTTCATCTTCAGGGGAATCTGATAGGGTAAAAAAACATAAAAAAAAATTGAAAATCAGACTAGTGAATTGCACTAATGAAGATCCTAAAAAAGCAAACAAACAAACTATAAAGGTAACATTTGCAAAGCAAATTTTTAATATATACCTTCACATGGTCTAGTCTAACAAACTATTGCTCTGTTTATTCTTACTTAAACACATTCAAATATATGGTGACCAGCCCTTCCAACTCTGTCCTGCCACTTGCTATATAATGTAAGCCAACATCACAGCCACTTGCTACATGATGTAACCCAACATCAGAGGGTAGCCACCGGTACCAGTTACCATGGTGACAGACGTCTGGTCTAGTTTATTGACCTTATTTGTATGGAAAAGTAGAAAAAACAGAGCAAAAACAATAATTACATCAGTGTCTGGTGCTGTCTTGACGCGGTAGGTGTTGAGAAGCCTGGCCAATCCCAGCTTCAGTTCAAACAGAGCAAGCCTCATCCCGATACAGTTCCTCGGACCTGCGCCGAACGGCAGCCAATCATAGGCTCCCCTCTTCTCCTTCTCCTCCTTAGTGAAGCTGCAAGGAGGAAAAAAGATGACTATGACTTTCAAGAGTCTTGTTTTAACAAATTGGAGCCAAATTAGATTATTTGGCTACAACATAGGATGAATCGTATTTTCATATAGTCAAAACTTCCCCAAAAGACCACTCAAGGAACCTATAAAGTATAAAATCTGGTCTATGTCGACAGATGGCCACTGCATACAGGGTTCTCTATGCTTGTGTCAATGAGAAGAATTATCTAAGGAACTAAAAAGTGGTCACATCAACATGGTCCTTACATAGAGGTGGTCACTTGTACAGGTTTGACTGTATCTAAATGTCCTTTCTCTACTGACCAGTGCCAGACTACTTGGTAAATCAGAACAGCAATATACTAAGGACTACAGGTAAGTATGAGAAAAATTGTAAGTAAGACATTTCAGTTGTCTAACCGCTCAGGGATGAACTTGTACGGTTCAGGCCAGCGTTCGGCATCGTAGTGGATGGCAAGGACAGGAACAGCAACTAGCATGTTTTTAGGGATCGTGAGCCACTTGAGTTTCACCTCTTCTGAGCTGGTGCGGAGAGTCCTGGAATAAAAGGCAGATACATCAATGAATACTGTGGCATCGTGTGGCATAGTTGTTAGAGCGTTTGGGCACTCAAGTAAGGAGACCCGGGTTCGATCCCGGGTCCGAGCACAGGGGCATGCCAACGTAAAACACTGAGTACTGTTATAATTGGCACCAAAACACCATGACTGTATTCATTCCCCATTTTAAGTCAAAACTGTAACTTGAAGTTATAATCATGTATTACATAACATTTGTCTGAACTGGAACAATACATAATATTTGAATGGTTAAATGGTTATGCATACATGTATGCATGAATTATAAGTCACTAAGTCTTCTCATAAAATCTTATGTAACGTTACATGAAATCAACAAAAAAACACTTACATAGATGCAGGAGAGTACATGCGGAGGGTTTCCAAGATGCACATTTCAAGGTACGGCAT
Organism: Branchiostoma belcheri; assembly: GCF_001625305.1. Classification (NCBI taxonomy): domain Eukaryota; kingdom Metazoa; phylum Chordata; class Leptocardii; order Amphioxiformes; family Branchiostomatidae; genus Branchiostoma; species Branchiostoma belcheri. Next base: position 52,970 of record NW_017803536.1, on the reverse strand, counting down.
CTTGTGGACATCCTCATAGTTAACAAAGTCCTGACGAAACAAAACAAACAGTTATGTGGCAATAGGAGGATACATGCGCAGGGTTTCCAAGATGCACATTTCCAAGTACGGCATGTTATGGACATTCTCGTGGCTAACATATTCCTCCTAGGAAAAAATCTCTCATACTTATTGCAAAACGTTAACTTAGTGGTTTATATACAATAACTGTCTTTCTTTGATGAAGTATGAAACAGGATCACAAAAAGCAAAGAAACAGAAACTCAGGTGCCGTGGCATGCCATGGTAACTGGTGCTGTTTCATTAACAATAAACAAAGCAGTAGTTTGTAAGACTAGAGCATGTGATCATCCGCATTCACCTTGCAAAATGAATGTTACTTTTCTAGTTACACGATGGTCAGATTTGGGCCCAAAAGTCCCAATCGGCTACTATGGAGATCGAATCCCCCGAACCCGCGAATCTTGTTCGATATGACGTCATTCGAATAGAGCGGGCGTTCGATCTGGGGTTACCCGCGGTCATTTACAGTAAACCCGCTACAACCGGCTACTTCAAGCCCTTTTTTTACTTGGGAACCACGGAACAGGAAAAATCCACCTTTCCACAAATATGAACCGTTTTCAAAACATTACATCTATGCCGTGATTTTATTGTGGATATGTAACATGTAACGAAGCTACTGCCGTCATCGTGGGTGACCTTGAAGGTCAGAATTCTTGTATACACTGTTATAAAATCCAGGTCCCCATATCCAAGTGTCATAGCACGCGCGCAAACATGGTATTTTAACCATTCCCAAAAATCGCTCAAATTACCTCTTTGAGGGCTTGTTTGGAAGAGGAACGATTTCCGCAGATTTCTGTCTTAGGGATTTTTTAAATATGGCCGCGATTATGAATTATCGGTATTTAAAGTTAAAACACTGCGTTTTTAGCTCTTCTTTTGACTGTAAGTCGAGTTTTAGTTAAAAAATAAAAAAATCCTAAGACACAAAGTTTAAATTTACTGTAATATTTCTAAAAATCCAAAAATCTAACCTTATTTTTAATTTTCGGGGCCTCTTAAAATCAGTTGTTTGGTTCTCGTGAACCCTTTTTGAAATCCGAAATTGATCTCATTTGGAAGCAAATGTACACAAAGTGGAGCAAAGGCAGTGCAAGAATAACATTTGAGGTAAACAAAATCACTTATTACATTTTTTTTTGATGAGTATTTACTCTCCAATTACTTTTGTTTATTTTCAAATTTTACCCGTTGCCCCCGGGCCGGCCTGGTACTCCCGCGCGGCCACGTTCGAACACGTTCTGTAACCCGATACCTCCCTAGTAATGCGACTTTTAGCCTAGCAACCGACCGCCGTGTTACCAGGTACGCTTTAGGTAAAGGGATGAATAAGATGAGATGAAACTGTCTTTCTTTTCTAATAGTATGTAAATGTGTAGATGTAAATGTGGAAGAACGTACCCTGTCCTCCATGACCTTGCTGATCTCCAGTCTGACCTTGTCCTGTTTGTCCTGGTTCAGAGCGAGGTTGTACAGCGTGAAGGCCATGGTCGTAGCCGTCGTCTCGTAGCCAGCGATGAAGAACAGGATCCCATTGGCCACAACATCATCCTTAGTCAGTGCTGAAAAAGGAGAGTTTGGGGCATATCTTTATGACATCATGTGGTATCAGTGTTCTCGCCAGGCCTTTTGAGCATAGGGGCCCCCTATGCTATGATTTGGACCCCTATGCTGTGATTTGGACCCCTATGCTGTCTTTCAACCAGCATAGGGGTGTTTTGGGGGGAGAACCTTCATAAATCTTGCAAAAAATGAAATTATAACCTTAGAATGAAGCTATAGCACAGAGAAAACCTTAACTTCACAAAATCTGTCCCTCAGAAATAGTGTCTCAGGTGGATATGAGTTTCAAAATTTTTCAGGAAGAATACCACACCCCTACTGTGGTCATGTTTTGGGGACTCAAGGCATGGCTTGCGTAGATTTCATAATGAAAGCCACTTTTTTTTGCGAAACTTTTTTTTATTTGCATACTTGCATCAGTTTTGGGGTTCCCAGAGGATGTCATCCATATAATCAAATCAACATGGGCTTACTGTGCAATGTGAAACCTACCCTGCTTGTGTCCGTGAAGCTTGACATCTCCTGTGCCTGCTTGTTCTTTGTCGTGTTCCTTGTGAGCATTCATCATCAGCTGCAGGAAATCCACACGTTCCTTTGGAAGAAACAACACAAATCACAATGGTGACAAACATACCTGTAATAAAATCATTTGATAACGGGTTTGATAACGGGTTCCGGACCGGGCCGTACCGTAAAGTACGGCCCGGTCCGGAACCCGTTATCAAACGCTTCCATGGCTTCCATAAAACGATTCGAACGCATTTCGCCCTAACCGCGCGTGCCCCTTTCGAAAATTCGAATACAGAATCCGGACGTTGGAATTGATGTTGTTGCATTTTAGGGTTCAGTGGCACCAACTTTTGGCTCATCTTGCATTGAAAGGTGTGTTTTCTTGGGTGGGCATGACATAAATAAAATACAACACGGTGTATTCCGCATCGCCCTCGGTCCCGGCCCTCGGTATCATCATGCTTACATCTGCTTGAAGATCATAAGTTTAGTTCTACTTACTTGCCCCTCATTCTGCCTCAACTCCATCAACTGGTCAAACACATTGTAGAAGAACTGCTTGGCGTCAGCAGGAAACACGCTGTACTCAAACTTCTCCATCAGTGAACCCACCAGCTTCGGGAAGAACACTACAGAAAAGAAATATTAGAGTTTCACCTTTTTTTACCAGTCTAAGGCCACACCAATTTGATTTGTTGGTTCTTAGATATTTTCAGAAAAATATGAAGCGACAGGGCAAAAAAAATAATAAAAACAGGCCTGGGCATCCGTATGATAGCCCCTAATGCTATGATAGGAGCCATGAAATCAACATACCAGGCTTCAAACAATGAATTTCATACTTTTAATCAAACCATTGCATTGATAGATGGAAAACTGTAACAACTCTGAAGAAAAGGGACTTCCTTCAACTGTTGGGGCAAAAATATGAGCATTTTGGAGTTAACTTAGAGGCTGAAAAGTTGTGTTTTTTTGCAAATCAGAAGAAAATGAAGCAGGCAAATTCGTGAACCAACAAATTAAATTGGTGTGCTCTCAAAAGACAAAGCTCCACTATGAAAAATCAACAACATTCACAATGTGACTTACTGAACATGAGCGTGACAATAGTAACTGATCTGTCAAGCATCTTCTTTGAGTAGATAACAAAAGGATCTTTTGGGTTCTTCTGTGAGTCAATCTGAGTCCCAAAGGCTGTCCTGGTGATGACATCCATAGTGAAGGCACCAGTCAGTCTGGAACAAATGTAGTAGTACATTGTACTGATTGTAGAATAGGTAAATGAGAAAACATACTACCAATTTCAAACAATGGCAGCCATCAATCAGGCAGAATCTTTCGCCACCAAATATATGTATTAGGTTATGGGTTTAGGTAGCAGTTTAATTGGCAGTACTCACTCTTTGACCTCAAAGGATTCACCATTCTCAGCAAACTTGCCGATGTTCTCTATCAGCAGACCTGCACAGCTGTTCATGGGTCCTGCCATCTGTTAACAACAGGCAGGAATTTCATTATCATGAAAGTTCATCCAAGTAACTTGGTAGTTAGCCAACATTGCAAAACACCAAGTTGCTCTTAAACAACCACAGCATATCTTTTCCTGACCTACATATGTAAGACCATGGTTGTGGGGAGTTCAGCAGTGTTCAGGAGGCCATATTTGTGGATGTGTGACAGGATATCCTACCTGTTTGAGTTTGCCTCCACTGAACGCTGGGCTGATGGTGCTGCGAACGTTCTTCCAGTCTTCATCTAGCAGCTGTGTCAGCATCCGACCCACAGGTTTCACTTTCATATAAAGGTCCTTAGGCTAGAACAGAACATTTGAAAGTAAGATACAAAAGTCATGTACCTTCAAATTCTTGTATCATGACTTTAAAAGGGAGAAGCAACACTGTGCAATACACTGTACATTAGTGGAGGTTAGAAACATCCAGAAGTACCAGTTATCTCTGTAATTTATACAGTAGTGATGCATTCCCTGCACGTTTGGCCAGCTAGCTATGACATCCTTACACCATAATCTGAGAGACAAATTTTCAACTCTATGGAAATACATGTCAGAATTTTCGCATAATTTTCATGCAACACATGCATTCTTGTCTAAGTTCTCAGGAATCCGTATTGTAGAGGACACTGGAGCCATTGCTTAATTTTTAATATTACTAAGTATATTTCAGGCAAGTATTGAAATGTTAAAGGATGTTCTATTAATCAGTTTGCAGACTATTCTGGTATTCAGAGGACTGGACATGGATAATACCAGGCTGTCATCAAGACTAATAAATTACAGTAGTCCCATACATATGGCATAATATATATTACTCAGATCAAGGAGGTTAAATAATTCTTGCTTAAAAATACCTGGCGGTTGGTAAAACTATGGAATTTCTTCACAAACACATCTTGTAGCATCTCAGGGTCGGTTATGAAGACACCGGTGAGTCCTCCACCAAACATCCTGAAAATCAACCATCACAAGAACGTAACTAAAATTAACTGGGTCTGTGTTTAATGCAGTTTATTATATAACATTACATGAGAAACACTAACATATGTAGTAATGCTTATGATATATATAGTATAAGCAAGACACTTACCCATACACACTGCCATACTTCTCTGTCCGTTTCACCTGGCCCTCGATATTCCATACTCCCTTCATAAATAATAACACAAATAAACGTTTAATGTCAGCATTATCAAAAGCAAAAAAAGACAAAAGTTGTTTTGTGATAGTAATGTTATTGTTGGACTTACATCTTTAATGTGATCAAGCAGGTTCCCTATGATTGGCCAAGGAGCAGGACCAGGTACACCTATCTTTTTGAACAGCTGAAGAGGTCGTACTGCATATCTGTTTAAGAAAGTGGAGAAACAATTGCTAAAAATGTATAATTTTATAACAATAAATAATAGTAATTCATCAAATAATATTAAAATAACAATTTTCCATAATTTTATACAAAGGCTCCTTGAGCACCCTGGCCCAGTGAGTGCAAGAAGCCCCCTAGTTAATTCAGCATTCAGTCTTCTACAGAACACCGCCATACATGTATATGTTCAACCAAGTCTAATAATAGAATGTCCTTGGTTCAACATCCAAATATATTTTTTCATGCAAATCTTGAAAATCACATGTAAACTGCAAGTTGCACGTGACTTGGGTATTTCGAGCCCACAAGTTAGTGATGACAGGTTTCATCAAATAATGTTAGATCAAACAAGTCCAAGAAATATTTCATGTAAGTTAGATGTATTTGATGTAAGATAATCTTATTAACTTACATGTAGAACAGGACAGGCAGTATGGCCAGTAGGATCCAGGTCAGGGGGATGGGGAGGGCGTCCACTGCCATTGTTGTTGGACAGAACCTTCTTCACAACCCAGCTGTCTGAAAACTATCTGTCATCCACTGGTAGTGTAGGTTGTCCACTAGTAGAAGTTAAAGTTGCTTACACAACTTCAACAACCCTAGCCTTCTTTCGTCAACCCTGCTGCTCAGCGAGACCTCCTCTCAAGTCTGCTGAGTCAGTTCCTATGTGTTGTTGTTTACAAACGTGTAATCTGACCGGTAGGGCGAGCTGACGTAATTCCTCCCCGTACAGCAGTGCCACCTACCGATTTATTTCTGTATTGCAATTTCAGAGATAAAGCATGGTACACGTGTGCGAACATTGTACCTGTTCCACATGCACAGAGAGAAGGGAGAAAAAGTTTGTGTACGTCTATGTGTGTTTGAGTGAGCTAAAATATCTATTATAACATATCATCTAGATATGCTCATCTTTGTCTGGTAAAGAACTTGACAAAATGCAATGTTTTCTGTTAGTACTCAACAAAATTGCATCATTCAATAAACATGTGTCCAATAATCATACTTCCAGCTAAGGTCTGCTGATGATTAATCTCCAAGCAGATGTTTCGGTGGCCGCAAAAGACAGTATCGAATGGGCCAAGCAGTATCCATTGGCACATGGACACAGTCTGGCCTAGCCTCCGGGCAGGTGGGAAATTTCCCCCCCCCCCCCCTAAAGTGCCCCATCAGGGGCTATATGGGGGTGTAGCCGGGGCTCACATAACATCTTTGAGCCCCGGTAAAGATGAAGATGAAGAAATAAAAAATGCATGTTTACCTTCGCATATGGTCTACTCTGACATTCACATATAAGGTGACAGGAGTCTAAATCCCTCCTGCTATAAAATTGCAACATTAACAGAGAATAAGAACACTGGAGACTACCTTAACAGTGAACACAGACAAGAGCAGATGGTGTATATCTATTTTTATTTCTCTAGACACATGGACAGCTGGCTCTACTCGTTCTCCTCGGAGCGGAGACGAGCGTTGGGGTTGGTGACCTTGATGGCCAGCTGCTGGGCGCGCTCCACGATCAGTTTCCTCTTGCGCGACGACACGTTGTGAGCGATCTCGGCACAGAACGTCCGGTTCTGCATCAACAAGACCTCCAGGTCCTGGTGAGGAGGTAATAAAGAGCAAAGTCAGAGACAAGGAGGGCACATGTTGGTTGATGATGTTTTAAAACCTAAGCCACAGCAAGTCATTTTTTATGGATGACATCAGGTGCACATTAATTTTCCCCTGATTTAAAAAAAAATTTTGTTGCCTTGTTTATGCATGCATTTTTGCTTTTTGCCCACTGCTTTTTTGCTTTTTACCCAATCATCAAACACACGTGAATGAATACAAACAAGAATGAAGAAAAATCCTTACAGTGACATTGTGGACGAGGAATTTCTTGAAGCCTGAGGGCAGGAGGTGCCTGGTCTTCTTGGCGCTCCCATAACCGATGTTAGGCATGAGGTACTGGCCCTTGAAGCGCCGCCTCACACGGTTGTCAATACCCTTGGGCTTACGCCAGTTTTGCTGGAAGGGAAGAAAATGACAACAAAATTATTCAGTACACATCAATAGTTATTGAACAAATATTACTTGTTGTTGGGCCTAAGAAAAAATGTTGTGTTTCCACTTTCCAGTATAGCCAATATAACTGGCTGCCCTTCGGCGTAACACACCAGCTTCGCTGTTCTTGGTGGCAACGAGTTCCAGTCTACGATAGTTCTTGGGAAATACAAGTTTTTTAACACCTCAATTCTTGGTTGATAACTCTGATATTTGAAGGCATGACTGTTTCTTGTTCTCTTCTAGGCTGGTATCAGATACTTAGTGGTTGGTACGTCCACCACTTTATTAGTCATTTTGTACATCATGCACACCTGGACATTCTTCGTCGTCATACCTTTAGTTTGTCATATCTGTCGCTCTGATGGCGGATGAATTTCTTCACCCGCTTCTTGACAATCTTCGGCTTTCTGAGCGGACGCACAGCCATGGTGACACTTCTAACAAAAGGGATACACAGAGAGTAAGGAAACACATACCATATAACATGGAACTTTAAGGTTATACTTCGTAACACTAACATAATTACTAAATAATTCTGCCCCCCCCCCTCGAAATAACAGGTGAACAAAATTTCCAGAATTTCTATTCGGCGTGGCGTCAGAAATTCTCACACTGAAATAACCAATATTTCTATTTATGACACAAAATCATTTGACTAGCGATGGCTGTGAAGATATATTTTTTCGGGACCACTGTGTTCTTCTTTACTTTGAAAATCACATAGGGTGTGCTTTTTACCACACCGACTTTGTCACGTCTAATTAATAATTACAAGAACAGTTATGCACATAAATTTCCAAATAAAATGGGCATGGTGGCTTTGGCAAGAATTTAGGCTAAGGAATAGACACTGATGGTTTATGAAACATGTGATATTTGTCGGATTTTATTGGACATTTCACTCACCAGATCCCTTCTCAGGATCCAAGATGGCGGAAGAGAAAGACGATCAGCATGGCATGATGGGAGTAGCATTTGGATGATACCATTTCTACACATGAACAGGAGTTGTCAGTTTGAACTTGAAAGTATAATAGAGTAGAAATTACAATTTTCCATTCAATTATTAAATAGTATGTTATATAAATGATGAGTAAGTATAAATAAATGTATATTTAACGTCTTTTAAGCAATAAATATTAGATTATAATTATGTTTATAAAAACAAACACATAGAGGATCCCCTTAGATGTAGAACATTCCATTCGGCGGTGGAAACTGAGCAAGATGGCGGACAAAGACAGACATGAAGTTGAGAGACAAAAATCCAAAGTTGATCTCGGTTTACTAGAAGAGGACGACGAATTCGAAGAGTTTCCGGCTGAGGGTAAACTGAGGCTATACTTATACCCAACCTGGAATACATGTTTTCTTATGTATTGTTTTCCAATGATAAGAAACTGGGTTAGAAACAGTGGTAGTTTGGGGGTAAATTTATGATTTGTCATGTGCATGTGGGGAGGGGGGTAGTGAGTGTGTTACAGTGTTTTGTGTTGTCAACTTCTTATACTATGATATACATAGAAGACTAAGAGTACAATTTCTGCACAAGGTTAAACGTGATTTCAGCTGAGCTAAGCAATATTTTGTTAAATCACCCAAGGCATACAGTTATTATTAAAATTATGTCTGTGTGATTCTGTGACTTTTTTTTGATAGGCTTAGCCACTGCACTGTTTTGACACACAACTGTTTGTGTATTTCCAGACTGGCAGGGTCAGGATGAGGAGGTAGAGGAAGTTCACGTTTGGGAGGATAACTGGGATGATGACGACATAGAAGATGATTTTGCCAAGCAGCTGAGGTCAGTATTCTAGACGGTCGTAAGTTCGTTGTACCTTTAAAAAAAACACATTTTGCATTTAGGTTCAGGTCTTAAGGGTGCCCCTAGGAAAAATTTGAAATCTTGAACCTCTAAAATGCTATTTCTTTCATTGTAAACAGCAGCTTTTGCTTTACAGGCCAATTTTTGTCTGTCAGAGATGACAAATTGGGCAAAATTCATGCCCACCACAAGCAGTGAAATTCTATACATCAAATGATGGAAAGATGGATGCTGGCTCAAACACAGCTCCTTTCTCTTTGGCTCTAACACTGTTAATTGACATTCGGGGATTATGGTTAATTTAACCCTTGTCCTGCTGTGCGCAACATATGTTGCGCAGCACATTCAGTACCATCTATATAACACCCTGCATAGGTACGATTTGGGGGTATTTCTCGTGCAACGGATTACACCGCAGCGAAACGCAACGAATGCGGAAGTAACTATGCCACTGCAGAGCAAAAAAATTTAGTTTTTTTAAATCTAATTAAGACATGAAAATATTGAAAAATATTGTGTCAGGAATGCCAGCAGGACAAGGGTTAAGTTCATGAGAACCTAATTTCGTGATGGGAGGGGATTGGAAACAACTGTAGTAATGTAATATTATGCAGCACAGAGTATGCTATTGTGGTCTGAGTACTTCCCACGAAGACTGCAAACATTAAACCACCCTAAATTCTAGTATTGTCTCAATTACAGTAATTCAGTTTGTGGCTAGATCTATACATGTAATTTTACTCAGGGTTTGTTGGACATCATTTCACAGTGTACATTTTTCTGAATATTTTGGTATCTGTACCATTATGTTGATTTTACTGTAACTGGAGTTTTATTTTTCTTTAAATCCTCTAACAGAGCGGAGCTGGAGAAACAGGGACATAAGGTTGAACAGATGCAGACATAGCAGAACAAGCCTGGGGACACCATGAATGTTTACTTCTTCTTTCATAACAAGAACTTCCTCTGAGACTAAAGCACAAAGCACTATCTAATACAACAAACTGTTCAGATCATTAGCATGATTCTGAAATCACTTGGAAATAAGTACATTATCTGGTGTTGAATAGTTTGTATCTTACTTAGTCATAAACTCAACTCCACTCTGCAACTGTATCATGTAGGTGAACTTCTATTCAGAGCACTTTCTGTCAAGACATAGTTTCATGGAACTTTGACACATGCACACAATGTTAAGTCCCAAACATGTTAAAATTTAGTACAGCAAACTTGAGTAAATTGTTGAGTCCAGGCTTTTGTAGTAACTGTTTATCATGTTACAATCCTGACTAAAAAAAAATATACAGTACATTTTTGTCCTTTGTATTGTTTTATGTCAGATTTTGAAACTCATATTGTTGTAACTTCTGAACCATTTGCTTTTCTGTATCCACAATTTCAGGTGGTAGAAGATATAATGGGCAGGTTACAAGAAGATGTTAGAGCTGTAAGTTGTACGTTGAAAAGATATCCATGCATTAAATGTTTCCAGTTACTTCACTAACAGTAAAGGTGTTTTTTCTGAGTGAATTCACAACTGAGAAAAAAAGAATGACTTTCCTTTAATGTCATAGGCTCCAACCTTGTGCTGGAATGACTTTTTATTATGACAAAAAATATAGAAAGTAGAAATTCAATGATGAAATTATGAAGTTAGTATGCAAGTTGTGACCGATGATCACAAATGGTATTTAGCAAGAAAATAGGAGCTTGCCACATACATTGCCAAATTGAAATAAATGTAGAAATGTTACGGCTTTAAAGAAAAAGACGAGACTCAGGCAATCTTGTTAAAAGACATTCTCATATATGGTGACAGAAGTCTAAATCCCTCCTACTATATAATTGCAACATTATGTAACCCAACACCAGTTACCATGGTGAGAGACAGTCTGGTTCAGTGGTCACTGGAGAAAAAGAGGAAATGTAGCAAAAACAATATGTTTTAGAATAAATATTGATACAGTTTAAGCATCCAAAAATAAACTTTGCTCTAGGTGCAGGAAATAACATGTGGAGTCAACTAGAAAGCTTCCATTAGATGTCATTGTTCACCTTGATGTAAAAGTGACGTTCATACAGCACATCAAAAGTTGTTACTTTACTTTCCAAGGAGAAATGTAGAATTTCCACTTGCAACAATTAAATGACGCCGCCTATGATTACTTGGGGAAGTGCAACAAATAGATATGGTCACGTGTCGTGACGTCATAAGCCCCCGGCCCGACCTGTTGACCTTATGCAAATTTATCAGGTCACGCCTCCTGGCGGCGCAGTTTGGGTCAGGGGACAGCGGTTTCTGGAAAGCTGACGGTCAAACCGGCCAGGTTGGTCAAAGTCTCGGCTTTCCCCAGCGAAATTACAGCCACATTTGCATGTATTCCGAAGGATTTCGGCCTGGCAGTTGCAATCTCCAAGCTAGGTTTGAAACCGGAGGATTTGCGGGATTCGTTCCTGAGTGGAAACAGACTTGCTGTAGCAGGAGTGCGTGTGACGATTTTTCCTTGACAATTTGTCGGCAGACGACTTTTCCTTTGGTTCTGTGAAGCAGACGGCACGACTTTACTGAGAGGATACTAAGGTAGGTAAGAGTTATTCAAGTTTTACCGTGTCCTCGTTAAACTGTCTGTGATATTTCGGCCCATTCAGTGGTTCCAGCGTGGTATGAGTAACGTTCTGTTCCGCACACTTCCGTTACGAGTTGTTCTGACTGGCCCCCCAGAGAACAAGCTGATTCTAGCCGCTCCCTCTGTCATATGTAAATTCTAGCGTCTAGGATTTTGTATTTTCGTGTCTTAAACTGTTCTCAATGGAAAGTTGACTGTTCTTTCTTCCGACTTCATCCTCACAGGACAGACGGCCCCAAAAAAGGATGGCGGACACTTTGGACATCGATCCCGAGGTGGGTGTTGCGAAATTCTGGAACAAATTCTTTGATATCCGGTAGTATAAACGTGCTGCATGCGGAAAAACGGCTGAGTCTATTTTGCTGAAAACTTTAGGAATCTTTCCCAAACATGTCCCGGACCTCCTTACTTTGTTTCGACAAATTATGTGGTTTCCTTTTTGAGATATTCAAGTAAATAGATCGGAGGTATGTGTTAGCACATTTTCTGTGACTGGGGTTCTGGATACACACTCTGCATGCTCAAAAACTACTGGTCGTATTTTCCTGACATTTGGCACAGGGGTGTATCTCTATAAGATCACCAATTGGGCCAAATTATAATTCTCAATTTTTTTCGGTTGTCGAGAAATCCTGGTGGAATAATTGCCGTGTTGTCGAATTTTCAATATGGCGTCTGTCGAACACGGCGGCTCGGCCTTCTGTTCAGACAAGCAAAATGGCAACAACATTCTCTGACAGTGTCTAGTTTGTCCGATAGTGTTGCGTTAGGTGTTCCAACCAAATCGCTGGTTATCTGAGCATTGTAAGGGGTAAATTTCTCGATATGGGCAACATTTGGTGGTTTGTCGTATTTGTGACGTTTGTGGGACAGTCCCGGACTTGGAGGTTGCTAGCAGACCACTCCGAACTGATACCCCTATGCATGCTCAAAATCTACCGGGCCGATTTTGCTGTAATTCCGGTCATTAGTTGATTTTCAACAACTAATCCTTCCTACAAAATTTCAGCGGAATCGACCGGGTAGTTTTCGAGAAAACCGCCTTGAAAGTTTTGTCATCGACGTGTTTTCAAGATGGCGTCGATTTAATGACCCCGCTGATCTTTCAGGCTAGATTTTATCGTGCCCAACTCTTCTACTTATTTATGGTCAAAGACGTTCTCTGAGACGTGATAGATTGGTTGTTCCTGCATGCGGAAAAATTAATGACAGGGCACAGATATTGTTGAAACCGTTAAAATCCAAGAAGGAATTGTATGCAAATGACTCGGCTCGTGAGGAATTACTACTACAGTACTCCAAATAGTGACGCCATCTTGTTTGGTAAAAATAGTTTGTAGGTCGGGCGGAAATTTTACCTTCCGCTAAGCAGATTTACATCAACGTCACTTTCTGTTTTATTTTTTACTTGCCAATATAGACATGATTCTATTACAATTGAATAAACCAGTAGCTTTGAAGAAAATAATGATTGCGATGCCATTTCTGCACAGCATAGGAGAGGTGTCAATTTCTTGTGTAGATTTTTTTCCTCCGGAAACAAACACGATTTGCATATTTCTACCTGTCAAAATTCAAACAACTGTTGAAACTCGTGGGACCCAGCAACAACATACAAAGATCATTTTTTGTGGCCAAATTCAAGGCAAAAATTAATGCGCAGCCCGTACAAAGCTCGTCTTGTTTTTCTTGAATAGCCGATCTGAAATTTTAGATCCCAAGACAGCACCACGGAACAGTAGTACAACAAGCGCTAGAGTTGTTACGAAGTAAATGTAAATGTTGGTTTGGAAAAGGGTTGTCTTTTTGTGTTTTCTTGCATTTACGTACCGTCTGAACTTTTCCAGTTGTCGTATGTATGGTTCCTGCCCAAAGTTTGCATTGTAAACGTAAACGAGCTCGGTCAAGACTACTCGAAACACGATTCCGTTTGTCCAGGCCTCTTGGAAAAACAGCTCGCTCACACAAAGAAACAGTGCGAAAATCCGCCCTTTTCATAAGTTCTAGCATGTCGTCTGTATCAAAACTTTGGTCTGTATTAGTGCTGAAGATTCTAAACAAATGTCTGAGCTTTAGTCGAGGGACGGGCCCTTCTTTAGGATTTTGGACTTCAGCCAAAACGCCCCTTGCAAATCTTTCACTGTGTGGCTGGTGTGACGTAGTGTTTTGATTATACTGGACTGGGGTGTTGTTATGAAGGCTGCAGGCTAATAGATACCCGGTGAATTATGTGCGTCTTTTTGCCCTTTGTTGTGTTGTTGAGTGATCTGCCATGGAGATGTCCCGTCATTCCAAGAGGGTTAACCTCCTTGATCATTCCTTGGGATAATATGGACGAAGAAACAGACTTTGAGCAGACTTCTGTGTTACTTAAGGCTTTAAGAAATACATGAATCTTATCACTAAGTATGAATTTGGGCAGACTCATTTTAACTCACATAGAGGCTTGGTTTATTTTTCAGAGGTAAGCCTAAATTATATCACAAATGAAAAATAACAAAGAAAGCTATCTGTGTAAATATACTGGGTACAGTACAGTACATGGAGCAT
>NW_017803536.1:0-38878 GCF_001625305.1 Branchiostoma belcheri | reverse complement strand
TTTTGGTCACATGCATTGTCTTGGGTTCTAGGGATTTCGATGTATTATATACAGCTGTGTAGAATGTTTGTATTTGATGCTCTTATAATTTCAGGTTCATTTCACAACATAATCACTCTGACGAAAGGCAAATGTATTGTTCTGCTTTATCAATAATGGCATTGACGTCATTGGTAATGTGTTTTTGTCTTAAAATTGTGCCAAGCTGCTTGAACATTGCTCGATTTGACAACTTTGTAGTTATCTTACACAAGGTATAGACCTCTACTTCCTACAACCCTTATCGTACACTGTTGTATTAGATTAGACCTTTTATGACTAAAGGAAAATGATCAATATCATTGCAGATACAAGAAATGAAATTACAACCAAATGTAGTCCTCATTGATCAGAGAAATTATTGGACAACAATTTTCCAAATATATTTCAAGTCAATTTTCATTGGAAGGGGAGAAATTCTTGTGGGAACAAACAAACTTTACATGACAATTGTCGGTGCTCTGTTATGAGTGCAGACAACAGTAGAATTACCCAACTCACCAGGTACAAAACGCCCCTCTCCTTTCTCTCATCTGGGTAACAATAACTGACAGTTGTTCAAGACAACCTTTTGCCAGAATTGTTGTTCAAACGGTTGTCGTTGACAACCCAATTACCAAGACGAGGCGGTTTTTAGCGACTATTCATTCCCCAAGACAGCCAGTTTTCAGTGACTATTCATTCACACATTGAAACTGGGTTGGTCATTAATGGACGTACCTAGCATCAAGTATTTACGAGGTGCCGATTGTAGAAAAGTGGTTTTCCAATCAACCCAAGGTCACTGGATGAGCAGTGTCCGGAAAATAGGTTAACTGAACTATCTTGGTCAGTGATATCAGACATATACTAGGGAGAATGATTCAAGATTATACTATTTCCTTTCAAAGTTTTTTGCTTTGCAAAATTGATACTTTTTGTAAGAGTTTGTTCCTGGGGGTTTTACTAGTAGTATTCTGCTAATAATCCATTGGTAAACAGAACAACAAGATTGTGTACATGTGTTACTGACTGTTAGTATTTGAACTGTCAATTGTGAAAAATTTACTGTCAGAATTTTTACATTCCTGTATATTTTGTAGGATTTGCATTCTTATTTGTGATTTTGCAATGAAGGGATATCGAATGATTTTGATTCACTGTGTGGCTGCAGTTCAGTACATTTATGTACCCTAGTTTGCCCTCGAGTGTTGCATATAGAGGATGTTCATTTGCACTAAAAGCAATGCAGATGTGATGAATACAACCTGACACATAGCTGCAAATTGTAATTTAAGGAGTTGTTGTCTTCCACACTTGCTTACCAAAACTTGTCTTTTTTGGCAGTCATTTCTACTGTGTGTGGGGGGGGGGGGCTACTTAAAAGACAGGAGACTGTATTGTTATACAAGTTGATTTTAAATGGACTTTAAGCCTCTTCTGTTAGCACTAGCACTGTGGAGATTTTAATCATATTTGTGCATGTAGCGACTTCAGATCTATGCAGTCTGTCAGTAAGAGGAATGCCTGTCCTCTACTACAGGACAGGCATTCCTCTAATCTGTTATTACAGTATACTGGTATTTTTTATGCCAAGCCAGTTTGCATATATACTAGTAGATGGAACATACAGGTACAAGTTGATACACTATACATTACCGGTTATACATTACTGGTCCTTGGTAATTTTTAACAAGAACTCATCAAATATAAAGTTTTGTGATTCTTTGTTCTTCCCCTCTATATGTTCTGTTTGGAGAAAAACTTGCTAAAGAAGTTGGAAGTGTTCAAACTCCTTTTTTTCCCAGTTAAAACATTAGGTAAATCCCCAACTGTCACATAGTGTTGACTCAGGCCTAATCCCTCCCATTTAAAATGATTGACAGTTCAGTTTGTGTACTCAGGAACAGGGTGTGTGTGGTGGGGGGGGGGGGTTAGGTAGATCTATGGTATTATTTTAACCCATTCCAGTGTACTAGTATTTGAAAATGAACTGAAGTTTTGCATACGAATGCATTCTGTGCAACAGCTCGTGGGGTTATAATTGAAAACTTCAAGATTGGCTACGCTTTAGTTCTTAGAACTGCATAATCTGTTCACATCTGTTACTGATTATCAAACTTCTGCTTTTCAAGAAACAAATGTCGCCATGTTTTGGTTACTTGCACTAAGATAGTCTACCCGTAAATATTAATTCTGTTTTTGTTGGCAAATACACATATACTGTCAGTGTAAAAATTATTGCTGTCAGCAAAATAACATTAACTTCATAAAGCTCAATCTCATAAGTGATAATTGATAAATTTTGGACTTCAATTTAGTGACTAAAGAAATTATTATCTTAAATTTTTCAGTTGGTTTGACACGATCTGTGCGTTGTGAGCTAGAAAAATATTTGTATTATAAATATTTAAAATATTAAGAAAAGTATACTCGAACGAAGTGTAACAGAAATTTAGACCAAAGCATTTAGTCTACATAGAATTGTCTTTTAAAGGAAGTGTATTGCAGATGAAATCTGCTCCATTTAGTTTAATTGAATTGAACAGAAGTGATGGTTTTGGAATGGCCTTGAGGGGTAGCGATGTACATTTCCCACGCTCCTAGCTTCAGTGACAGATGACGCACACCCCGAAATCACCTAATATTTCCCTCATTTGCATGATAAAACCCTGCCCAGATCGCTATTCATTCAAAAATGATTTCGTGCTTATTGCCGGCAGGCAATACATGAAGATAATTCTCTCATACAATTACAAGTGAACACAAAGACTAGAGGGATAAGAAATGTTTTAATGCTGCAGAACTTGTATCCACGACATACTTTTGATGACAAAGGGTGGAAAATTCAGACAGGAAATCGTGCTACTGCATTATTTACACTCTAAATAGGCGGGACTGCACGGCATACGTTACCTTTGAGCTTGTTTTGTAAGGACGACTCAGGTACCCCCTTTGAAAACAAGCAATATTCCGCACACTTGTCCCTCCCCGGTTGGAACAACAAGCCTTGAGCCGACCTATTGTGTTCTGCCCAAGCGCAGATCACGTTTCGTGGCGTTAGCTGTAATTAGTCAGTCCCCCGGGCCAACAAAAGACGAATAGGGCGATGCCTGAAATACGGTTTCCCATCGGCCGTGACTGGTCCCTTGACGTTCCTTGTGCAAGGAGATGCATTAAGTTTGGGCTGTTTTGTACTTCTGTCGCAGACAGCTTGCTTAGCATGGACACACAGGGCATTCTTACTCCGGCAACCTCTGACCTCTTGCTGACTGGCTGGGGTCAGCTCATGAATATTAATGAGTTTCTGAAGGGTGTCAGTAAGTATTCAGGAGCAGGGGCCCGCTAATCTGATATGCAGATTCCGGGCCCTGATGAGGCACATCCCATGGGGCCTTTATGGCTGTTCCAACGCCTGCTTGCACCCCCTCTGTTACATGCCTTGGGTACCAACTGCAATACATTAATACCAATAATTAAAATACTTGGCAAGAACTTAGGAACAAATTAAAAAGTTAACATTATTTTCATGATGCTTACATGTTTTTTTTCCTTTTCATATATGCAGCTGATTCCACCAATAGCGAGGAAGCGGAAAACGATCGACAACTTTGGGACGTTCTGCGCGTTCGTGCTGGCGTACGAAGCACAACTACAGGTACGGAAACCTGCGGCATTTTTGTCAGTTTCTGTTTCCTTTGTTTTGAAAACCAGAAAGTTGCGTTGGGTACCCCGATGTATGCGGATGTAACCACTGAAGTTTGTTTGTATGAATGGGGTTGCCCAGTTTTGGAAACATTTGTGTTTTGGTGGTCTGTTTACAATATTTCTATATTGTATACCATTTGGATAAAGATACCTGGTCAGATAATATTATGAAGTTATTGACTTTAAACTTGGTGTTAGTGTAACTTGGTCAACCAGTCATATGTTTGACCACTATTCTAGCCAGCATCATTTGATGGATTTTAACATACATTTTGCCCAATTTGGCATCTTATTGTGTATCAGCGTATAATGGAAATGTCATTAAACTAAGCTTATTTTAACAGCAAAACTAGTATATGAATGTGTTTGAGTAAGAATTAACAGGGCAGACCATATGTGAAGGTAAACATTATGTATTTGCTTTGCAATTTGTGCAAGTTTGTTTCTTGATTTGACTGTTTTGTTGTCCCGTTGCCTACAGAAGATGAGAAGTAGTCCCCACAACAGCACAGGCAGCTCTGCGGGCAGCGACACCACGGAGAGCACCACCAGTGAGGTACAGGACCTGGAGGGCAGCTCCAGCTCCTCCCATTCCTTCACGTCACCCGCGCACGGCTTTCCCGCGCCCGCCAGGTCCGTCAGCAAGACCAAGGGCCTGAGCAGCTCCGACAAGAAGATCAAGAAGGAGAAGAAGAAGAGGAGAAAGCAGATCTTAAGCCAACAGTCCTTAGAGACAGGTGAGTTGTGGTTGAAAATTAGCATATGCAAATGTTTGATTTAACATTTGCATATTTGGGACGGTTAAAATGAAATTTGGTGAATATTTTTGCCCTATTTGCATATTTGGGAAAACCTACCTACCTAGACCTGTCGTGGTGGCAAAGTAATCATGAAGATTACAGATTTCCAATTAAAACAATGATATTTGAATGGTCTGACGAGTTTCCTGTTTGTTGTTCTAGGTGTTGTGACAGATGATTCGCTGTTCGAACGTCCTGACCCCGCTGAACACAAAACAGCCAAGAGGAGAAAAAGGATCTCCAACGAAGTTATCGAGTCTGGTATGTATACGCACTCCTAACCTATGTGATACTAGTATAATTGTTCCACTTTGTCAGTTGATGCTTTCAGTTGTTGGTGTGGTCGTATGGCATAACAGCAGGATGTTTGGCAAAGAACCAAGAGGTCTTGGGTTCGAATCCTGCAATGTCACCGATCTTTTGCCCTTGGGAAAGGCACTTTGCACAATTTTCCTTACTCCACCCAGGTTTAAAATGGGTACTTCAGTTCGGAAATGTAAAATGCAGTGGAAAGAGAGGGTTGGGCTCTGCCTTCCAATACCTTTATACAGGCTTTGGGACTACCTTTATCTATTATCAGTTCACAGATATTCTGATGTTGTAAAGTGATTTTTTTTGTTACTTTTCCTCAGACGATGACTGGAACCTGGTGACGTGCTTCTGTCAGAAGCCGTTTGCGGGACGTCCAATGATCGAGTGTACGGAATGCACCATCTGGATCCACTTGTCATGTGCGAAGATAAGAAAGTCCAACGTCCCGGAAATATTCATCTGCCAGAGGTGCCGCGAAGCCAGGTATGAGATATTGTTTTTGCTCTGTTTCCTCTTCCTTTCCAAACACCAAAGGTCACATGACGTCTGTCACCATGGTAACTGGTGTTGGGTTACATCATGTTGCAATTTTATAGTAGGAGGGATTTAGACTCCTGTAACCTTTCTAGTTTATTATGCTCTATTTCAGATACTTTATGTCTAAAAACTGTTTCCTCTCTCTCCAGGCACCAGATTCGGCGATCCTCCAGGCAGAAGGAGGAGAATTCCAGCCCCAGTGTCAGCCCCAGCCCCAGCCCCAGCCCTAGTCCCCACATCTCCAGTAGTGACTCCGAGGACTTGTAAAAGCGACGTCCAATCACAGAACTTTTGTGTTAAAAATGGATACTGTTCTGTTTGTATCCAGCGTGGTGATTTGACAGAAAGTTGATGACGTTAACTGATGGTTGGACTAAGTTTACAATGTAGTCCCCTTACAAGTAATGCTGGACACCCCAATATTTGGAGTGGAACAGTCCACTTTGGTTGATTTCCAGCTGATATTGGTCAGGTACACTGAGATGTAGGGGTGTTCAGGACTAGTTTACAGCTATCATGGGGAAAGGTCCACTGATTTTTCCATGCGTATGGATGTATATTGCAAGTTCTATGAGAGATCTATTGTAAATATGACATTGTTCCAGTTCAAATGTTAAATGTCCAACCTTCCCTCTTCTGTACAAAGAAAACTCTACTTTTTCCCCCTGTAAATTCTAACGAAAGGTTCATTTGTCAAGTATTTCTTCACAGCAAAAATGTTGGAAGTTGAATCATTGTTTTTCCTTTTTCTATATGTGGACTTACTTCAGTTCTGTATGATTGGTGAACAGCAAAATGCAATGACAAGAAGTCCAACTAATATGTTTCACAGTTTCAAAAGTTCTTTTGTCTAAATTGAGAAAGAAGGGTGAGGGCAGGCAGTTTTGTTAGGAATTTTGTGTCAGACGTTTGTCATAAGCCACAAAACAATCTATTGAGGCAAAACCTACTTGTGCTGGTCACATGAGCGAAAAAGATGGCTGCGTTTTGGGTCGTGTTTAGTTCTAGACTCGTAGTGGAAGAGGCTTAGCAGGTAAAATGAGTGATGTAGACCAAAGAGCACAAGGTTTTCTAAATTGTGAACCTATAAGATTCAAATCGGCAACTCTTCTGATTTGATCTGTGTTGTCCTTGCATGGTGTACCGGTCTCACTGATCCTCAAGTTAAACTGTACAGACTTTTATTTTCTATTTTTTACAACAATGCAGTGCTGTAAACACAAGCAAGGGGGCGCTAATGGTGCTAGACTCTAACAATGCTCAGTGTCGGTGCATTATGCTTGGATTCTTTCACAAATGTATCACATTAAAGTCAAAGTGACAATGCTTACCCGGCCATTTTTAAAGAAAGCTTGATTGACATAAAGAAGATGGTTTTTGTTTTTAAGCAAGTGACTTTTTTTATGGCATAGGGATCATGCACTGTAAAGATGGTTTTTGGATTTATATAAAAAAAACTGGAACATCAACATAAAGGGCTCTTTTGATTCAGTTGATTTTAATATTTTGTTTTGAAGGTTGAAAAAGTTGCAAGGTGAGTGGGAGTATGGGTTCATATTATTTTGTACATGAAATCTTTCTTTCCAAATGTAAATAGATATCTGGCCTTAAAAGGAAAGAGAAAAGATGTTTCTGATGAAGCCTGCCCAAAAGATGTTCCCATCTTTGTTACAAAAGATGATTTTGAGCCGTTACATGAAGTTGTGTGAGCCTTTTCGGGGGATTTGATTTGATTACTAAGTATATCTAGGAAGACAAATGTTTATACATCTGTACAGGAAAGATGTGAATGTTCTATAATAAGGTGGATAAACAATCTGTGCGGTAATCTTGGACATGTTGTCTGTGCTTAGGGTAGTTTCCATGGTAACCAAGAGTCCATCAGTGTAAACCCTGGCAGGGTTTCTAGGGGGGGTTAGATGAGGTTGACTTGTCAGGTGCCCCTTTCTTCACTTTGGGGCAGAAGACATTGACAGAATTAATCCAGGGTTGCCAGAAATTTTACCAACCACTCTGGTAACAGTTGTCAGAATACATCCAAATCTCCTGAAAGCAGTTCAAAATCAACCCTTTGTTCATGGAAATGTGGTTCAGCAAAATAAAAGTACACTCCTTGAAACAAGGAACTTCACAACTCATTGTTTATGGTAAGAGGACTGCCGAGTGGATCACGTTGGGCCTTGTTGGAAGAACATTCCCTAAAATGTCAGCCTTTCGTGAGTGGTCAAGTCTCTTATCTTTTACAGCACAACAAAACAGCCATTTGTAGTCTGCCCCCAGACCCCCTACCTGTGCACAGCCCTGCAGGGTTTTCACTGATAGGTTCACAATTCTTCCAGTCCGACTTGGGTGTACATTGTAAGCAGTTTCTCTGGACACCCAACTGATGTACACAACGTGATGATATCATGTTAAAAACGCTCCGGCCATTTGGAGTCACTTCTTCCTCATTGTTGACACCCCCCTCTAGTAGGTATTGAAATGTTATGCAGGCAAGAGGCAAAATCAGAAGTACCTTTTTGTACAGTGCAAAGTTATGTTTGATTAAAAACTTCATTGTATAATCTTGTGTGTAAAGTGTCATGGTTGTTAGGATAAGACTAAGAGTTGCTCCTATACCATCAGATCTTAGTTTTGCCCATACTGTATTTTGTCTGAGCATTCTCCATAAACAAAAACTTGCCCTTAACTGTCAAGTTTATTAATGTTTTATTGTTATTGAAGGAGTTCAGAAGAACATGTCAAATTGTTTAGGTACAGGTTCAGGTCCAGACCTGTACCTAAACCCATGTACATCATCATACAGTACCTAAAATTTGAATAGATACACAGCTCTATTGTAAATTCATGAAAAGATGCATCTGGGGAAGTCTCCATCCGTGCGTCGCCTCTGGTGACCCCGCCTCTGGTGACCCGCCTCTGGTGATCATCTACGTCATCACAGTTTAAACGTCACAAAGCAAGACGGCAGCGTAGGGATCGGCGATGGAACGAGTTAGGACAAATTTTGACGTGATTGTCTCTAACCTAATTAAGCACATTCATTTAAAACTAATGATTGCGAATTGTAGAGTGAGTGCAGTAGAGCTAGAAAAGCCAACAAAGTTGGACCATGTAGACCAGAAATTTTCCTTTCCAAGTCAGGAGAAAGCTTCAAGTTTCAGCCTCTCGTGACCGCCCCTGAGATAAAATGGGCAGGACCCTATTCAAAACTTTTTAATGTGCTGTAAAAGTTTAGGAAAGTTTTGGACAATACCACAGTAGAGTGCTGATGTGCCCATGTGGACGTTACCAAGATTCAATGCAGACCAGTCATAGGGTTGCTTCCAATTATTGACCGTAAATGATACATTATCCTCAGTACCAGATTTCTGGGCGTGGGGCGTATTCTTGCAACATTCCGCATATATAAGAGACCCTCATGCTCCACAGTAAGCACAATGTCAGGTGAATAGTGTGAAACACTATAATGTGAAACACTATAATTCTATATAATATAATATTATGTTTTCAATTTTATGACCATTTATCAACCAGATTCCACCTGTCGGGGTTGAATGCCAGCCCAGAGATAAATCTAGCGGAAGCCACTATCCCCCACCCCCTTCAAAACAACAATAATCTGTTCAAAATCAAGAGTGCTAAAAGTTTTTTTCTTTGCTGAGCCCTGTGTCCCCTACTATGATAATGTAATCATCCAGACGGCGGCCATTTTGAATCGGGAAAGGCTTCCTCCCTGTGCTGAAATCGTGCTTCGGGTTCAAAACAAATTTTTGGGTACTTTTTAAAGTTTTCGTCTTTAGAATATTTTGATTAAGTGTGCAGCAGAATGTTTGGGAATTTTCCCTGTGGATTTGTGCCGTTCTGGTGATGTTTTGAAGAGAAAATGCGGATTTCCTGACCTGGCGAATTTTGGACTCTTAGGAGAAGACAAAATGGCGAGACATTTGGGAAGAGCATCTCTTTTTCTACCTCCATGCATGGGAAGAGTAGCGTGGTGTGAAGACGACTTTGCTTATTGTTGCAGGTAAACCAGCAAATTTTTTGGCTGACATTCTTCCCTAGCAACTATAGTACGAACATGTCAAGTTATGTTCCGTAAGAAATGACCTAGTTCTGTATTAGAGAGCGACCGCGTTCCTAATTACCTCCATAATTTATGGAGGTATTGTTTTTGGCGTGTGTGTCTTGTGCGTGTGTCTCTTTGTGTGTGTCTCCGCAACTTTGTAGTCGGCATAACTTCATAACTTCCGGTTTTTGTATCTTTTGTCCTGAACATGCTATGGTCTTGACTTTTTGGTGACAGCTTTTCCTGTCAGGAATAAGTGGTGTGGGTTTGGTCCCCCTAGCAGCTTGTATCAGTACTTTTTATTCAGTAGGTGTGTCCTGAGGGTCAGCTGTCCTGACCGGGAGAAACCTGTGATGACCGGCATCTAATGTCCAAACCAGAAAACCTGACCAGATGAAGGCTCAACAAACCAGTTGACTTGAAGACATAGAGTGAAAAGATTTTACAGGTGAGATAATTTATTGAAACTTACCAGTACTATTTATTTCTTCCAAGATATAGATTTTGGAACAAAAGAAAGTTTGGATTTTTACAATTATGTTATGTGAAAAGAAGTATGTTGCAGGCAGTGTAATTATGACATCCTAGTTCTGACTATAAGATGTGAATTGCTCCCATACAATGTATATGCTGACTTTTGTTTTCCTCTTCACATGACTTGTGGTGGATTCTCTACATACTGAAGAAAGGACCAGACTTTCACCAGTAAACTGTAAAGCAGTGAGAGAAGACACATGGGGCACAGGTTGTGAGTATAGTTTATTTGAGCAACACAACCAAGTACACACACCTGCATACATTTCTATCCTTATACCCTCTAACTCTGCTTTGCAGAATCTCCTTTTCCACTTACTTGTAACCTTCAAGTTGTCAAACTTCCACGTGGTTAAATTTGGCTCATATTTGCTCTTACGTAATTTGAACCAAATGCATGTTCCACTTGCAGTCAATTACAGAAAACCTGCGCCTCCAGGCCATTTTTTCATGGGTACCTTGTATCAGAAAGAAATTTTTGCACAAATTAACTGTTTTCTTGAAAGTACCCCTATTCAGTCATTTAGGTGTGGACATGTAAAAATGCTATATTGCAAATTCAAAATGCTATTGCAAATTCAAACATCAAGGAGCATCCAATTAACGTCATTGTTGGAACAAAAAGATTTGTTACGCCAAAAAACAGTTACTCAATCATATCCAGTTGCTTGAGTAACTGTTTTTTGGCGTATCGTATTACCTGGATGTCTAACCTTCATCGACGCAAAAAGATTTGTGTTTTAGGGATTTTTTTTGTAGAATCACTAGTTAACAAAACTCTTGTGTCCAGACTATTTTGAAAAGTTTCACAGCTAGCCCCAAATTGATACTTTGCTGAACGTGCCCAGCCACAGAAAAGAATACCAGACTACCATGCTCATTTCTCTTTTACACTTCTCACTTAACTTTCACAACTCTTTAAATGCTTCGCATTCTGGACTTCTTGTCTTGGACCTTTAGCTGCCTTTACTCACAACATCTTTCTTCACCCTTTTGCTAAACCCTTCACTCAAACTTGCATGGTACATCACCCTTTTCTTGACACTTTGGACCTTTACACTTACCGGTAAATTCCCTAACCACTTAAACTCTTCACTTAAAATCTTCCTCTGCTTTTGCACGCTCAACTTTTCGGTCGAAGGCCTCTTTCCCACTACGGTAAAATTGTCCGAATCAAGCCGAATTGATTTGATTCGCTTCTTTTTCAAGCCGGATCAAAGTGAATCAATTCGGTTTGATCCGGACAATTTTACCGTAGTGGAAGTGGGGCCTTAGTCACACCCTAACTTGCACGGTACGTCACTCTTGTCTGCGCTCTGATGCTTCACCTACATTCTCTTTTCCTTGCGTTTTAGCCTGGGTGCCATCCTCCGTAGTTTTTGCCCGCTCCCTAATGTCACTGGGCACCACGGCCCGGCAACATTAGGGAGCGGACGAAAACTACGGAGGATGGCACCCAGGCTACTTGAACGTAGTACTTGCCTTTCATCCTTTAACTCTGGTTTTAATTGCACGGTACATCACCCTTTCCAGTCAACTTTCTCAAACACTTAGTCACACTCTTCTTCCACCTTGAACACAAGACAAAACTCTACTCCACTCTGAGGGTCTGGATGCCTTTTTTGAGAAGCTGATCACTGTTGTTGCAAAATGTAATTGGCCACTTGAATTCCACATTGTTATCCTGAATTCATTGCAAAATTGTCAATTTGGACCTGAAAGTTTGGTTGATAAGTTTTTAGCCAAAATCCTGCCTGCCAAAAAACACTTAGCATACGTGGGACCCTCAAGTAGATAATTAATTGGATTAAAGTTTTCCCGCCAAAAAACTTAGTATATGGAGCAGTCTAACCTTGAACTTGTGCCCCCCTCCCACCACTTAGCCACCACACTTCTACTTGCTACACCCAAGCAACTCACACTGTTCCAATGCTTTGAACCTTTACGCTTAACTTCTCCAAACACTTTGTGATACTCATGCTATGTCAGACCAACCTTCCGAAACACTTAGTTACTTGAGTGAGACTTTTCTGCAAGAATGATTGTCACTCTACTAGTCAGTCAGTTGCACAGGAATGCTGGTGTGTCGAAACACCGTGTCTCCGCAAAGACATCCCCAGGGGAGCAAACTTCTGTGCATTGACTGACCAGTAAAGCGACAATCATTCTGGCAGAAAAGTCTCACTCAAGTAACTAAGTGTTTCGGAAGGTTGGTCTGACATAGCATGAGATCACAAAGTGTTTGGAGAAGTTAAGCGTAAAGGTTCAAAGCATTGGAACAGTGTGAGTTGGTTGGGTGTAGCAAGTAGAAGTGTGGTGGCTAAGTGGTGGGAGGGGGGCACAAGTTCAAGGTTAGAGTGCTCCATATACTAAGTTTTTTGGCGGGAAAACTTTAATCCAATTAATTATCTACTTGAGGGTCCCACGTATGCTAAGTGTTTTTTTGGCAGGCAGGATTTTGCCTAAATTTTTTTACACAATTCATCAATGAAGTGGGTCCAAAGAGACAATTTTGGGAGAATTCAAGCTGCCAATTACACAATAACAATTAACTAAATGAAGGTCTCATGTTTTTTGGTGGAAAAATTGATTTCAAAAGTGTTTGGTAATTTAAGTGTTAGGGTCCAAAATGTTGGAAAAGTGTGACAAAAATTGTGTGAGTGAACTTAAACAGGCCTATATACATATCAACCAACGAAGCCTGAAGGATAAAACCTCCGTGCCAGGGTAACAAAAATACACAAAGCCCCTCTCCTTTAGCGTTGAGGCATGTGTAAGTTTGAACCCTGAGACAGAAGTTCCTCCTCCAGTCCAGGCTAAGCCCAGGGACAAGAAGTTAAAGGGTGCCAAACTCGTTTTGGGACATTTCCCTTCGGCAGCCAGAAGCCCTTTGCCCATCTGTCTAAATTTCTGCTAAGGGGAAGTCTAGCTATAGCCTGTAGCGATAATTTACACAGGATAGTATAGGGCCTCTGGCTGTCAAAGGGAAACAGCTAAGCAGCCCGAAATGAGTCGTCACCCAGGGTAAGAACATACAGAAAGAAAGGAGTCGTGTTTTGTCATGCAGTGATTGAAACCTTCTATCAAACTGTTGTTATCACTGTTAATATACTGAAAACAATTCAAACCTCCTGCTCCAAAATCCAGGCCTAGTCTCAAACTCATCAAATAAAGTCTGTCAGCATAAAACATCGCTGTCAAACTTTACCAGATCAACATGACACGAGACCTGAATTTTGCAACAGAAGGCGTTGCGGCAAGTCCATCAACAGTGATAACAAAGTCTGGAGTCTACATGACTTTAAAGGGAATCAGGGAAACAAAAATACATCATGTTACATGTATTTCCTCAGATAATTCACTCAAAAGTTCTTTCCCTATATTTACATGAACATTTTGACAATATCTCTATTATAACTGCCTTTAGCTATTTAATATAATATGCTAAATGTAGTTGCAATGATCAACTTCAAAAGTTGAGGGGCCCGGGGCACGCCCAACTTTATTTGCCATTTCTATTCAAAGCTGCACACCCTCAAGGCTAGTGACCGTCTCTGCCGTGGAATAATTTGGAAGGAGAATAACTGTATATGAGACAAAAGGATACTAGTATTTGATCAGCTACAAGTCCAACTGAGTTTGGTTTCTTTATTTTTGCAAAATACATTGTACAACAGACGAAACTCAATTTCACTCCAAAGTTAATGCACAAAATTGGTAATTTTCACGTAGGATAATCCCACAGAAAAAAGTTAAATTGTTCGTCAACAAGTCTACTATGCAGAATTGAGGCATATAAGTTTGAACCCTGGGACAGAAGTTCTTCCTCCAGGCTAAGCCCAGGGACAAGAAGTGGAAATATAGAACAAACGGGAAGAGAGGAATTGTATTTTGTCAAGCAGTGATATAAACTCAAACTCTGTTATCACTGTTAATGTACTTGCAGCTATTCAAACCTCCTGCTCCAAAATCCAGGTCTAGTCTCAAGCTCATCAAAATCTTCCTGCACTCTAAAAGCCAGAAGGGAATCCAGTGTACAAAATACTTTTTTGAACCAGGTTGCCGAGTGGGCAACCTACGCCAAAAATTAGGTTGCCGATCAGAATTTTAGGTTGCCCCACCAAAAGTTACTACTATCCTCAAATTAAGTAATGTTACATACATACGCCTTTGACAATATTTCTAACAGCCTTTACTTAACTGTTACTAGTAATAGCCATTAATACCTAAATAAGAAAGCATCTGCCTGATACTGTGGTGTAAGCCAAGTGGGCATGATTTTTCGACTGCCCTTAGCTATCTATGTTAAATGTATGTAGTACTGTTGCAATGATTGACTTCAAAACTTAACTGTCTACAGTACCTAAACTCCCCTTAAATGCTGGCTACATTTCAACTAGAAATCCTAATTGCATAATGTGTCAACCTCTCACTTTGTTTAGAAGTGAGAAGGTCCCGATCATGCTTTACACTAGATTCCAGAAGAAAGCGGCCACGATCTATTGTTCATTTGTTTAGACGGAAAGCTAAGCACATCGATAGACTTCGAATTACACAAAATTCAAACGGCAAGGCCCAAACCTACGTCACTTCTTCCCTGTACAAGACCTACCTACATGTACCATTCAAATTTCGTGACCCTAGCACGTCCGGATCATGAGATATCAAAAACGGAAGTTAATTCAGCTACAGTACCACAACAAGCTGCCAGGAGGCCCAAAATCTAATCATTTCTAGGTCTCATCAAGACCTACCCACCTACCAAGTATGAAGACAGTCCATTTAAGCCTTCTCGAGTTTACAGACACACACAGACAATCACAAACGCCTCATGAACTTTCATGATAACAACTTTATTGTTTAACAACTATAACTGGTACAATCAAGGACATTATACAATGTATCGATCTCCAAGCAGATCATATGGTAGCAGCATTGGCCAGAGTAGTGTCCATTAACTATGCTAAAATACAATTCTAACAGTTAATCATAGATATAGTAACTTTACTCAGTTTCAATGCTACCAATCTTTATCAAGATTATTATATTCCAGTCTATGATTCAGGAGATGTGTCAGCTATTTACATACGGTGTCGTTTTTGTAGCGAATCGGATATGAATTAAATTCTCCTACTACAAAACACTGATACCTGAGTAGGGCATGGCAGGAGCATATTGAAGATATCTGGTTTTGAATGGGTAATGTAACATTAGTTTTGGAAGCAATGGAATGCATCAACTTTTGTCGTTTTCTTCTGTTCACATGTTGGACACGACATCAGAAAGTGGGATTTGTCTTCAATATCCTCCTTGCCGCAGCGTGTTCACTCAAAACAGCACCACAGAGACATTCAGTTTTACTTTAATATAACAAACAGGATTTTCCCGGAGACAAACTTGGTACAAGCCCCGGCACCGCGTCAAGGTGTTGCCTCCATTGCCGAGGTAAATTTGGACGCCATCCTGACAACAACCACTCAAGTCTCGGCAAAATTACAACATAGCAGCAAAGTTTAAAGAGTTTCACTCAGCTCACAGCAGTTTGTAAGAAAGAATAAATGTTAAAGGAATGTTTTATTGTAAAAGTGAACAGCCAGAATTGAAGAAGGCAATGTTGTTATTTGTGCCCTGTCTTGCTAAGTTTTCTTTTTAAGTTTTCCTCCCTGCCTATCTAATATTTTTTTAATTTTTATTTGGTTAAGTCATACTCTGTCTAGAGTTGGTTTTGTTTGTTATATTCAGCTAAACTGTCTTAATTTGTAGTTGTATTAAGCCTCATTCTTCCTTAGCTGTTCACAATCTTTTCAAACCCAATTGTATTTTTCTCTACGGCAATGCGAGCTGAGTGTACTCCATATGAAATTTGAGAAAATAAAAGACAAAATTACCGAGACTGTAAATAGTAATGTCAGGATGAGCGTCGGTTTGCCAATAATTGTGTGCCAATTTCCCACAGCAAGAAGCAAGCGACTAGGACCAAAATCATTTCAACATACAGTCCGAGTCTGTCTACTACCCTGCCCAACATATATACTGTCCTTGTCAACAAAACCAACGTCAAAATACATGATATGAACAAACAGTATCATTTAAACAGTATCATTTGTACCATTCTAGGGCCACATCAATTTAATTTGTTGGTTCTCAAAAAACTGTCACAGTCTATATCAACCATCATACAAAATATCATATAAATCTTATCTACATAACATTTACGTGTAAACATCTATAGAAATGCCGGTACCACTGTCCGTCTGTGTCTTGTGTAGTGGTTGACTTGTCGAACTTTGGCGCGGGTGACTTTTTTGACAGGGGTGTTTCATCCCCCCTGGATTTTTTGACTAGGGTTTACTCCCTAGGACTTCTGTGCAGGGGTGTCTTCCCTGGGTGTCTGTGCAGGGTTTTCCTTCCCTGTATTCTCGTACTTATAATGTAACATCAACCTATTTATGTAACTTCATGCTAATATAAAAGGTGCAAGTGTATTCAGCAAACTAATGTTAAATCATGGTTATATACTTATTGATATCACATAAATGATAAACAGGCCACGCAAAAAGTCTAACAGGACAGCTGAACAACAAAAACAAATCAACTTCACAGAATCTAAAACTTCGTACATACATTGTATGTTAAACTTCAAAGCATTCATAATACTGCAAAAAAAATCAGACTAAAAAGATCTATGAACCTCAAACATTATACAACTTGCAGTATATACATACATGGGCATCACAAACATATGTCTGAACTCAAACATTAGCAAAACCAAAAGTAACAATTCAAAGATGTCTACATCCATACATATTGTATGTTTGTCGAAAAAGCATACATGGAAATTGCAAATTCTCAAACAGATCGACACAAAAAAATCGCAGCGCCGCGCGCCTGGGAAGCGCCAATTGCAAGGGGTGGTTTTATTCAGACACAGATGCAAGACATAAAAAAGAAGCCCATTTTACTAATTATTCAAGCGCCCCTCCCTTACTTTTTAAGTCGCGAACAAAATGATAACACCTTGAGTCAAAAGACCCAATAATTTACTAATACAAGCCCCAGTACTAACTTGTACAGTCAACTTGCTTGTGCTGGTCTTCACGATCGGAGCTGTGGTCACCAGATTTCCCCCGACCAGTCACGAAACTACATCCTCTCAGTTGGTGGAACTGTGTTGTCAGAAAAGATAAGAAAAGAAAAAAGCGTAGGTTATAATTAATGCTAGATACGCTGTGCAAAATCACCTTGGTTCACCCATGCACATCCAGGCAACATTCAACTATGTCCAATCCTGAACAAGACAAACTACAGCATGTACAAGGAGAAACATATTCATCCACTAATTTGTTTACTTATTCATTCATTCATTCACTCATGCGTTCATAGTTTCCATACAGTCTGGTCAGAGCTGCGGTGGCTGCTTCCTTCAACTTCTTGGCGATAAAGAAGACGTCTTCGCGTTGTAGACACTACGAATTCAGTCTTCAGGTGTACGCTGTAACTGTAATGGTGGACAAAAAGAAAAGAAACACGTTAACAATAAGTATAAGATGCGATTCTAAGCATTGCTGCCCGTACCCTGTACTGGGTAGACAAACTAGAACATATACAATACACTAGGAACATTACATAGAATCCATATAATATGTTTGATAACAGACAGTCACATGCCAAAACTTTTAACTTTTTTTACGTGTGTGTGCGTGCGTGAATGCGAAGAAAAGAACACTCATATTCAACCAAATAAACATTGTATATAGGACACTTTATTTAGATTACTTACTTACTTACTTACTACACATTTGAAGCATCGAACATTTCTTCACATATTTTAGAGACATTTTAAATTTTAATGAAATATGCAAGAGTTTTTGAACTTTTGCACACCTCTTACATTCAGACACTTTATACACATTTCAGGCATCGGAATATTATACATTTTAGAGACGTTTTGAAGTGTGTGCGTGCGCGTGTGTGCGAAGATACAGGCAATAGAAAGTTACGATATAGTCAAGGGGAGGGGCGCTAGCTATAGTATAGGGAAACTAACTAAAACTTACCCCATAAGACACCCAGGGGGTTCAGTACGAGCCTAACACATTAACGGTCTTTTAAAAGTTTTAGATAATCATTTTAGAATGGATTTTAATCTCGTTTTTCTAGGTCATTTGGTATTAAATATACATTATTTACAAACTTGATACTTTATTGGGATATCCATTAGTTGCACAAACTAATACTTATACGTATCACCCAAACTACCCACCTTTCCCAAATGGGGCAATATAAAAGCAAAAGGCATGAGTGGGACCTAACCCCATAAGAACTACACAAGCGGGGACAGACCCCCCATTTTTTTCATGAGGAAGAAAAATCGTTAGTACACTGTAATAAGAACCAAGATAAAGTGCTCTATGCTAATAATAATCCATTGAATTCTATAAAAGTAGGTTTTTATGGAATTCTATGGATTTTAGTGGTGTTAATTCACATGGTGTATCATACTACCATAAAGAGCCCAAGAGCATGGGAGCGATCTTACACTTACTAAGATGGCTCCCATGCTAAGAGCACAAGGAATATAATGAATTCAATAGTGTTCGTGTACGTGCGTGCAAGTGGTTGCGGAAAGAACGACACAATAGATGCAGTGTTAGATTTTTTGTTGTGGTAAAACCGCGCCGCGCTGCATGTGGGCATCACTGATATTTGGGTCCTCGCGAATTACTTTTATAAAACGCACGGGTTAAAACTATGAACGTTTACCTCTATACCACGCACGCTTTACAACTATAACAACGTCGCGAGATGCCCCTTTTCGTTGCTAAGCCAGTAAACTGACTTAGCAACGAAAAGATATTGATGTGAACCTTTCTCAAAAAGATTCACATCCGCGCACTGCAAGCAACATAGGCATAAACCACAGCAATAGACTCATCACAATATCAACTTACAAATTAATACAAAATACCCAAGCCATGTGAAATAACACCACTAAACCTAGACTAACCATGACAATATCATGCGAGGAATTCTGTGTAGCACTCACAAAATTCCTGACGTATCTTCAACACATAGTCATACAACAAATCAAGAAACAAGGTCTTTTGCGCGACCAGCTTTCGCACAACGTGCACGCTACGCCGCGCTTAGAGTCTCAAAGAATTACGAACGTTAGTACGCACGAATTACATGTATACATGAAAGCGCACGAGTTAATACAATACTATACAGCGCCCGGGTCCCAAGTTCGCACCGCCAGCTTGAGCGCAAGCTGACAGCGTGTTTCGAGCCTAAAAATCTCAGGAATCCACGAATTACACTTATACAACGCCAACGCACGAATTACATGTTTACATGAAAGCGCACGAGTTAGTGTTGCAAAACGCAGGGGCCTTTTTGCGCTGCCATGAGGGGAGAATAAGAGAAAGAGCCCTTACCTTCACGACTTACCTTGAAGACGTTCTGGCTTGTACTGACGCTTGCCTGCTGTTCACCAACGGAGCTGATTTTGGACTGTCTTATTTGTTTCTACAGGTAAGGGCTTACGTCACACTAAAAATGAGGTTCGTTTTAATCGCCCAGATAATGCAAGGGACATTAGGGTCACTTTCCTGCAACTTTGCAATTTGCATTCTTTGGTACATACATTTGTTTTATGACAACCCTTTAATTATTCTAGGCTACAAAAAAGTAATGAGAAATCTCGTCCCCCGTTTAGATGGAAACAATGGTTTCATCCAGAAGTTTCGAACCTGTGTTCCACCTGTTCGATATGCAAATGTACCACCAGCTGTGTATAGCATTTGACCAACCAGAGGTTATATGGATGAGATTGAATGAACGAATAGAATCTTTATTTATTCGTCGCTAAGAAGCCCAACCGTATGTAGAAGGGACACGTTGCGTTATACTATGATTTAGTAAAGCTAACACACAGCTGAGAAAATAAAACAGATTTTCCCATAACTTAACTTCGAACGAGTTATAGTTTGTCTTTAATATTATGCACAAGGAAGACTTGTTTGTTTTATCCATTGTGCTGAATAAATGTAACGTTACCTTGTACGATATTTGATACCCTTCTATTCATGGTATGTCGAAGAGAAATGTTGTCTAATGTTGCAATTCCTCATTATTATGGTAGATGTCATTCTGAAAGTTTGTCGATTGTTTAATGTAAGTAGATGAATGTATTAATGATGAAATGGTACAGTCCGCCTCTGGTGACCGCCTCTCGTGACCCGCCTGTGGTGACCAACGCCTCTACTCGCGACATCCCCTACTCGCTAAATGTGGTTACTGTATTTCCTGCAATGATAACTTGAGCCGTTTGGCGGCGCCTTTTTGGACCATGTGAAGGATGCCATTTCTTATCAGGAAATAATGAAAACGGGTAAACACCATCTCAAAAATGTAGCCACCAAAACCTTTTTCTTGGCACATGTAACGTTACTGTTAGTTCTACAAAACGCAACTTAGAGTAAGCCCAAAACAGTAGGTGGCGCTTCTATGGACTGCCACGCTCAAAGACTGCTCCTAAATCATATACTACTACTAGTATCCTCACCTCTGATTTTAACGTCCCTCTTGAAGCATACTCAATTATATATTGTGCTGATCGTAGATACTTTTACATGTTAAATTAGCTTGTTTAAATACTGATCTATTTTGATAATTTTGTTGTTGACAGTCATATTTTGTTATAATGTCACAACATCAATTTCAATCACTCTCTGGCTAAGACTGTCGTGATGTAAAGTTGAAGTCTTCAAAAACCATTCCTACAACTTGCATGGTTCGAAATACTGATTGCTAGTGCACCCAAAGTTGGAGATGTGCACTAAATAGTTTTCTGTGGGTGCACCAGTGTACCCAAATATTTTCGTAGGTTTACGTATGTAAAGTAGGTTAAATGTATAGTAGTACAGCATATTCTTAACATATAAGTGTTAGAAAAATAATAAAATCATTGTAGTACTTTTCTTTAGAAATGAAACATATAATTAGTTATTGCTACCATTCTAGCATGGTGCACCCCAAACATTTTTAGTGCGCCCTATTTTTTTTAGGTTGGGTGCACCAGTGCACCTATTCCCAAAAACTTAGTAATTTCGAGCCCTGACTTGTATCAGTTAGTCCCAAAACAAAACGTCCTAAAAGGCAAAGTCTCTCTCACGCATCTGTATATGACCCTGTTGTATATTGGAGCTCCAGAAATTCGTGCCACGCTTTGAAACAACAACGTGACACATAATGGACAGGTTTGGTACCCATAGGTAGTGTTTGAGGCCTTTTGGTAGCATATGTAGCTTGTAGGGTTAGAAAATGAAGTGCTTTCCTTGGCAAAACACGTGCTACGTTTCCCACACTGAAACCTCAACAATGACTAGTGCGCCCTGCGTCGGACTAGAAGAGATAGTAGCCTATAAAAAGAATCTCCTTGATACGTAAGGACAAGACACTATACTTGTCAGGCGTTGTATGATACTTTTATGGTAATAACTTTAATTAACTGTCATATTTCTAGTATTCAAACTTAGGGTTCAAGTTCAACAGAAACCACTTGAAAAACTTCAAACAATACAAAACAAACCTAGCGTGTGAAAGGTACAGGACGTGCAAATAAACAAGTTAATCCCCCTTGAAACGTTAAAACGTACTTGGTCTTTGGGCGTCAGCAGAATTGTATTGCTTAATCCCAATGTACATCTGTGTAGGTGAAATAAGTAATCCGAAGAGAAAGGAATTCAGATGGGGCGTAGGAACAGGTGAATGTAATGTTAACTCACATAATTCCTCCGGTACCCTAAAGGTCTTAACTAAGACCCCCACGTTAGAAAAAAAAAACACTGTTGTCAAGGCCCTCTCTAACATCCTCGATCGTCATAATTATCCGGTGAGGTATACTTGATATAGTTACTCCAATACACACTGTCCCTCATGACATTAGAGCAGTCCCTGCGAGACCAGCGTCTCTCTCTAACATTGACAAAAGTATCACTATCATTGACAGAACATACTAGTATTAAGAATTATTTTTTTCGCGGTGTATCAGACTAGCTAAGAAATTTTGACTTGATGACTTAATATTCTGTTCTCTAAATATACAACCGTGGAACAGTTGCACATATATAGACAAATATCAAATATGAAAAAGGGTATATATACAGTTAATCAATCAATAGTTCGTGCTTATAAACCTGCTTTTCTGACAACTCTCCAGTATCAGTGACGAAAGGTAGTGGATGCTACCTGAAACATCTGGCCGTTTCCAAAATCATATGCGTAATTGTTGAGTGATTGTTTTTTGGCGTATCTTATTACCTGGATGATTAACCTTCACTGGCGTATATACAGTTACTTATGCATTATGCAAGTTTGCTAAATTCCAATATCAGTAGGTTCCGAGGGAATTTCTTTTGAATTCCATTCAGCCGATGTTTTGAGTGCTTTACACGGCACTTTGAAGCAGAGTTAATGGTATAATTATTACGGTTGATGCGATAGCGATGTCGGCATGGCTTCCACACGGTATGCATGACCTGCGCCGGCCGGGACCGTTGCCAGGGCCTACACATGCAGGCCAGCTCTTCGGCACCAGGGCCACATGCCTCTGAAGACATTTCGGATCTTCACGTAAGGATTGAATTCAACTCTTTTCAACAAGTGAGGTGTTTTTTTTTTATCCAATGCAATTTCAGGGTGACAAAACAAAAGTATTCTGGATGAGAAATCTGTCTGATATTGACATGTACTGCCATTTCTTAACACATTTTCGTCATCATTTCAGTTGAAGTGTTTGAAATTGCCCCCAAACAAGCGACGTGCCAGCGTGCGGAGTCTCTTTATTATTTGGTACCACCCCTTAAAAGCTAGAACCTGCCTGCGAAACAAAACAAAACAAGCAAAGCGACATCACATTTTTGTCTCACAGATATCAGTATGTTATGGGATAGGATTAATGCAACTTACAACATTAAAAGAATGAGCAGAAAATTGAGTTTTGCCTCCCTGAAATTGCATTTGATGCATATGCCTTGAAACTTCCATGCTCCACTGTCACAGGACCTCCGCGCGGCCGGATCCGCTTTAAGTTCTACGATCAAAGGAGGACGTCCCTAACCCACAGTCCCTAACCGAAGCTAGCCTCTCATTTTCAGTAGTCGAGTAAGGGAATTGGCGTAAATTCTCTTTCCAAGGGGAACACCATTGGAACCTGCCGGAGATTAGAACCAAGTCAACAATCCAAATCACCGTGCCGCTAGTACCGCATGTTGTTGTTTGTGTTGGATTTTTGTTGGTTTGTGGAACGTGTGAGGAGGGAGTTAGATCTCTGGGAGACGGGCCTCTGTACCAGGTATCAGACCAAAGCGTCATCCTGGTATTCACCTGTTTAAGGCATCCAATGCTAGCCTGGGTTCCATCCTGGTTAGTTTACGTCCGCTCCCACAGTCGCTACCACCAACCAGGTAGCGACTGTGGGAGAGGACGTAAACTAACCAGGATGGAACCCAGGCTAATCCAATGCGATTTCATGATCAGAATAGCAAAAATGGAAATATTCTGATAAGGCAATCTTTGTGATATTGACATATACTGCTTCATATTAGCACATTTCAATAAGTATTTCATACTTTGGGTACTTTAAAAACTGCAGAAACAAGTCCCAATGTGAGTGCTATATTTTATGGGTGGTACCCTAAAAATCAGCCAAGGGCCCTTCCACTAACCATTTTCCGTCAGAATTTTGGGTAGTTTTGCTCCATAAGGGTTTACCGTCCTGAGTTTTACCGTCCTGAGTAGTGAGGAAACTGCGCACACGACAATTCTTAGGTCTCGCGAGAACATCGATATCTCTACGAGAAATGACAAGAGTTCTCAGGCTAGGCGCTCCCGTCAGGTTCTGCAAATATCCGGTCCGCGTGGGGCAAATACGAGTATGAAACAACCACCTGCACCTGAGGCACATCTAGGGGTTTGTCCGCGAGTCGAACTATCTCGAAGAATTAAGAAGATTCTTACCGAGACTATAGCTATCATGCAAACCCCTGCCGCGATGACGTTGCAGACAGAACCAAGCAGACGATTCGTCTCATAATTTCAGATCGCTGATTCGGAGAATTAACACAGGTAAGAATTCGTTTGTACGATCAACTTATTAGCGACAGATTCTCGACTCTTCAACAACGAACAGCTAGTACTTTTCCGTTTTTCTTTTCTCTCTAATATGAAAAAATGTTCAAATTTTTTTAATAGATATGAGGGTTGTTCAATAAGGTAAACTTGACCTGACACAATTCTAGATATCGTCACGTCAGAAATACGAGTAGTACATATCTTTATTTGAGCAGCTGTTAGGGCACAGGATGTCATAGTGAAACCGGTTGAACTCAGGGCGTAGCACACTATTAGTAATAGTAATTTCCCACCCACAGACTGTTTAGAAACAGATTTTGGTACGACTATTGGTCTATTGATTCATAACTAAAAACTTTGTCAAGTTTCGTTTGCTAAGCTTAGTCTACGGAAAATAAAGTTACAAGTAACACATAGTGTACTAGTATTCATGGCCCAACGAACGCTTTGTATTTTCAAATACGTACCTTTACACCTCAACCCATCCTAACTGTTGTAAATGAGAAGAAATAGGTTGAAAATGAATTTTAAGGTAAGTAAAGTGACCCGTTGAGATATACACTTATTTGTTTTTCGTAACACAAGTGCAATTCAAACCTACATGATATCCCGGATATCCATGGTCAGGGCACAGGTAAGAAATGACAGTCCGTCAATGTTCTATTATTTCAGCAATGGAAAAAGTCAACCCTCTTATTCAACTCAAATTCCTTCCGTCACTGAGAAAAAAAACACCCACCCATTCTGCAAACTTTATCAAACGTAACACCCTTTTTCCACTATTTAGAATGAAGTTGATGTTCCAAATTACTTGACGACAAACGAGTTTGAAATTCCCAACCAAAAAGTCAACCCTCTCATTCAACTCAAATTCCTTCCGTCACTGAGAACAAAAATCACCCATTCTTCAAACTTTACCAAACGTTTACCATACTTTTTTTTCGAATTACTAGTTGATATTCCAAATTACCGGACGACAAACGAGTTTGAAATTCCCTACCTACGATGAACAAACACAGCTCATCATCATTTTGTTGACACGAGATAAATACAATCATTATTCCACGCCTGGTCCTAACTACATTAACATCCATTCTTAAATATTGACTCCAAGGCATGCGCTTAGTCTAAAATCAACAGACCAGATGGCAGGGCAGATCACAGCTAGTATAGTGAAGCTTTGTTTGTTTGTTGTTTCACATAAGGCCACACCAAGTAATTTTCATGGATGACGTCCGCGCGCGCATTGATTTTGGCATGTCCGATCCCCAGAAAAAAGGAAGAAATTTCGCTTCCTGTACCTATTACCAAATAGTCACGACAGTGCCGCAAATCGCAAGATTGGAAAATGTGATGAAAGGGAAGAAACATGACTTGTTGGTTGTTCCACTGTGTTCTCTCATTCAATTTGTGCCTTAACATTTATCGTCCCTTAGTATATTTCAAATGTAGGCATCTTGTGTTTTTCTGCCTTCTTGTTTTGTTTTCACGCTCTCGCATTGGATTTAGGGTCTCCAGAGGACGTCATACATAAAAATTACTTGGTGTGGCCCTTATCCGAAGCCGACTTTAGGTGGAACACTCCGGTTTTGTACAGTTAGTACATCCTATGCAAGACTCTTTTCGACAACGAAGTATTGGAGCTATGTCTGTATAACGTCCAGGCTTTACATCCTATCCGAGGGACGTCCCCAACCGAAGCTAGGTACTCATTTTCACCCAAGTGTAAAACATCGCAGTGTGCTAAAGATTCGAACTCCGAACCTTTAGTCAACAACGCCAACCAAGATTTAGTAATTGTCAACGTACATAACTATGAGCGTTTTTATTATTATTTTTATTTGCCTCCCGTATTACTGTAACAGTAAACCTTTGAATTGTAGTGTCCTACAACGAAGGTCCTCGTTTGAAAAACAGGCCAACAAACTTTAACTTTAAAGTAAACCACGTCCTTTTAAGTAACGCTGATGCTAACGTAATGACATGAATTGCACTTGACGGGTATGTCAAGAAGCAATGTTTAACCAAACCGCCCTGTTCCAACGTCCTCTTTGACTTGTGATCGCTCCACAAACCAATAAGTTTGCCAGTAACGGCCGACCTTTACCTCCACATACCACGGACCACTTCTTGTATCTGACGCAGATATATACAATTTACTCAAGCTTTGCTCGGATTTCTGCTGGATTAGGTGTTGAGGAAACACACAAAAACAGGTTTTGAAAAACATTTGAGCCACCTGTTAAACTGTAAGGCGCAAACATCACGGTAACCCACGGTCCCGTGCGGAGTTTGGGCACGTACCCGTGTGTGGACCAACACCGTGACCAGGGGTGACCAAACCACTCACTAGACACTTCAGAACCCAGCCAAACAACCAAGACAGACATGGCCTATTTGGCCTGGGGGTCAACATGGGGGTCCTGCTGAAACCGGGTTCTCTCTCAAGATCTTTTTCACCCCATCTCTCAAGTGTGTGGCATAATCTCTTCTTTGAAAAGTTAACTTACAAGTTAGAAAAACAGGTTTAAATATTTCAACACGAGGACGAGGACTTTATCTATTTTTTTCTACCAAAGATCTACGCATCTTTTTACTGCTATTATTATCAACAATATAATAGACATTTGGTTAATTATTATCAGAAGGTGCAAATGTCATTTTCTATCCCTTCGACATATACTAGAACTATATACATTTACTTAATTCGATGAGTGACTTCATATTATGACAACGTTATCGTTGGTAGAAATTGTAAATAAGTGAAGCTAGCAACCCCTTTAAGGAGCCTCTAGCAAAGCTTCAGATTTTGGAGCCCTATTCCGGTGTTCGGCAATCAATCTCTACAGTACGTACTGTAGTCAAAGATACTGAATGACTTCTGATCTTCGGATGATGCATTATTGACTATCTAAAAGGCAGCGACAGTCTATTTTCGTTTGTGTCATTACTAAGGGAGGAGAGGAAACCTACAACGAACCATGTGGACACTACACTTACGGTGGTCTGATCCAAAACGGCACTTCGTACCAGCCAGGTTTGAACCGAGTTGGTGACATTTCCCCAACACCAAGTCAACTCTACTGTGACTATTTGGTGAGTAGATATGCAGCAGTAATCTCTAGGAAGATTCAGTGGATAGATACATGTTCTCAGATTTTCTTACTAATCTTAGTCTCCAAGCAGGTTTCTTCTGAGCCAGCACACTATGAAATTGGCCACCAGTATCCATTGGTACACCATTAGCCAATTTGATAGTGTCTTGCCCTAAAAAAAGTCTGCTTGGAGATTAGTATATCCTGTTGGCTCACCACGATTGCAATCAACGCAAAAATCGTTCCAACCTTGAGATAATACAATGTAGTATATGTATATGCTTCAATCAGTAATATTTGCTTTAATTTCAATCCTTTTCTCTTGTACAGAGGTTGCCAGAGTTGATCTACAGCGTTCTTGCCATGTACTAATCATGACAACCTCTGACAACATACAGAAATTAGAAAACAAAGTACGTAAATGATGCTTGTCTAATAATCATAACATTTCAACAGATGAACATTGATATTTCCGTGATTGCGTCATTTGGATTTTACCGGATACCTTGCCCTTTTACGAACCCCCTTGTCATATACTGACAAATTTTCTTGTTGTTTGAAAAGCTTTTTGCACTAACTCCAAGGTAAACTTAGACTAGTTTTGAGAAATAGATAACAAAAGCAAAGTGTGTCTGTCAGAAGCAGAGTTGTTTGTGGAAGATTGATGGATTTTTAAGACGCCATACCCACTGGTGTTGTCATTGCACCATGTTTGCCGTGTCGACTAGTATAAATAAAACTAACTACTCCGGGGCAATGTCCAGTTACAGTCGACAAGATTCACACCTGATCATGTCTTTAAGTTACTTTTTAAATCAAGTTAAGTATAAGTTAAGTCATTGTTTTTTTTTTATTGTATTCCTATTCTTGTATTTGTAATAATTTTACCTGTATTTTCGGTTGTATTATATCTGTTTTGTAATGTGTTGAGCACAGCATCCGTCAGATGAATTTTGCTGCCTACTAGCCTGTGACTGTGTTCCATTGCGTGTTGTTGTTGCAACATGAAGAAAGACCCCTTATGTCTTTTCGACAATCATGAATTAAACTAGATAATGTTCATTATGACCCTATTTCCATAATAGATTAGACAAATCCCCTCCAATACATTAACATAAACTCTGCATATTTCATGGAGGTATGAGATCTCCGAATTCTTGTTTTTTTTTTTAAATTTTATTGACCTAGATTGGACAGAGCGTACATAATGTGCTTATAAGGATCCATTGCTCAGAAAACATAAAGAACACAATCACAAAATTGGGGTAACAAATACAAAACGTACAGTGGACTTAATATGAAAACGGTCGTAAGATTCCACATATTTCAATAAGATTACGATCGACATATCAAAAGTACAAAGGATTAAGTGGACCACAGGTTATGTCATTTTAATCGATTTCCGAATTGTAGGTTTTACAAGCGGTCTTTTGTTTTCAGCAAGTGATCTTTTGTTGCACACAAGGTTACGTAACTTACGTAAATTGGCCAGATAACCTATGCCCCGGGCCGCCATGTTTAGTCATCATACATTGAACCCTCAGTGGTTCATGTAAATAAAGAGAAATATTTCTTTAATCTAATCTTAATTACGCTCAGTTTGTCTTGCCACACAAGACGCTGTACATCACCATAGTAGCTGTTTTCTAGAGTCAGAAGATAAAAACTCTCCAGCCACTTAAAAACCAAGTTTGACGTCATTTAGATAAGTATTGCACAAGTTATGCTGCTTTGCTCTCCATTCATTATTTGCAGGATCCGTTGTTGATTCAAGGTATGATGACTCAAGTTGCCGCCCAGAGCATAGGTTATCTAGTAGCCAATATATGTTACCTTGTGGGTAAATATTTTGTCTATACATTTGTAGTCATAATGTTAAAATCTACGTTACAAAACGAAAAGCCCCCAAACTATAATAGTTAAGAATGCCACATTTAAACCAGTCGGGTGACCACTATTGTTATTGTTTATTTATTTATTTTGATATTATGTATCAGCCATATGTAAGTTTAGAGTTAGCGCACATACATTAGAAATACAAAAGGGTAGATACAAACAACTGTCTGTTAACGACAGAATATGTAAATATTGTACAGAAAATGCAGTGGAGGATGAAATGCACTTTATTTGCCATTGCTCTCGTTATAGCACCGAAAGAGACAAGTTATTTGAAATGTCACCAAAATGTTCCCTAGCTTAATTCGCCTCCCCTGCTTACAAAAAGCTGCATTTCTATTAACACCTCCCAATTCATACATCTCGCAAAATGTCAACCATTTCTGCACACACAAAAAAATCAAACCCGACAATAACTATATCCAAAGTACGTAGCATAAGCATTACTTGTTATCATTTTTACTGTTTAT
Organism: Branchiostoma belcheri; assembly: GCF_001625305.1. Lineage (NCBI taxonomy): Eukaryota > Metazoa > Chordata > Leptocardii > Amphioxiformes > Branchiostomatidae > Branchiostoma > Branchiostoma belcheri. Next base: position 9,303 of record NW_017803536.1, on the reverse strand, counting down.
TATTTTATCATGTTCTTGCAATTAGCCCTCAGGCATTTTTATAGTTTAGGCAATATTGAATTCCGGTATATGCATCATGTGGTGACGTTCATTGTTTAATTATCCTCAAACTGAACGCCATTTTGTTCCAGACTTAGAGCCATGAGTGCACAGACGACATTCTGGCAGAAAGGGGCAGGAGTTGTCCTGTTTTTCGGGTTCCTGGCCACCTGTGTGTACTACTACAAGGTAAGTGGCTGGAAGGGTCAGTTCCATTGTTTCACACATCCTTATATCGATTTTTCACACCCGAAACTTCGACTTATTTTTGTCACTTGTCTCTCCAGTGTTTTCCTATACTTTACAAAGGCTGCATCTTCTGTTACTACTGAAATTCTAAGATCTTTCCTTCGTGAATTTCTTAAATTACTGATTCCTGATTTTTTCACGAAACTTTTATGTTCACTGTTTTCACTGTCACGTCTGTACCGTGAACTTATCATTACAGTTAACAAACAATTCCTGGACTTTTTTTTCCTACACCTGTCGCCACCGTGAATACATACATGTAGTTCCCGGGAACATGTTCACTTTTCTCAGACCGTGAACTTTTGCTACCGTGAACATAAAGTGAATTACAGTACCTTTCGTTTCGCGGTGTGGTGGGTTCTTTAACGTGCTCTAGCTAGGTCTGGTCCTCCTCAAGCATAGGACAAGGCGTATACGTCCCAAATAAGAGAATGTTCCAAAACTCATCTTCCTCCTAGTCGGGAAAGGTTGAGTGCCTTTCCTTTCCCTATAGCACATTAATGGACCCTGCTATAAGACACCCTGAACCTTTAGCTTCAGATTTTAAGTCAACAACCCTAACCACAACACCACCTTATTGACATATCCCAATCAATATCTACACAACAAACAGTCGTATTCATTTGATCTTTTGATTCCACAGACCGACCGACTGCAGTCCTCTACAGAACCCTTTCACGACCCTCGGATATTCTACGACAAAAACGGGGGACTGCGACAGTTCGACGGATTTCCTCAAAAACTTCTGCTCGACGGTTACGATTTGAACAAAAAGCCAGCGTTTCATGTCAGTCACGGAAGGAACGAATCAGCCTCAAAAAGTTTGATTGAAAATGACAGAAATATATTTGAGAATGTCACACAGAAAACTAACAGTAATGAAAAATTCACACATGATTTTAGCACGCCAATATCACATAAGAAACATGTGTCCAGTTCACAGGATTTTTCTGATTCGAAAAAAAGTTTCAGAAATGAAAAATCGACACAGCTACCAGTCCAAACCGAGAAACCTCCGGAAACTCCCGAACAGTCGATCGTTGAAATCGCGGGTCTTCCGACGGTCTACGACCCGACGGAATTTCCCGAGCACATCGTCGTTCGTCTGAATGCTACATTTGAAGGAGCAATCTCTACAGCTAGCCCTCATGTGGTACAGAACGTACCTAAAGCCACAGAGAGACCCAGAACTACATCCGTAAACAAAATAGAAGTAAACCACACAGACGAAACAAATTCAAACCACCTGTTTGATGTTCTAACAAGCGCGTCAAGAAGTACACTTGAACTTTTGAGTCCAGGTCCAATCTACCACCTCGGCGACAGTCTACACGTCAGAATACAGGCCAGGGATTGGCTGAACCGCCCAAAAAGTCGCGGAGGGGATTATTTCAAAGCTAAGATTTTTAACCCCTCGTTGCTGGCGAGTTCTGCGGGGCGGGTGACGGGCCACGATGACGGGACGTACACCGTGAGTTTCTGGCTGAGTTGGAGCGGGGAGGCGCGGGTAGAGGTCACACTTATCCACCCCGCGGAGGCTATAGATGTTCTGAAGAGGATACGGCCGATACCCAGGAAGAGAGTGTATGCGTGTGGCTTTAGAGACGGTGGGTGGTAATCTCCAAGCAGATCATAGGTGGCAAGACAGTATCCATTGGCCACAGGAGTGTCCGTTAGCCATTAGGCATTTATTTTTCTTTACACATCATAGAGCGAGACAATGTTATACATTCCTGACACAGCATACAGTTATAAACACATTGTTTACAAATTATTAGTCTTTGCTATTATTTTTAATATCTTAGAATGGCTAGGTATTAGCTTAATAATAACTTCTATTCATGGACGTTTGCCATACATAATAAAAATAAATGTACCTGCCACAAGGTCAATGATTAGGGATTGGGCCTAGGAAAACCTATTTGGTTTTACCCTTGTGTCAATGGGCGCCACCATGTTGATTTGTGACGTCATAAGAATTTATCGTAAAATGTAATGGGGAGGCTTCCTGAATTCAGAGTAATACATAGCCGGCTCTCAAAATTCAGCGTAGAGCATTGTCGAGACCCCCCCATGCAGCCCCTTGTTGATTTGTGATAAGTCGTCCATCTTATCCAATTCTTCTTATCACTACAGGAAACCACACCGCCCAGACTAAGTGTTTCCCATCGCCTGATCCGGACCCTGCCAACAAGGAGTGTGACTTCTCCAGCGCGCATGCGGATGCAGGCTGGTACTGCGGCCGGCCGGGCGACATCCCGTGTGACAAGGTCGTGGGGTGTGGCGGGTTAGCACTGAGGGATCATGGGTACCTGGGGATCTCCGAGGAGGACGTCAGACTGTTCAACGAGTCAGTACTGCAAAATCTGTACTACCGATAACCCCTATATCATCCTCCTTCCTGTCTTCAGTTCATTAGCCTTGCCATGTGCTTTCCTCCAAGTCTTTCCTCCAGGTTTTGTGTAGGAAAATCTTCTGTTTTAACCTTGGGTCATTGAGTGCCATCATACTGATTTGTGATGTCATGAGTCGTCCATCTTGGAGCTGACCCATCCAGACCAATCTTAAATAGTCTTTCTTCATTTTTTTACCGGCACTTTCTGTTTTGATTCATATTTTTCTTGATATGATTGTCCATTATTACCCAATATGTTATTTTATTATCTTACTGCAGAAGTTATATCGACCAGGTGGTGGGCGGATCCTTGAGTGTGAATGTAACAGCTAATAACGTCCCATGTAAGTAAGCATCATGTTACAAAGAAGCCAAAATCCAACCGTTGTCACCAGTGTATTGCATGAATAGCCAAGAGACTGCTAATATTACAGTTAGTATTTATATGATAATAATTGCCAAGGTGATATAATAAAGAGAAATTGATGATAATGATGAATGTAGATAATAACAATGATCTGGTGCATCTAAAGTGCAGTGCTATCATATGCAGAACCGCGCCTATCTATAAATCTAAAGTTCTATGCCTAAATGGGTTAGGTTTGGATCAGGCACAGTTCTAGATACAGCAAGTGACGAACCTTAACACAGAAAGAACGACATCACATTAACACGATTTTTCCCGCCGTCACTGCAGGTGTCATACGTCATTCAGGAGGAAAATGTCTCCACGTCAAAACCTATCCAGGCGAGCAACAGCCAATCAACAAGCTCGTTCTAAAGGACTGTGGCAATCGGCAGAGACAGCTGTTCGTCCATTGGCCAGACGGCAGGCTCATGCATGCTGTTTCCAAGAAATGCCTTGTTCTGGACACAAAGGGAGAAATTCGCGAAGGCACAGAGATAACACTTGGGTAGGTTAACCTTCAGCCTTTCCCAAGGGTACAAGATCAGTGGCATGGCAGGACTCAAACTCGGTTCATTTCATGTCTAAATGTATTACTCACAAGAGAAACACAATTGTGTACTATATACTGTGCATTCTATGATGAAATGAATATTGTCAGTGTTTTTCTATCACTCGGGTATTAGTCAGCAAAACTAGTTTTTTGTTGAAATTTTGATTAATGTAATGTTAAATAAAAATACGCTTTTTGCCAGAGACTGCGATGAAAAAAGTCTGCATGTCCCCCATACCCGGTTTCGGACGCTACAAGACACGTCTACCGGCATGTGTCTTCACCCGTACGGCGGGTCAGATAACCCGGATGAAGACACACACATTGTCATCTTCAGCGGATGTGAGGAAGGCAGACTCATGTTCGAATATATGGAAGGTAAAATAATGGACGATGATAGCAATATCGTAGACATTATTTCGATATTTAGTACTTCTCAAGAACTTGCCATACATTGTACCTGCTACAATAGTTGTGCAATATAACTTTGATTGCCCGTTTAACTGCCCTTGGGCATAACATCCAGCTTCTCAGGCACGCGGCGCGGCGGCAGCTGGCTGCATTACACCGAACGACTTGTTACTCCTAACCCTTGAACATCTAACTGTAAACATTGTTTGAAGCTTGAATCTTATGATAATGCCCCTACTGTACTTGGTGGCAGCGAGTTCCATAAAGAGTTTTCTAACACCTCAACTGGTTGATAACTCTGGTACTTGAAGGCATGACTATGTCTTTGTTCTTTTCTGAGCTGGTATTAGGTACTTATATAGTGGCATTTCTGTTGCATGCCCCAGATCCCTCCACTTTACCGAAGTGTGCCCCGTCAGCAGGAATCGTCCGTCCAGATTCAGATGGGTTCTTCCTCCACGATAAGTGGTACAGTCGGTACTGCAACGCCAGAAGGTTCCCGGATGTCGACAGCATTTCCAAGTGCTTAGCAGGGGAGAGCCTATTCATCCATGGGGTATGTTATACATTTAGTTTGAACTTTTAGCCACAGTACACGAGGTAACTGGGGTCGTATGCTCCAGAGTGGGGGAAAGTGTAACATGCATAATCCTTTGACACAAATTAGTACATGTAGTATGTGAATTAGCAGACCATGTTGGGAAATGCTTGAGCCCGTAGAGTTATTAGTTACATTTTCCAAGAATTTGAAAAGATCTGGAATTCCTCCCCTTGTGTGTTGTCAGGACTCGACCGCCCGTCAGTGGTTTGAACACCTGCACGGTAAGCTGGGTCTCTCCACCATCCGCCTGGCACCCGACCTGGACAGCTGCAGGCTGGGCCCGTGCGCTGCACATAACAACATCACCGACTTTCACATGCACTTCCAGGCAAGCTCTCTTTGTTAGTCACAATGTATTTTAAGGGCATAACAAGAAAAGGCACTAGGTCCTATCTTATACTAGTTTGAACTAATTTTGACTTAAATATAACATGTAAATGTAAGGAGTAAGAAATCAAAATAAAATGTTTAACACGTGTAAAGTTTTAACCCATAAAGTGCCACTGGCTGTGCATGGATCACATCCACACAGAAGATGGTACATTGTATAAGCCCTAGGACTTAAGCCAAGAAATTAAGGTGTGGAAAGTACCAACTTTTTCCGGAGTCCTCCATCTCAAATTGCCGCCCATGCTACGTGTCCCAGGGGCTCGTTAAACAAATTAATAAGGATTGTATGTTTCTTAGTAGCAGTAGTATACAGAACAGTGTATCTCATACCATAGGCTGCACAGTACTTTCAGTACCATGGACATGTACGCATGTCAGTGCTACATGTACATACAGGTGCTACTTCAGCCTAAAGCAAATGAATGTATGTAGCAATTTTATGCAATATGACTTTGCTTAGGGCATTTATTGCCCTCAGTATAAGAACTCCCCAGAATACAGGCCGGGATGTTTCTCATTGAATGTGTTTGTCCCTCTGTAGTTTCACAACTTTCCAGTGCACGGGAACCCTTTCAAAGTACACAACATGGAGTACATAGTCGACGCACTGGATCGTCTGCAAGGCGGGTCCACGGTCACGTTCGTTATCAACATCTGGGCGCACTTCACCCCCGAACCGGTGGACGTCTACCGCAGGAGGATACTGGCCGTCAGGGACGCCATCTTGCGGCTTCACCAGAGATCGCAGGAAACATTGGTCGTGGTGAAGTCGGCCAACATGGCGTTGAGCTCTTTTCCTCCGAGCAGGCGCCCGATCAGTCCGAACTTGTACCTACAAGCCGACGACTATTATTCTGAGGATTTTAATAACATAATGAGAGACATTTTCGCGGAAACAAATGCTGTGTTCCTGGATGTTTGGGAGATGACCTCATGTTTCCATGCACCCCATGATATTCACCCAACTTGGGATCTGGTGCATGAAGAAGTCAGCTTGCTTCTGGCCTATATTTGCCCTGATAGAACTCTGTAAACACTGTACCTGTATGCCTGGTATACTAGTAACTGTCTTTTGCTGTATCACACCAGCCCACTGTAACCACCATTATTATGCACATTATGTTGCAATATTAGATTTTTATAATTGGCAATATAGTACCATGCTCATTCCAACATGACTCTAGCATATACTCAATACTTTGACATATGGAACATGCTAGTAATATACAACATGTATTTAGTCCATCTGATTAGAAAAGATAGTATATAGTAACTGTTGTAAACTTTTGGATACAACGTCACAGAGATGAACATAGATTATGAATCTGTAGGATGTAGATAATAAGATTATTACAAACTCTTATACGAAGGCTAACTGCACTTAGTCTACATTATGTTACATTCATATTCAGTGTGTAAACATTCTAAATCATCTCTTGGCATTGTCATATTATTGATATTATGAATGAGAACCAGACAGATTTTCATTCATAATGGGAGGGAACATTATAACTTCAGTTTGATGCCATCGCAACAGTGTAAGCAGCAATAAACTAGCTGATATTTCAAGTATTTTACATAGTTGTTTGACGGTCTCAAAAAAGACCCCCTAGTGATGGATAGTAGTGTTACAGCTATAAAACGTGTAATCAGGCGCTGCTTAACGGTCTAGAAAAAGTGCCCTCCAGTAACTGAGTTATCGGTACCTAAGCCCTGAAACTTGTAATCAGTTTTGTTGATAACGGATGCTGAAGAGCTGTTTCCACAAATTCAGTACGTAAATATATTGTATTTTGGAAATAATATTCTATGTATTCAGGTAAAGACACTGTACACCAACAGACATATAAAATTTGGATGTAGACCTTTAAAGTTTAAACATGGATATATAACGTTACACCCAGTTCCTAGGGAAATGAATAACGATCACTCTGGAATTTATTTTCGCCCCTCTCGTGCAGCTCCCACCAAAGTGGCCAGAGTGATTAACTATATTCGCGAGCCGTAGCGAAGCCGCATTGCACCAAAGCAACTTCTCTGTAAATGTTACTGAAAACGCCGGTGTGGGACCTAAAACAACCTCCGGTATGATACCAGTTTCGAAAACTCTTTTTCAAATATAATTCAAGAAAGACACCAATATTGCTAACCCTTGATAAATATATTCTCAAACGAGAAATTAATTGTAATAAAATCCGAAAAACAACAAAATTTGTTTGAAATTATCTTTAGTAATTTTCCACTGGCCGCATGACGTCATTTTCACAACCACGGGATTTTTCAACATGTGCAGGCAGACGAGGATTTGGACGCTGTGTTTTAAAATGTCTCAAAAACATTATTTTTTAGATTTTCGTGTGCATTTTTCGTCAGAATATGCAGTTAAGGTGTTGTTCAACTGGCAGGAGGAAAAATTACGGGGCATTTTACGGTAATTTTACCAAAAAGACGACAAAAGTGCAGGCAAGAACCGACAACTGTGCAGCCGGGCCGAGTCGGGTTTGACGTGTGTGACGGTGAGATTGTTGAGCAATTTTCTGCTATTTCTGGGCGAAGTTTTTAGCGTAAATGTACCTCTAATTTGTTTACAACAGATTTGGACAACTGTTTCGTACGTTTATCCTTAAATTCTGTGGTAATTTTCTGTCCTTTGGGGTATTTTTCATAATTTCTAGGAAAACCACGGCGGACATTTTTAAATGCGTAGTTTGAGTTCCCCTAGTTTGTCGATATGAATTTACCTCGAGTTTAGTTATTTTGCTCAGAGAAGTCGAGAATACGTTCTTCGTGCCTTAAGTAGTGAATACTGAGGAAAAGGTATGTGATTTTGTCACTTTTTTACGCGATAATATGTGAAAAGATGGCCAAGTACTAAAGTAGGACGTCATAATATTTAGCATATGAATCTCGGCGACCAGGTGTTGGTGGGTAAATTGGTTAACATGGCGGATGTGCAAACCCTTCATATGCACCTCTCTAGTATCAAGCTAGGAGGCAAACCTGAAATACTGTAAACAGATTTATCTTTAGATGCTGTTCAGATTTCCTTTGTTTCGACAGGTTTTGAACAGCAAAATGACAGACATTTTTGAAGATTCCCAGATGAGAGAGAATATTCAGCACCACTTTCTCCCAGCCTTACACTTGGTAGGCATGGCTGTTTGTTATGGTATTACTAGTAATGTTAACCATTTTGTCAGCCATTTTTTATCCTTTGCCTTTACAAGTCAGTTGAATGTTTTTGTGCCACCATTTACACTAGCCTAGATGATCATTACATGGAAAGATATTGGTAATCCTGTCATCTAATGTCTTTCGTCTCAGACTGATGTGTTGAAATACTCTTCAATACATGTATAATGTTGATATGTTGTAGGGACTTTTGTTACGAAATTGATGCAATGAATTCTTTCTCAGACCATGCTTTATACATGTTTTGCCAAAAGTTTCTAAATACTAAAACCATCAGCATAAAAACACACCTGTCCTTGGTACTGAACACCATCCACAGGTAAACCTACCCGTCCTTAGTGCTGAAAAATATGCACAAACAAAAATACCTGTCCCTGGTGCTGAATACCATTAACACATAGGTAAAACCACCTGTCCTTGGTGCTGAACGCCATCCATACACAAACACACCTGTCCCTGGTGCTGAAAACCATCTACACACAGGTAAACACACCTGTCCTTGGTTCTGGACACCATCCACACACAGGTAAACACACATCCTTGGTGCTGAACACCATTTACATACAAACAAACAAATATCTTGAGGCATCATTTTGTAGACATCCAAGAAAAACTGTTTCATTTTTCTTCCTCACAGCACAGTGAAGCCAGGTGCAGAGAAGAAATACTGTCGACATGTTAGGAGTTCTTTCTGGACCATTTCTTACTCATTTAAGAAAATTCTGTAAGATTTCTTTTACCTATAGTACATTAAGAAGAGATGCCTAGATTGTGTAAAAATGCATTGCTCTAAATTCATTTATGTTTGATAAGTTTGAGTTTGAACCAATTCTGTAGTACAGTATTATACAATGGAAACAAATCTTCTAGTGACACGATTTTGCATGTGATGGTAGCCATAGTTGGTAGCCTTTTGTGAAAAAAAATCACCAGAAACATTTCAAGACTTACAGTATATATACAAGAAAAAAGTGTTGGTGCAGTTATAGTGGCAGAATTTTTAATACAATTGTAAATGGCTCAACAACTGGTAATAATACATAAATATAGAATACAACACGGGGTAT
>NW_017803535.1:0-1667 GCF_001625305.1 Branchiostoma belcheri | reverse complement strand
GTTACCCAGTATTATAGTCTATCTGGGTTTGAAAAATGGTTTATCTATCTCGAGTTAAACATAATCTATGAGAATGTTCCGGAACTCAGCATATACAGCGCCGAACGAATTGACACGGATTTCCCGTAGCTTAACGACGCCTATACTATTTACGTCGGAAAGCTTGTTTATAGAACGAGGAAAGGAACCGTAATACAATGGACTATGTTTTTGCTCCTTGGTTTTTGGAAAGCCAATATAAACATATAGAAAGGGCTAATGATATGTTGTTGCATTTTCCGCTCTCAAATAAGTGTGAAAAACATGGCGATTGCTACAATTTAGGGAAACTTTACGACGGTACTAAGGAAAAGACGAAGAAACGCAACATTTCCTGCAGCTTAACGACGCCTATAATGTATAGGGGAGATGTCTCTAGGTCGGCGGAAAGCTTGTTTATAGAAGGAGGAAAGGAACTATTATAAATAATACTGTGTTTTTGGAAAGCCAGACATAAACATACAGAATGGACTAGACATGGTGTTGTTATATTTGGTCGCTCTCAAATATGCGTAAAAAACATGGCGATTGCTTCTAGGAAAAGACGAAGAAACGCAACATTTCCTGCAGCTTAATGACGCCTATACTGTATAGGGGAGATGTCTCTCGGTCGGCGGAAAGCTTGTTTATAGAACAGGGAAAAGAACCGTATGTTTTTGGAAAGCCAGACATAAACATATAGAAATGACTAGGCATAATAATGTTAGATTTTGCGGCGATTCAGCGAGAAATCATGGAAGATATCTAATATTTCAGGTAAAACCAAATATGAAAAAGCATATACAATGCTTGTGTTCAGTCGCGCGAGGTTGGTAAGGACTTTATTCATAATAATCAAAAAGATCATATGGCTTTGAGATGCCTCTAGTTAACTCATTACCGCAATGCTTTCTTTACATTACATTTAAGTCAATGTAAAGCTTACGGAAAGAAACACATTATATTAACGTGACATTTACACATGTGGAAAGGTTACGGAAAGGAGATATTTTCCTTTCAGTTGCCTTTCCGATGCCGTAAAGGCTGCTTAAATATTTTGCCGCCTTTAATACCTCTTAACGCAGCTCGTAAAGTTGGCTTAAATATGTGTTTTCGTGCTGTGATCATGTATCTATAATCTTCTTGAGTTCATGGTTTACAAGCTCAGAGCATTAACATTAATGGGGTATGATTAATGGATGGCTACATTGTTAACCTGCCGAATAAAGTTCCAACTGGTTGTTACTCATAAAAAAGCTTGCCCTCATCTAATTATGCTAATTGATAGAGTACATGAGGACGAACAAAATTAAGGGCTCGAAATTGATACTGTCCCTATGTCCTAAGGCCACTGAAATCTGGCCTGGTACATCAGGAGGCTTACTTGTGACACCTGTCCACTATTATGCCAATCATGGCTGCCACGTGCACCATGCCAGGTGCAGTGGTGTTACATATTACATTCAGCAGTTTGTTGCTATTCAAACATTAGGATGCTGAATGTCAGTGTAATGCAGTTTGTATGTCTGAAATGTAATGATAACAAATGAGTACGTGTACTTATTCAACATTTCTGACTGACACGCAAGTGTGAGAGTAATAAACTACAAAAAATACTGTAACACTGAATGTTTGCTGCTGATTTACAT
>NW_017803534.1:0-1671 GCF_001625305.1 Branchiostoma belcheri | reverse complement strand
TAGAGAGGCCCTTGAACTAGCCTACATCACCATGATTAGATCAAAGATAGAGTATGCATCAGTACTGCTAGGAGACCTCGGCAGCACGGCTAGCGCTACTCTAGACAAAGTTCAATACCATGCTGGCTGCCTTACAACAGGAGCCATGAAGGGGACCCCCAGTACGAGCCTCCTACGAGAGCTCGAATGGGACAGCCTGTCTACCAGGAGACACTACCACTCCATGGTGTTAATGTACAAGATGACGCATGGTCTAGTCCCAGTGCACCTGCAGTCACTCATCCCCTCCACTAGAGGCGAACGGAGAACGACTCGTCTACAGCTACGCAACACTACACATCTTCATCGTTCCCCGCTGTAGAACGAAGGTGTACCGGTCCAGTTTTATTCCACATGCTTCTACCCTTTGGAACCACCTTCCACAGGCACTGAAGGAAGCCAGCAGCCTAAACGACTTCAAGAGAAAGTGCAAGGATTACCTGTTCACTCCGAGACATAACCAGCCGTACAGACGTCTAGGTACTCGGTACTACAACATCCTAACTGCAAGACTAAGAATGGACTGGAGCCCACTAAATGCCACCTTGCACTTGATGAATATCAAAGACAAAATGTGCTCCTGTGGTACCTCTTCTGAGACTGTTTCCCATTATTTACTACGCTGTCCTCTTTACAGCTGCCAGCTTCACATTTTAACCTCCACAGTAGAGCAACTCACATCACACCGTCTAACCGAATCTGTTCTACTACAGGGGCTACCAGGCTGTAACATGCACACAAACAAACAACTATTTGAGGCATTTGAAACATTTATTTCCACCACAAAACGTTTAGATGGCCCTTCCCGTGGTACCACATAAGTTAACCTTTTACAATCTTACGTTATACATGTATATATTTCCTCACATACTGTATTATATCCAATTGCCCTTGACCTCTGACCTCCAAAACATTAATTGCTATTATTATCTTGATTGAGTACTTTATTATGCTTGGTTGTATTTTATATTGATAACTGATTGATTTTAGCTTAATCTTTACTTGTTAGTTTACTGTATTAGTATGTTATTGTGTATGTTTAATCTTTGTATTGTTTGGCGCCCGAAATCAGCTATGCTGCCTGGGTGGCCAGGGTATTGTATCGTCGCAATCGAATTAAATAAATAAATAAATAAATGCATCAAATACTAGGCCTGTTTATATTTTTATTTTTTTTTGCCTGCCCGCTCCATTATTTTTCTAGAAAAACCCGTTAACCTTAGGTGCACCTAATTAAATCAAGGACTTTCGACCTCTGCGATAGAACAACAGTTTCACTGCTGCGAGGGTTTGATCTGACAGAAGCTGAGACGGGCGCGGTCGTTGCGGAGGTTGCGTATGTTGTACGTGTTTCCGGCCGGGATGAGGAACATGTCTCCTGTCTGTAGCTTCATCGTGGAGCGGTGGATCGTCACTGCCAGTTTCCCCTCCATTACAACATAGGCCTGGGGGAAGATACAGGTATTTAGTACAATGCTTAAGGCCATGTTGATTTGATTATATGGATGACATCCTCTGGGAACCCCAAAACTGATGCGCGCGTGCGAATAAAAAAAAAGTTTTGCAAAAAAAAAAAGTTGCTTTCACTATGAAATCTACATGGTCATGAAGGTTGAACAGAATATGTTATGG
>NW_017803533.1:0-1672 GCF_001625305.1 Branchiostoma belcheri | reverse complement strand
TGGGGGGGGGGGGGGCAGAGAGATATCACGGAACTTCAATCGAATCAAACTGTTAACCTCAACTGTTACTTTGAATATGCAAACATTGATTCCTGATTCCGTGGTTTGTTTTCAGAACCCACCATTGATTATCTAGGCACTCCTCTCAGTAAAGTTTTACTTTACAAAGACACAAGATTTCCATCATTTCAACGGACTAAGTACAAGTGATTTGAAATGGTCTGCATGGATGGATGGATATGATCTATATACATCCTTCAACCATCAGCGATCATGAAGCCAAATACAAATCTGAAAATAAAACTACATGTATGACTCCTCACCACCCGGTGTTGTTGACAGCTATAGTGATGGAGCTGAGCAGCAGGTTTGCCTTCGACTCTGACTGGATGGAGTCACTCTGTCCTCCCGGGGCCAGGACTACAAACCCTCGCACACCGAACCTGGGAAACACACACAAACATACACACAAACATGGTGAATACTCTATCTTACACTATGTACAGGACTACAAACGCTTGCACACCAAACCTGGAAACACACACAAGTATACACACAAATGTCAACACTATTTATAACCTTCTCTCTAAAGGACTGCAAACTGTAACTGTAACTAGAATGTTGCAGTACAGAGCTCTGAGATTCAAGCCCATAACCTTGCAATCCATAATTGAGATCATTACAAACTCAACATAAGTTACCACTGTCCCAACTCACCATCTACAGAGACAGTGTGCCCTGGGTGGGAAGTCATTCTCCATGGCCAGCAGGTCCTGGATAGCCTGGGGCTGGCAGTCTGGGAAAACAACAGGTGAGGTTGGAATCTACTGAAAAGTCCTATACTGCTCTATACTGACGAGTCTGATAACCAAATTCTGCTGCATCCTACACAAATGTACATCTTTGGACTCTGAGTACTGGTAGATTTATTCATCTATAAGTTCTTAGCAGTGCCACTTGTCCTCAAGTACAGCAATTACCACGTTATGTAATAATAACGGTATCATACTACTGATTTGTAGTTCATTAAAATCATTTTGTCTTCATCATCCTCTTGTGTATGAACCCCAAACTCTGCTGATATAACGTGCCTATAGTATACCAACCCCCTTTTACTCCGCTAATCTCATCCCAACTCCATTCCCCTGTGCCCCCTCCTGCCCCCCCCCCTTACCTTCCTCCTCCATGTCCCCTGGAGTCTGGACCTGTGACCTCTCCTTCAGCCTGTGTAAGGTCATCCCGAACCTCACGTCTGCAAAGGTCACCACCTCACTCCTGTCCTCCCACTTTCCGGTCGACAGCTCACCCTGAAGTGAAAACACAGGCTTTCATGTCAGGGACAGAAATAACATCTACATGCCTAGCCGTGGACGACTCTGGTACCCTTTTTGCATGATAATGCCGGGACAGAGTCGTGGTGCAATGCATAGGCCAAAACCAACCTTTGCCGTGCCGGGCCTCATGCAACGGGCCGGCCCCGGATTTTTGGTGTCCCTGGCTTCCCGACGCACTCACCTGCCGGGCCGGGGGGATAAGACCCTAAACAAACGCAGCATTTTACCACAACACGGCCTCGGAGCACGTAACTCCATACAAATCATCGGCGATCGGCGCCATTTTGAATTCAGGAATTGGTCCGCAAAACAGGTTGGACCCTGAGTTTACGTTGGAG
>NW_017803532.1:0-1673 GCF_001625305.1 Branchiostoma belcheri | reverse complement strand
GAATGTTCCAAACTCACACCTGTACAAACGAAGAACATTCCAAGCTAATTTCTGCCTAGATCGAGATTTGCCATCCAAGTCATCCATGTTTAAAACGGGGCCTTCCCAATCTGTCACATAATAAAAAAAAATATTGTTCCCACTAGTAAAAAATGGACTAGTCTATCGGCCCCATGTCCAATGGCCGCAAACTTTTTTGATGACTTTTGACTGATGACTTTTTGTGCAACAGGTCTGTCCAATACTTTTAAGAAATGCCTCCCCTCTTCAAGAATGAGTCCAAAATTCAATTTTAAAAACAACCCCCCTCTTGAAAAACATTAAAAAAACATCTCCACACAAAATATACTTAAATATGGTTACACTCCAAATATGAAAACACACACTGCTATGTTTTCGCTTGTTTTCGCATTTTCTTGGTGGTCCTAAGATAAGTAGTTGTTGAGTTGCAGGAGGTGGGCCTCAAGTCCCCTCCCTCCCAAACACACACACATACATACACAAGTCTCTGCATGGCCAAATAGGGTTTAGAAGCGAAGCGGTAGGGGATGGCATGGGTTCCTGCAGTTTGTTTGTTTCTCCTCGGGCAATCTCACCTCCGTGTTTACCGTGTCTACTTCGATGCCACAAAAAGCCTTTCTTGTGTCAGCCGAAGACACGACTTCTGTAGGAAGCCTGTCACACAGTCTGAGGCTGTCGGAAACTGCGTCATACATTTAGATACCACTGGTTCCACCTGACTGACCGAATTTTGTCCTGAGCCATTTCCTGATCGGGACAGACCGGAGCCGTGGAAGACTCACCCAGGTTTACGGTAAAGCACATGAAGGTAAGATTATTCCGTGTAAAACACATACTACTACTATTTATTATCTAAGGGAGGGGTGTGTGTGTAAAGAATGAAGTTATATCTTACAGGAGGGCCTGCATGCCTTTTTCGTAAGGCGTAATCAGGCCTTTGTAGTCGTCGTAATCCGTAGGAAGACTCCCCAAAAGTCAACGTAATTCGTAATAGTACATTAACCGGAAATCGTAAAGTCGTAATCAGCTCTGAGACGTTAACTAAGGCTGTTTATGGCATCATTTTTGTGTCAAAAATCTTTTCAAAAAAAGGTACCTTAAATTGAGGTAAATAGGTCTGCTATGCTGCCTTCAAAAGGGACGTTTTGAATGCACGACAGGGGCCTTACGTAGGGGCCTTTATCATACCTTGCAAATTCCGTGTCAAAAAATCGTTTAAAAAAAGGTACCTTGAATAGAAACAACTAGCATGTCACACATGGAAGTCCGTGTCCGTGTGCCCCCTATCAACCAAAGCAAGCCACCTCTAACGTAAGCCTGTCCCCCCCTATTTCAAACATGGTTATGTACCACTTGAAAGCAAAGCATACTATAAGCATACCACCCCTGACGTAAGATGGTTATGTACCATTTGAAACCAAAGCAAGACACCCCTAACGTAAGCCTTAGTCCCCCCATTTCAAACATGGTTATGTACCACTTGAAACCAAAGCAAGACACCCCTAACGTAAGCCTGTCCCCCCCATCCCAAACATGGTTATGTACCACTTGAGGTATTGCAGTCGTCTCCCTAGTTCGGTCAGCCACGGTGGAAGAGCCACACTCCTATTGGTCAATGCTATATAATCGACACAATCCCATTGGTCGATCAA
>NW_017803531.1:0-1680 GCF_001625305.1 Branchiostoma belcheri | reverse complement strand
AGGTCCGTTCTTCTTTGTTCAAGTGTCTGTAGGTTCGTGTTCTGCAGGGCGGTTTCATAGTTGATGTAACATTCCCCTAGGATGGTTCGCAGAGCTCTTTTCTGGATCCTCTCCAGACGTACAGTTTGTGATGATGTCAGTCCCGAGTGCCAGACAGGCGCGCAATATTCCACAACAGGGCGTACGTACGACGTGTAGACTTGGATGAGGTCGTCGGTTGTAAGGTTGAAGCGTTTCAGTCTTCTCAACATGAACAGTCGGCCATTTGCTTTGGATAGCATCTTTGCTACTTGCGTCGCCCATTTCAGGTTGGCTTGTAACCACACCCCGAGTAAACATGTGACAGGTACTGTTTCCAGCTGTGTTCCGTCGATTGTAAGGATGGGCGGTGCTGGGGGCTGTTTCATGAAACAAAACACCATCGCTTTGCACTTTTCCGCGTTAAGGAGCATGTGGTTTAGCTGGGACCATTGACTAAACATGTCAAGTTCATGCTGTAGTACAGAAGGTTTGCTGTGGTGACGTGATTCTGCCATAGAGAGATCATCCACGTACTTCCATTCTTGTACTAGCGCGTCTCGCACTGCGTCATCAAAAACAGCCAGGAAAACGATCGGTCCCAGGAGTGTACCTTGTGGAACTGAGCACGAGAGTACTTCCCAGTCAGAGAGTTCGCTGTCGTACCGTACCCGCTGTCGTCGATTGGTGAGGAAGCTACTGATCCACGGAATAAGACAGGGTGATGCTCCAAGCTTTAGCAACTTGCTTACTGCTACAGTGTGGTCTATTCTGTCAAAGGCTTTGGAGAAGTCAGTCATGATCATGGTTGTGATGTTGCCCAGTTTGTCAGACTCCTTGGCCAAGAAGTCCAGAAGGCTGACAAGATAATGTGCCGTCGACCTCCCCTTTAAACTTCCGAATTGCTGTGGGTCCAGTGAGTGTCTAATATCTTGTAACAGCCACTTGTATATAAATGTCTCGGCTACTTTTGCAATTTGGGATGTCAGAGACACCGGGCGAAGTTTGCTTATTGACGGGGGTTGGGTCTTCGGCAGCGGTACGACTTGAAATAGATACTCGGTCCTGTAAATTGTGTAATTTGCAGAATGCTTTTATGGGGTGATGGTAAAAATATCAATAACTTGCAATATGGTGCTGGCTAAGAGAGTTCAGGCTTAGTACCATAAATCCCAAGGGAGCAAACTAAAGCCTTCATCACCAGCAGCTTGCAAGGAATTGCAAATCATAAGTCTTCTTACATAATGTCTCATAAGGCCACACCAATTTAATTTCTTGGTTAATGGATTTGCCCGCTTCATTTTTTTCTGATTTGCAAATAAAAATAAAAATTCAGAATCAACTGCAAAATGCTCATATTTTGCCCTGAAAAGTTGAAAACAGTCCTTTTCATCCTAGTTGTTACATCTTTCAATGCAATGGTATCATTAAAAGTTAAAAATTCATTGTTTAAATTTTGAACCAGCCTGGTGTGTTGACTTCATGGCTCCTATCGTACCATTTTGGACCATAATAGGATGCCAAGGCCTGTTTTTATTTATTTTTTTTTCGCCCGCCCGCTCCATTATTTTTCTAGAAAAATCTGTTAACCAAGAATTTAAATTGGTGTGGCCTAAGAACAAATGATATTCTGAGATTTGTATGCTGATAGTATGTAGGCTC
>NW_017803530.1:0-1682 GCF_001625305.1 Branchiostoma belcheri | reverse complement strand
AGAATTACATTATTGTGGCCTATTTCTTTTTTTTTCTACATAAGATTATTCATTTCATGCTACATGGAAACCAATACTGGGCAATAGCTGCCAGAATGATCATGAAAATAGTATAAAAAGCCTTAGAAAGTCCCATTTTTCATATCCGTCATATTTTCTAAACTCCCCTACAAGGTGACTCTGCTCTCTTACACTGCCCTCATACCGAACTCTATGTTTCCAGAATAGAAAATCCATTGTGAAGGAAACAAAAGTGAATACAAATTGCATGAAAGGCCTGGCTTTAATACAGATGTATGAATCATCTGCACAGTTCTCAAAGGCCACTGTCATTATCTGAAATGGATGTGGTGCTGCAAAATTGGGTGTCCTGAAAGGTGCTGCCCTGTGACATTACACGGACAATAGACGCCCATCTTTTTTGGAACATTACATGTTACTACTATACTTTATGTTGTATACATGATATATTCGTGTGTTGGGGGAGGGTCATATGAGGACAATATCTAAGAATCTGTGAATACTTTCTGTGACTAAGGCTGGAAAAGTTGGGTAAGTCCAATTTCTTTAGAATTCTGACACATATTTTCATACCTACAGTAACAGTAGACTGAAAATAAAACTATGGACAAGAGACCTACAATGTTGAAACTTCAATAAACCTTGAAGTTCCTGAATGTTATAAAGTTAAGCTTCAGAGTTCTAAATGTTATCATAGTCATGTAGTAAAAGTGCACAGAAAATCTGAAAATAAAACTACGGACAAGAGACCACCTATGTTCAAACTTCAATGATCACTCCTTCCTGAATATGCCAAGAGACTTTCCTTAACTTCATAGGGCCTAATATTCTAGATTTAGGCTCGAAAATATTTTTTTCTTGATACCTGCACTGATGCAGGTAACTTTGAAAATTACCTGCACCAGGCAAATTTTACCTGCACCATTCAGACTTTGAGAAGCATGGATCAGACTAAAAACTGTTTTTTTTTCTCTTATACTTCATAGGTGGTAACACTAACAGTCAATGTAGGGAATGAAAAAACTATGTTTATACAATGCCAATACATAGACCAGTGCAGGTAAGGTGCAGGTAGACATCAGAAAAACCTGCACAGCTCCAATTTCACCTGCACTAAGGTGCATATGCACCCTGTAGCTACAAGGTATGGAGAGAATGCACCACTTTAAAACGTCTTTTCATGCTTAAAAAAACTTTTGAAGGCCTACCTGCACAAAAGAGCATTTGGTATCCGTAAGTCGTACCGTAGGGATCTAACAAGGGCCATCCTAACTAATGATGGCTCTGCCGCTGCCTTAACTAATAATGACCACAGCCACAAAGAACCAAGTAGATGACTGGGGGATTACAGCTGATGTCTACAATTTGTGCACTGTCTGTGGGGGCTTGTCTCGTAACTGATGGAGGTATCATTATTGGGTGGGCTGGCTACTCTGTCTTTACAGCCAAGGGCTGAATTGTGAGGAGCTTTCAATCAGTGGGGATGAATCGCAAGGGTCTGGAGCGGCTGCCATTCGGCGCTAACTCAGGTGACCTCAATACGCCCCCAGGTTTGACCGTAAGACTGTAAGGTTTGAACCACTCACACCGGGAAGGACCCCAACTCTTTTCGATAAGCATGGTGGGTTCTTTAACGTGCGTGGGTGCTATCGTCCTCTCCG
>NW_017803529.1:0-1684 GCF_001625305.1 Branchiostoma belcheri | reverse complement strand
ACTTTGTTGTGAAAGAAAATGTACCAAACATGCTGATGCCATTTCATCACTCAGAACTGGACTTCTGACCTTTCGATCAGCATGCTACGAGGTCACAACTTTTCTTCGTTCTCTCAAATAATATTCTTGTCCTTGCAAGTGGCAAATTTCACTTATCAAGTGCCTTTCTCCACCTCTGATGTGTTCAAGAGAAAAAGCCAACATCCATCTCAACACTCCCAGGTTTCACCTTACTGATAACATCAAACAAAAGACGGTACATTACCCTAAATGCATAATTATACAATAAAGCCAGCAACAACTTACATATTCCCCTCATTTCTGCACACCTGAAAAATGGGGTGATTTGGGGAAGTGTGGCTGAAATGTCTAGCCCGAGGACAACTACACCTCTTCTACGGTTCACACTTTTTAGTTTCCATTTATCAACTGTCAGCTCATGCTTCTTGTTCTCATCTAGAACTTCAGTCGTTCCACGCAGCCCTACATTTTGAAGTTATGCCTTCCTCATTTTACAAAAGTTTTCACTATGCACCGGAGCTTTGAATGGACTCTTCTTGCACAAAGACATCAATTGAATGAAAGAGCTTCTATTACAGAATTCTATCCTGCTGGTCCTATCCCTACCCCTATACTACCAGTTGACCCGGGCAAGCCTGGCATATACTTTTCATGCCCGGCAATGTGACCTGTGAGCATCCCCAACGATTACCGGTCACACGCCGGGGGCGCGCGATGGCCGCCCCACCTCCCACTTGTGTCGCTAACCCCGGGCGTATCGGGTTAATGGTTTATCCATGCAGTCGTGCAGCCTGCCATGCCAGTGATTACTCCACACAATGCCATATCATGGCTTAGGGTCTCCCTATCAAACGACACAGGCTCGCCCTATCCGGACGATTAAGCAATACGGGGGCCGTTGCACAGATTACCGGGCGTGTATCCACCTATTTGACCTTCCATTCTATCTCGATAAAGTGCCGCTGATAGGGATTAAGTGAGAGTGCTCTTAACATTAATACAGGCCGTAAATATGACAGACCGGGCGTGAACAAAGATATGCTCCGTGTTACGACGCGAACATTGCACCGGAGTATTAAACGCAATGTTCCACGATGGAGGGTGATTGGACGGAGGGATAAATCCCCTCCCCATAATGTTTCATGGTGCGATATCACCCCCACTAGGGAGCGCGGGGAATGATACAATCCCGGGGCGGTAATTGCAGGGCGGAACTTTGCGCAGCGTTTTACAGCCGAGCGTAAATGAACTAACAACTCTATTTCTCTGTCTTTCGATGATGGTCGCACCATTTAGACCCACAATAAAAGTAAAGAGCCTGGTGAGTGGTCTATGTGACAGATAATCTACTTAACGGCGTACAAGAGTAGTGATTTCGACCCGAAATGAGGTCTGATGACTCTAAATCTGTTTATCACTTTAACGGTATTGGCCATAAAGTGGTTGAAAATAACAAGTTAAGGTGGAGGGACGACGGGCCGTGATTTTATTACCACGGCCGCAGCTCCTACCAAAGGACAAAACCAGGCTCTCCGAATTCTCCTCCGATATTGTACGTCATAGCAGTAATATGATACGCCACAATTAATATTTATCAAGCCATCCCTCTTTTGACGTTTTTACGGGCAAATTCTATCGGATAATGCAAACACACCAGCAGGGG
>NW_017803528.1:0-1685 GCF_001625305.1 Branchiostoma belcheri | reverse complement strand
CCCCCCCCCCCCACATACACACCAAGATACTAGTATGGACTGCTCTAGGCTTACCTGCACCTGACCTGCAGAAATCTTACACTAATGGCCAAATTTCAAGTCATTTCGCTTTCATAACTTATACTTTCAAGGAAAGTATTCATAGGAGGTCAGCATCATTTTGGGAAAAAATATGCAGCAACCCCATGCGAAAAATGGGGGTAGACTCCTACCCAGTATCTCTCCTTACAATAGCTACCTAATCCACGTGCTCGGTTGGGTTAAGGCGGCCTAGGCTGATATTCATGTTCGAGTTCGGGCGTGTGTCTGCACAATGGCCACAGGCATGTTTCGAACCCGAATCATGTTCCACCATGTTCGATATGACGTCATTCGAATAGAACGCGTGTTCGAATTCGGGGTTACCGGTGGTCATTTGTATGTTTTCCCTGTAAACCCGCGTTGTTACGCATTTTATTCACGGAGTATGACTTAAACGGCTTTACGCGCAGCTGAAAACAGCATAATTGATCTTTAGAGTAATCCATGTTTACGTATTATCACTTTTTTATCAAAATTGTCCGAGGCAATTTTGCATATAAGTCGATATTTTTTAACTGTGGCGATTTTTTAACGAAAAATGACAGAAAAATAGCTGTTTCTGTCGTTTCTGGCCCAAAAAACAATGTAACTGTCATTTAAAACAAAATAGCCTCGGACAAAAATAATAAATAGGGGGTTGGCTTTCTACTTGTAAAATATCATGATGAAAGGTGTTGTTACCGCTTGCGCGTAAAGCCATGAAGTAAACAGCTTTTTTTAACCAAAATGTTGATTTTTAACCCCAAAATCCAGAAGTAGTAAAAACAAAATAACCTTTATTCAATGTGTTTCAAGTACTACTAGAACTGTGTGAAGTTTAGTTGTGGTGCGACCTAGCTATCAAAAGTTACAGGCATATGTATGAAATACTACTCATAGTATGCCATAGGCTGCCTTGACTTGGGTCTACTTCTACTAACAAAATGTTACTTGGCTTTCGTAGCAGCGTAGATTCCGTTTATTGCAAGTTGCTAGATTAATTTTAAGAAATGAAACTATACCATGTGAATCACCGTACCACTGACCCGCAAAAAGGTCTTGATGCCTTTAATGCACACTTTTCTTTTTTCAAAAGCTATGAATTTCGAACATCATTATCCCTGGTGCATTTTCTGATGTCCGTCTATGTACACCTAACCTGCACTAGGTTGCACATTGTAACATTTTAAAAGAGGATTTTTTGTTTGCAGCACTGCCTGTAAAGCGAAACTGACTTGATTGAGGACCACTGAACACACCAAATTTCGTGCACGTGGGCGAATAAAAAAATCCAACCCAAAAAATGCTTCTAAACCACAGGAATACAAAGCTGGTATTATGAATATCGATAGTACATAGCAATTTTCACGACAGGCTGGCACATGCTGGCCTTGTCCGGCATTTATGAGTCGGCACTGTACCAAGTTCTCGAGTCTGTGGAGCATTGGCAGCGTGGGTGCCATCCCCCAAGTTACCACCACCTACTGTCACTAGCTTCCATGGACTATGAAGGATGGCGCCAGAGCCTCGTCAGAGATTTTACCCTCTTTTTTTTTCTTGAGATCAGGCGAAAATCAATCTGTGTCTGTCATCCATTAAATTAAATCAGTGTGGCCTAATTGGTA
>NW_017803527.1:0-1686 GCF_001625305.1 Branchiostoma belcheri | reverse complement strand
TTTTTATAAATGTACAACTGTAACTCACAACTCACAACTACATGTAACGTTACTAGTACTTGTTCCAGAACCAGGGTTGCTAACCACTGGACTATACACACTACTGGTGCCTTATAATCATGTTTACCTAAGGAAAAAATTATGATGATGACCGAAGATAAACATATTCTTGTCTGTTTCTTCTTCTCCAAACAAATACTAATAAGGTTAATGACCTAAACCAGACGTCTGTCACCATGGTAACTAGTGTCGGGTTACATGATGTTGCAATTTTATAGCAGGAGGGATTTAGACTCCTTTTCTGACCATATACATGGATGTGTTTCAAAATTAACAGAGCAAATCATATAAAAAGATAAACATTATGCATTTGCTTTGCAAATGTTACCTTAAGTTTCTAGTTTAACATATCATACCTGTGGCAGACTGTGTTGTAGCCACAGATCCTGCAGGTGAACTGTTGCGGCTTGCTCCTCAGGTGACTGGACATGTGGGACTCCAGCGCCCCCTGGTGTGTGGAGGTGAAACTGCAGAGAGGGCAGCTGTGCTGCTGCATATCTGCACTGGGACCACTGCTGGCTGCTGCTGACATATTCTTTGCTACTACATATGTGTGAAGCAAAGATTGAATTCGGGGAATGTCAGAAAATGCACTCAACTTTCCCCACACACACGCACGCGCGCGCATGCACACACGCACAAACACACACATGCACATATGCATACATACACACACGTACGCACACAGGCACACACACACACACACATATACACACAGCCACACTCACGCACACACACGTGACATATACATATACATACATACATACACACATACACACACACATACACACACACACGCACACCACACACACAGTGACACATACACACACATACACACACACACACACACACACACATGTGCGCGTGTGCACACACACACACATACACACTGAGTAACTTGGAAGGACACCTTGAATCACAGATAAGAATATAAAGTTTTTATAAAATCATAATGCCCCCTCCCCTTCAGAAATTCAACATCTACTAGTATCATAATCTATATATGTATTGGATTTCAAACAGGGTTTGGACCAAAACCTGATATAGAATCCCTTCTGTGTGTGGAAGCCGTATGAGAAAATCAGCACAGGTGTACATCTTAAGTGTACCTTGCAGGTGATTTAAGGGGGAAATCTGCTTTCGAAATGTTTCAAGCAGTAGTAAATGGCACATACTACCACTATGATTCTTTTGTTGTTGTTGTTGTCCTTGTTTAACGTCTAATATATAGCTAGACGTGGTTTCTTTGTGCTCGTTTTCGCATGTGCCGGTTCAGTTTAAATTTTCTCTCTCGGTATTTTCATAATTTCCTGTTACTAGCAAGGGGCGACCAGCAAGTGCCCCACCCCCCTCCCACCTAAACCTGAACCTGTAACAGTTACACACTTAAATACTGCGTTTTTCACAACGTTTGCTTGGTGAATCCCCCTAGAGATTGTTGTTGTGAATCTCCTGAACTGTTCTGTAGCCTTACCTAGGCCTTGAAAGACCACAAAAGTCCACCAAATCGGACGAAAGGGTCCGGATGTTGCTCCGATGATACCTCGCGCTCTACCTGTGGGTCACCAGCGTAGAGGCCAAAGGTCATAGGTAACATTTGCGCCTGATGATCCAACCTGTGTCATT
>NW_017803526.1:0-1687 GCF_001625305.1 Branchiostoma belcheri | reverse complement strand
CACACACGCACGGGGGACGAGGTGCTGATGATGACGTGTTGAACTTAGAAGCAGCAGAGAAGGCTGCAGTGTAGCGACGGGTACCAGGAGCAGCAGGGGAGGCTGCAGTGTAGCGACCAGACCGAGAGCATCCAAACATGAGGAATCCCTGACGACCTGACAAACTCTGAACTCTCTATGAAACAATGTCCTCCATTCCTATTTGTAGTGTATCATATGTATTATTTGTATCCTGTTTTATTATGGAGTCCTAAATGTATATTTTCTGTATTTATATTTGTTGTTTTATAAAAACAAAACGCTGTGCGCTCGCCGGGACGGCTCGCATTTAAATAGGGGTGGGTGTAAGGGGTTGAAAATGACACATTTATGTATAATGTAATAGGCCATCGTCTTTGAAGTTTTTGTGGCCAGTGTGATAATCTGGTTATGCTAATTCGAGGCTTTGATGATAGGAACATCAAGGACATGTCGTATGGGTGCGAAATATTGTGTTGTTCCCCTTGCTAGACGACTGTCTGCATTGCGATATGTGTCCTGTCTGTGGTTTGACAATAAAAGCTGGGTGTTCGGTGGTTGGGAGAACAGTCTAGAAGACAGTCTGAGACAGAGACAGGTCGCGAGAAGGTTACAGAGAGAAGACTGTTCCAGCCCATCGTCTCCCGTGCGTGTGTGACGGCAATGCCTGTGTCCTGCGTGTGTTCTTGCTAGCCCTGTAGTTAGTCTCCCGTGCAGCATCCACAAAGAACCTGGTGAATTCCACCTCGGTTACATTTTATTGGCGCACCGTGCGACCGTGATTTCAAATGTAGTCGCACCCTCAAAATTTTGGGCGCATGAGCGACCAAAATCAGTCGCAGTCACGAGCCCTGCCTTTGGTGCTAAACACCATCCACAAACATGTGAACATGCCTGTCCTTGGTGCTAAACACCATCCACACACAGGCAAACACACCTGTCCTTAGTGCTGAACACCATCCACACACAGGTAAACACACCTGTCCTTGGTGCTGAACACCATCCACTACGCAGGCAAACATACCTGTCCTTGATGCTGAACACCATCCACACACAGGTAAACACACCTGTCCTTAGTGCTGAACACAATCCACGAACAGGCAAACACACCTGTCCTTGGTGCTGAACACCATCCGCACACAGGTAAACAGAACCTGTCATTGGTACTGAACACCATCCGCACACGGACACACATATCTGAGCTGAAGACCATCAACATTAAGGCAAACACGCCTGTCCTTGGTGCTGAACACCATCCACATACAGGTGAACAGAACCTGTCCTTGGTGCTGAACACCACCCGCACACAGACACACATATCTGTGCTGAACACTATCAGCATTTAGGCAAACACACCTGTCCTTAGTGCTAAACACCATCCACACAGGCAAACACACCTGTCCTTGGTGCTGAACACCATTCGCACACAAGTGAACATGCCTGTCCTTGATGCTGAACACCATCCACACAGGCAAACATACCTGTCCTTGGTGCTGAACACCATCCACACACAGGCAAACAAAGGCAAAGACACCTGTCCTTGGTGCTGAACACCATCCACACACAGGCAACACACCTGTTTTTGGTGCTGAACACCATCCACACAAAGGCAAACATACCTGTCCTCGGTGCTGAACACCATCCACACAGGCAAACACACCTGTCCTTA
>NW_017803525.1:383770-387426 GCF_001625305.1 Branchiostoma belcheri | reverse complement strand
ACACACACACACACACACCACACACACACACACACATTCATTTTTTTTATTTTTTTAGCCAACGTAACTCACTCGGTGGGGCTCTGGATCGATGTGTAGAGTTCTTTGCTTTGAAATTCATTATGTTTAACAGTGGATGGATGATAAATGTTTTCTCTAGGGGGGGGGGTGTAGTTTCCAGTCGCTTTGCTGTTGTTAGGCTGCATCAAGTAAATTTTATGGATGACATCCTCAGCAGACTCCAAATTTAATGCGAGTGGGCGAAAAAAAACTAGCCTGGGTACCATCCTACTTGTATAACGGGGCTCCCATACTCGCTTCCCTAAGAAGTAAGCTAGTGTGGGAGCCCCGGCATACAAGTAGGATGGTACCCAGGCTAGAAAAAAACAAGGCGGGCCAAAAAAACAAGATTCATTATACAAAGTCAACCATTGTACAAAAGGTTTTGATTCAGTGGGAATATCACATATACACAGCCACCATCACATATCACTGCATCAAAGTAAAAACAAAACATCAAATCATAGCCTTTTCTTGACTCCTCTCTTCATAGTTATCTGCCATCCACGTTCTGGCATGACAACAGACATCTTTGCCCATTTTCGGCAAGTTGACCACTGTCAGAGGGCATCGAAATTTCTTGGGTTTTCTTTCTTCAACATCAGGCGAAAATAAATGCGCGCGCTAATGTCAACTATAAAAATTACTTGTTGTAGCCTTTATGTGGCTGATTTTATTGCCTTTATTACAACTGAGACGAAATTATATGTGTAGTACGTATATTGTAATGAAAATATGTAAGAGAGTACATGTATGTAGGAGTACTCATGTGACGTTGTTGCTGCTGCTATTTCATAATCAGATGCATTTGTGCGTCGGATCATGTGTTATAGGAGACCTATTGCAGAATATAAAGGCATTTCCCCGTATAAAAGAAAGTGAAAGGTACTTGTATTGTTAGAAGTTATTTTATATATCTATTTCAATTCTAGCTGACAGAACTATATTCGCTAACTTTAGACGGAGTACAGCACACTTTATTACTGTGATCTTTGTTCTATTGAGAAGAATCTGTTGTAAGTGTAACAGCAAGTGTGCAGGCGTCACCAACTGCCCTTTTGGTTAGATTGTGCTTTGGCTATGAACTGACGCGTCGCGTGCGTTTCGATCCCGGGATTCTGAGTTAGTCTTTATCAGCTTGTGTCTTTCCTTTTTCTACGGTGTTACAAAATGGTGTCAGAAGTGGGATCCGGAGCAGTTGGTGATACTGCTATACTCGCGTTAAAAAAGTAACCTGTAGTGTGTTAGTGAGGTAAACGTGGAAATAAAAAAAATCACTGTAGAGTTTATTAGGACACTTTCAAGCGTTCGACAACGTCTAGCTGCCATATATGGTGACGGGAGATAAAAGTAATGATAGAACAAAATGTATTTATAACATGTAATATTACAGCTCTCTGTATACGTATTTTATCCTTCGAAAACAAATTGTAGTGACAGTCTCGTATCCAATATTTACTTTCACACGTTGTGGATCTCTTTCTGTTGAGTTTTAGTTGTAATAAATGCACTTTATATGCACGTGATATCCCAGTGTCAGGCCCTTTTTTGGCTCAATTGGTATAGATAGGTCTAGAACACAACTCAAGGGTCAATTAACTGTTGATTCGCAATTCGCCATGCATAGACCATGAAAAGAGCTTTGCTTGCTGGCTACTACTAGTAATATGTGCCGACGGGTTATAAACTTGTCGCTAGGCGGCGCTTCCAGTTGGTCCATAATACGATGAATGCCCTTGCTTATGCTGAGGTTGCTTATTTTCAAACCGAGGACTGAAAAATCTGTTATATCAATACTATACGCAAATAGTTCCCATTGTTATTTTCTAAATCCTTTTATATCTCTTGTATCATATTTTTCGTTCCATAAGACTGCCCGGCGGGGTCCCGGTTTAGAAATGTTACCTCAGCAAAAGTATTCAGGTGGAAAGTGGTATTTCGTACCTCTTCAATATTGTTTTGTCGCTTCTTTATTTTTGGGAAATGATGAAGTTATAAAAAGAATTTTGGTAGGACTTTAGGTTATTACATTTCATGACTCTGTTGGGTACAAAGAAATTCCATGTAATATCTTATCAGCAATCTCCATACTCAGGTTCTGGATAGTCCAGGTGTATTCAGAACCGCGCCCACAGAAAAATATACGTTCTTATATACGCAGAGACTATCCAGAACCGTGCCTGATGCTGACCTAACTCCTTTATGCATAGTTTGTACTGTTTATACACACCATGTCCTACCTACATGTATAACGCACTATTCGGGTCATCAGGAGAAAAGGTCATATTTAATTTACCATGACCCCTGACCCCCAAACAAGTAGCAGGTTTAGAAACAAGGTTTTGCTTTGTTTCCAGTGTTTTGAGAATGGTTTGGGGTCACGGTCACATTCTTGATACAGTCTGACACCTATTCAACCGTCGTTAAGCCGTGAAAGCGTTTATTTAACGTGTACCGTGGCTGGGAGAGGTGGGAAGGGGCGCCCGCTGACGGACAGGCGGGTGACATGGCGCTCCGGTCCGGGATGAGGTTGTGGCTGTCTCGGAACGTTGTTCTGGGTTCCCTGGCGGTGTCCCTCGCACTGAACGCCTGGATTCTGTCCAGTAAGTTTTATCCTGTTTCTTTTTCTTCGATATATAGTATTACAAACACCCCAGGCAAGACATTACACCAGTATCTCTTACTGTTTAAGACAAATAAATTGGGGGTGGGGGGTAAAGAACTAGCCTGGGTGCCAGACTGTTTCCAGGCTGTCAAGTTCCTCGACTCCAGGCCGACATGCCCACTGTTGTAGGTTGGCTATCTCTGGGCCTACCAGGCTAGGGTGTTTTGGGTCTGGTATTCTGGCTAGTACATGTAGCTACTAGTAGAATACAGAAGCATCTGGAAATTTAAATGTCTTAAAATTTATGTAAATTACTTTATATTGTAATACATGACTATATTTTTCAGGTAGCTACTGTGCGTCCTAGGAAACATATAGCACATATAACGTTAACATCCGTGTGCATAATATCACCATGGTCCATAATATCGCCACCTTGAGAAATAGTGTGCTTAAAGATATTTTTACTGCAACATACCCTACACTGTAGGTATGTACAATTGAGGTGTGCAGGAGTGCATACCAAAAGTATGTTGCAGTAAAAATAAATAATCTTAAAGCACACTGTTTCTCAAGGTGGCAATATTATGGACCCTGGTGATATTATGATTCATAATTCATAATATGAGCATGGATGTTACATGCACAAATCTAGAACCATTACTAAGTACAGTAGTATTTGTACTACACTCAGGTATAAACAGCTGATTGTGCGTGTATGAATTACCCAAACATTGAACTTATATAATTTATTAGACACCAATAATGCTGTTCACTTTAACCCTAAACAGTACACCTGGGGTCCGCGCGGACCCCAGCACTATATATTCTATAATATCTTTTTTGTTTCTAAAGTATTTTTTTTCTGAAATTTTAGGTAATTGTCACCCACAAAGTTGTCTCTCAATACAGTGCAGAAAACTCCGTTTCTATCATTTATAAAAAAATTATATCTGATTTTCTTTTGGGGTCCGCGCGGACCCCCAGCCGG
>NW_017803525.1:364439-383750 GCF_001625305.1 Branchiostoma belcheri | reverse complement strand
GGACCCCCAGCCGGCTTTCGATCATAATGGATTCACTGGCGTTCTTATACATTACCTTATTTCCGTTTTTGTATGTTTTTATGCACTCATCGTATGTCTACAAAGTTTTCAGAGAAAGGTGTAGTAAAAGAATTAAATTTTAATAACTTTGGTGTAGTTATGACGTCATATGGCGTCAGAGCCAATAATATAGTCCGCCATATTGGATTTTGACCAATGACGTCATCAAATTAGCATATTCTATGCATATTAAATGATTTAACTTATGTTTAATTATGTAAGATGGTATTAATGTCTGAAAAGAAGTGTAATTTAATATAAAAACCCGGAAAATTTTTATGTTTAAACCAAAATTACTTCTATTTTTAAAAAAATTGCCTGCTAGAAACCCGTTGCCATGGCAACACAAAAAAACATCAACTTACTAGTATAAAACTTATATGAACTTTTTTCCAGAGACATTTTAAGAAAGGTCTCCAAATTTGATACTTCTAGCGCAAGCCGTTTAGCCGCTATCTGAGATCAAAGTTGGGCCTCATAAGCCCCTTAAGTCTGAAATGGGTTTAAAAATCGGGTATTTCTTCTTGTCTTCACCAAAAAATAGAAAAAGTTCAAAATGTATGATTTTTGTATGTAATGTGGACACAGAGGTTACCACATCAGTTTGCAAAACAATTGAGCTGGTAGCATGTTGATAATTTATAAAATTTAGCAAAAAACTGTTCTGGGGCCCGCGCGGACCCCAGGTGTACAGATTAATCAGTCCGGGAAGGTGTTCTGTTGAGGGTTAAATTGAAATTAAATCTGTTGTCCTACTGTCATACATTGTACCATGTTGCGGTTGTAAAGCAATAAAGTTCATTCATTGAATTTCATTCATTCATTCTAAATGAATTTAATTTACCTTCCAGAAGAAGGAAATGTTGATACAAATAGGCATTTACATCAAAGATTGTTTGAATGCTACTCTCATCTGCCGAATAAACATACCCCCCGGAATAAACGTACCCCCCGGACAAATCTTCAAAATCAAATAACCATACCCCCGGAATAAACGTACCCCCCGGAAAATTACCAGAATTGACGGGTAACCTGTGTCTCTTGTACTAAAATGCGCCTTGTACTGATATATGCACAAATCTTTAACTGTTATTTGCAATTATGAATTGAAATAGACAAAAAAAGGGGCATTTAATATTTCGTATTTTGATAAGCACCACCCATGACAATAGAACATTCAGACGAATTTATGCACGCGGTGATTGCAAAAACCGGCCCGAAAATGACAAGTTTCTCGCTACAATACGCGTTTATAAACGTCTTCACATCGATGATTTGTCAATTTTTTTCACACGAAGTTGAAAAAAATTACTGGTTTTCAAAAAATTAATAAACGTACTGTGCAAAATAAGAACGTACTGGGTGGATGTTAGGGCCCAAAAAAATAAACGTACCCGTATGTTTATTCGGCAGATGAGAGTAGAACCAGTAGTGTATACATAAGGCCACACCAAGTAAATTTTATGGATGACGTTCTTTGGAGACCCTAAATGTAATGCGAGAGGGCGAAAAAACAAACAAGAAGGGCCCTAAAAAACAAGATGCCTACATTAGAAATATACTAAGAGACGACAAATGTTAGGACACAAATTGAATGAGGTGACACAGTGTAACAAGCAAGAAGTATTTTATTCATCATCAAAACAGCAATAAATCAGGTGGAACAGCAGTTGTCGTCCTTTCCTGTTTTCGCGTTACGGGTTTCACATCAACCTGACAATTAGCGGCACTGTCGTGACTCTTTGGTCATAGTAAGTTACAGGAAGCGTAATTTCTTGTTTTTGTTTCTAGGAACAGGCCAAAATCAATGCGCGCGCGCGGACGTCATCCATAAAATTTACTTGGTGTGGCCTAAACAATATGAACTTATGAACTTTATTGCTTGACAATCGTACATGGTACAATGTGTGGCAGTAATACAACAATACAACAAAACTAAACTATCTTATTACATTTCTTACCACTACTATCTATACAGTATATGATTTACAATATGTTCCTGTATTGATGATATGATCTCACTTATAAAATAAAGTGTACAGAAATTGGCCTACAAAATATACGTAAGCAGATATGATATGTTACTCAATATATAATCTATCCATATAATAGTAACTTGTAGTATCCATTTGTAGCCACTTCCCAAGACTTTGTTTAAATGTATTGTTGTGTAAGACCTTTTGAATTTCTTAGTCACTATAGTTTTGTGACATGCCAATATGCCTCCTTGGTCCCCCTTTTTAAGGGGGGGGGCAGGGCGCTTATTTGTAACACAGTGTCCATTTTCTGATCAAACGTACATGTAGATCACACACATGTAGAAGCTCTAGTATGCCACCAACCCTAGTACACCATGCCTTCCACCTTCCACACACACGAAGTTCCAGAGCTGCTGATGCTGCATGTGTGATCTACGTTTGATCAGGAAGTTGTGTAATAATGCCTGCAAAGGAGGCTACAATTATCATTATGTTTACCGAAGGAAAACATATTGTTTTTATCCAATTTCCTCTCCCTCTTCTTCTTCTCCAAACACTAGCCTCTTACCTGGCCAATGATATGATTTGTTGATGTCTGTCACCATGGTGACTGGTTACATAATGTTGCAAACTTCATGGTCTGCTCTGCTCCTGTCACCATATACTAGTAGTACATGTATGTGAATGTGTTTGAGTAAAATTATTGAACAGGGCAGACCATGTCCGAAGGTAAACATTATGCATTTGCTTTGCAAATGTTACTTCTCTAGTTAATGATAAAGATTTTTTGTTGCATGGCAGGTACTTTACTCACACAGCAAGTGGACCCGACGTGTGAGGTACAGAAGGAAACCCTGATCCAGTCCATGAAGATATTAAACAACAGACTCCTGCGACAGGAAGTCCCAGACAAACTTGTGGTGCCGCCAACCAAGGTAATTGTTTGTTTATTTCGATCCCCATTAAAAGCACTATTCTTCCTGGGGTCAATAAAATAAAACATAGATAACAAAACTTGTACATAATGATGATTACAAAATAATAAAGTAAGTTCAAAATCAATAGGAGAGGTCAGAGGTCGACCAAAAAAAACACAAAATAATCTGAACATAATCCAGCGTTGTACGTAAACAACAAAGGTGCCCACAAAATTAACAAAGGTATAAATAACTTAAATAACTGAATAGAACATAATGTCCAACTGATCATAATTCCAAAGATAAATATAACAAATTGATCAGCCATTTAAATAACTGAAAGGTAGCAGCAGAGACAAAATAACTTATACAAAATCAAATAAAACATTCTATACAATAAGAGATCAGGCTTAGCTTATGCTTGTTACCACCATAGGCTTAATGGTGAGGATTTGCTTTGAGTCATAGCCCAATTTCTTATTCTTGTTTTGCTTACTTATCCTCTTCATCCTTTCATCCTAGGCCTGCGGTGCCTAACAATTGTTGGGTTGCACATCTTTAATTATCTCTATCTGTACAGCTGGTATAACCGGCTTTCGGCGTAACACATAAGCGTCGCAGGCACGCGGCGCGGCGGCAGCTGGCTATATTACACCTAACCCTTGAACTTGTAACTCTAGACATTGTTTAAAGCTATTTAATGATAATGCCCCTACTGTATACTTGGTGACAGCGAGTTCCACTCTGCGATAGTTCTAGGAAAGAATGAATTCTTGCACACCCCAATCCTTAAGCTTGGTTGATAACTCTGGTACTTGAAGGCATGGCCATTTCTTAGAGTATAGAATTTTCTTCTTACACAACCAGTAAGGTTCTCACCTGCTTACATTTCGATGTCTATCAGACACCTTCCTCAGAGCTTCTGACTGGAGTTCTGCAACTCGCCGCTATTTAATGCCAAAGTAGGTGAGAACCTTACTGGTTGTGTAAGAAGAAAATTCTATAGTCTAAGTATCTTCCAACCTGATGAAATTATTTACGGAGATGGCCATTTCTTGTTCTCTTCTGGGCTGGTATTAGTACAGCACATACAGTATCATCCATATGTTGTTGTTCTGATGATCCATTGATTATTCACTCCAGGAAGAGTATTGTGAAATTCACACTAATGGAGATCCTAAACAAAGTAAACTAAACTATTAGCAAGGGTTAAGATGACCATGACTTTTCCTACCATCTAGACCTGTCATTGGCTTCCTTTTTTATGAGTTCGATCCCGGTAAAGTCATACCTAAGTCTTTAAGAAAAGGTACTAAGTACATACTGCTTTAATTTAATTTCTCTGCTTTGCTTGGCATTTTGGAAATGGTAACGGTAAACGCACACACCACTACCAGTGAACTAGCCCCCTGCTATAATGATTGCACAACTGTGCGGTCCAAGGGCTATTGAACCAGAGATGTGTGCCACCCTATGCACCACCTGGTGTGGGAAGAACTTAAAGCTTTAAATTAACAGTAACTAGTACTTTATGATAAACTGCACCAAATCCTACATAATTATTAGTACTAATAAGCATATCTGAAAGGTATAATATGTAAAAGATTCTGTTATTTTGGTAGACTAAAAATTTTAATCCTTTACAATACAATGGTTTAGATACCAGGTTTTATGCAGCAATGTTTTTATCTTTTTACCTCCGGGGGAGGAGACATCCTAAGCCGCGGAAGGGTTTTGTGAGAGATTTAGATTTTCATGTTCGCAGCTGTTTCTCGCGTTTGGGTGGACGGATTGTTTTGGGACTCGGTATATGTTTTGCTATTGGGCTGTAGATGATGCACTTTCTTTTGTTTTTATTGTGTTTTCGGCATGAAAATGGTGCTTTTTGGTGGCCCCAGAACACCCCCTTTGAGCGTGAAAATGGTCGCGACCGTCAACCTTTGGCGTGTTTAAGATATTCTCGGCCTGGTCCACGTATATGACCCCTCGGAAAGAGGGGTGTCCGGTCTGGATACATTTTTTGTTTAAATCCCTAGGCCTAGTCTTGCGGCACACAACAATTGTTGTTGTGCACATGCATCTTCTCTAACACATAAAAATTCAACACCATCAACTATATATAACAAATTACATATAAAGATATACAATAAAAAGCCCAGAGGTATAAAAACTCAGATTTTACTTGTTGTTCTTGCAGGAGAGGTCCAGTAGAGGCAGCAGTGAGGGCTGTAGCAGACCAGCTGTTGTTGATATAGAAGCAGCCAGAGTTTGGGGGAAACCACGCATGACCAAAGGTAAACTGTAGACTATCTAGAAGACTAAGTACTCTGATGGATATATATATAAAGAAGCTCTGATAAGAAATAAAGAAACATTTACAATGTGCTCCAAAGTTTTCACCTAACCTGATGCTTGTGTGTAATGGCAGTGTTGGAGTCAGAGGTGCAATGTTAGGTGCATTATATATATTATATATTATATATTCTTAGTAAAAGTAAGCAAAGAGGAGATGCACCTTGCAGATTTCTTGCAAACTGCATATTATCTATTATCTTGTATTTACGGTTTTGGCGCCAAATATCTTACATAATATCACTTTAAATCTGGTGTGCTACGTAAAAATACAATATGTCATGTTGTGTGTGTTATGCCAAAAAGGCGATTATACTGGCTATACAGATACAGATGTTTCCCAAAGGTATTGACGTGGAATGTATTATTTTACCCCTTTCAGGATTTCTCTCAATCGGCATTCCGACAGTAAAGAGAGAGAATAACACAAACTATCTGGACGTCACCCTGAACTCATTAATAGAGCACACCCCAGAGAGTGATCGAGGACAAGTCACTATCGTTATCTTCCTGGCAGACTTGGACAGAGACTACAACAGGAGACTTTCACTGGAAATTCAGCAGAACTATTCCAGGTATCTAAGCAATGGCTTTATACAAGTTGTTCAGGCGCACAAGTCTTTCTACCCACAACTGGAGGGATTGAAACAAAACTTTAACGACACACAAGAGAGGGTAAAATGGAGGTCAAAGCAGTGCGTCGATTTCGCCTTCCTGTTTAGCTACTGTCGCGATTTATCAGAGTTCTATCTTCAGCTAGAAGATGACGTAATATCAGCGGAAAAATACCTGAAGGCAATCAGAGACTTTGTCAACTCACAGACATCTGCTTGGACTATGCTGGAGTTTTCGGAGCTTGGTTTCATCGGGAAGTTGTTCAAGTCGTCCGATTTACAACGACTTGCAGACTTTATCATGCTGTTCTACCAGGAAATGCCAGTGGACTATCTGATACGCTACTTCATACAGCTGCTGCCGCATCAGAAGTCGTTCCTCCACCTGCCTTCGCTGTTCCAGCACATCGGGAAACACTCGTCTCTGTCAGGGAAACAGCAGAACCTGGTCGACTCCTTCTTTGTGGATAGTTTGAAGAGGAGGTATAACGACTCTGACAACCCGTCGGCTGCGGTGAGCACGAATATTCCCGTTTTCAGACAGTTCAAGCCGCAGCTTGCGTACAGCGCCGAGCCCGGATACCTCTGGGCCAAGAGTCCGCTGGCCGGACAGGCGTTCTTCGTTCTCTTCGAGGATCCCGCCAGGCTCGCTAGGATCGTCGTAGAGACCGGTTCTGTAGAACATTCCACGGACGTTCTGGAGAACGGAACGCTGGAAGCGAGCCCGCGCCTCGTGTCTGTCAACGAGCTGGATAACACGCCGTACTGCGCGGAGTACGTGAAACTTGGCGAGTTCGAGAACGGGAGGGTTGAGGTGATGACAAGAAGCAGGGAGGGACTGGGGTCATTTGAGGTGAAGTGTCTGAAGGTGACAGTAAACAGGGACCAGCAGGTGTGGATGCTAGTGAAGGAGATTGCCGTGTGGACAGTTAAATGAGACCCCCCTACAGTCTATAATGAAAGGGTCCAAAAATAGAGAGCTGCAGATATAGCAATATTTTGGTACAGCTCGCCTGGCTCAAAGAAATCGTTATTTTATATAAAAATGC
This sequence comes from Branchiostoma belcheri, assembly GCF_001625305.1. Lineage (NCBI taxonomy): Eukaryota > Metazoa > Chordata > Leptocardii > Amphioxiformes > Branchiostomatidae > Branchiostoma > Branchiostoma belcheri. Next base: position 376,779 of record NW_017803525.1, on the reverse strand, counting down.
AAGATTACAAAGTTTTTAGGCAATCTTACAAGTGGCTGTATAGGGTTGTTCACTAGAATGGAATGGTTTAACAGGGCTCAAAATACTGGTTGCATATGCACCCAAAATTGGTGCTGTGCTCTGTGTTCTGACTGGGGGTGTGCTGGTGCACCAAGATATTTAATATGTAGGTTTATATTTAAGATACTATGATCATATGATTGTACACTAGCTTACAGCGTATTGAGAAAAGATCTAATGATATATTACTATTTTGATGTTTGCAACTACATGTAGAGAACACAAGTGTTTTGCAGGCGAAAGTTTTTTACGAGCCTAAAATTTTTACAAATAGGTGTCCCAGTGCACCAGGAATGAATTTCGAGCCCTGTTTTGGGTTCAAACCCTACCGTATTCTGCATTTGAATCCTTAGCACACCTTCATGTTGTGACCTTTGTAACTCCTATAATAGGCCACAGCAAGTCATTTTTATGGATGACATCAGCGTGCACATTAATTTTTGCCTGATTTTGGAAAAAACAAGAAAATTTGTTGCCTTCTGACAGTGGTCAACATGCCGAAAATGGGCAAAGATGTCTGTTGCCACGCCGGAAGGTGGATAGCAGATACCTTATATGAAGAGAGGAAACTAGAAAAGGCTCTGATTTAATGTTGTTGTTTTTTTTTTTACTTTGATGATGTGATATGTGATGGTGGTTGTATATGTGATGTACCCTCTGAGTCAAAACCATTTGTACAATGATTGAGTCAAAAATTAAAAATTTTGGAACCTTGTTGTTTTTTTGGCCCAATCGCATTTTGAGTCTGCGGAGGATGTCATCCATAAAATATACTTGTTGTGGCCATATTTCTATTTGCTCACTTAACGTAGGGACATCCTCTCAGATGGGATGTAAAGAGAATGTCCTGTGTGTGAGGAGAGCCACACCTTGAGCACTTTAAAGATCCCAGCACATTTATCAAAGACAGTAGGGGTCCATCCTGGTGTCAGTGGTTCAAACCTTACACTCAGGTCTAACACAGCTTGTACTTATACTTATACAAAACTGGTGCACAAATGACTTACGACCTGGTGTATGGTTTACTGGCTGTGAGAAGCAAACAAACAAACAAACAAACAAAAATTTTCTTCATCTTTGCTATTGATAGATGCACTGCTGTCAACAATATCATAAACTTACAAACATGACTTTGCAGAAGTGAAAACTGTTGCTTCTAATGCTACATGCACATTATGTATGATGCATTATTTATGGATATTCTTATATATGTTAGTACATATGTACCAAATGCAATGCCTTATTTTGCTGTAGGCAATGTCGTGGGTGAATAAACAACATGAGTGTGGGACCATGAACATATTATGTGTGCCCTACTTCGAGTACTCACTGACAAATGCAATGCCCAGATACAAGTGGGGGTTCAGTTGTTGCTTACGTCTGACCATAAAATTGGTAGCTATTTACATTTGATGTTGTATTGTTGGCTAAAAACATCACATTTGAGTCAAGCTGATCTGGTAGGTTGGTTATTTGCAAGAGTGTTGGCCCCATGCTTGGGCCACTTGGCATATGTAGTGATAAGGTACGTCGCAGTTCACGTCATTCCACGTGTTTTTCCACCACGGAAGGAGGGAGGAGGTAGAGTGAAAGTAGTGAACACAGTCCTCGCCACGTTTGTTGTCTGGTTGATCCCAAGCCCAATCGACGAAGCTCTGAAAAAGTGATGTTCAAGAGCAGTGCCATCGATCCATTCAAGTTAGCTTCTACTCAAAGCCAGAATTTTCGTTGATGGCGTTCTTGATTGAGACGAGGAAGTTGTTTGTTGCTTATTTTATCCCTTGCAAACCTATGTCGTACAGTGGAAACATACTAGAATGTGTTTCCCCTATGTTTCCACTGTTGGACTGAAGGAAACACACAGGAAACACACTGGAAACATATAGATAATCCGTGACCAACTTCTCCGCCCATAGAAACACAAGGAGCTGTCACAGGATTCTGACTGGAGCAGAATATCATTTCCATTGTGTTTCCTTCTCGCCAATTAGAGACTGTGTTTCCAGTGTGTTTCCTCTGTGTGTCTTGGTTTAAGTTAATCACTCCTAGGAGCAGAGCCCAGCAGCATTTCTCAGAAATTGTGTTGCAATATCAGACAGACTCCAGCCCCTCGCCTACATATATATACGGAATGAAACAATGTCTTCAGTGTTCCAAATTTTTGCCTGTAGTTATATATACCTATACAAGGAATACAAGGGGCAGAATTTCTATTCATCATTTATAAATCAAGTACATTTGTAACTGTGTTCTATCACCAGTGTTCATGACTCATGAGTTTCTAAACCTGTATCTGAATGGGTATGCATTGCCTTGAAAGAGAAATGGTCCTTCTAGTTCCTTAGAACACACAGTAAGGGACAAAAAGGATAGTCTGTATCATGTGACTTGTGTCTCTAATTGGCGAGAAGGAAACACATTGGAAAACCTTCCACTATACCTCCTCTAAAACAAACATTAGGGACCCTCTGAAGAGGGAAAGAGGAGAGGACACACAGAGGAAACATACCCTCTTCTGTCCAGAGTGTTTCCCCTGTGTTTCCCCTGTATTTCGACTATGTGACAGAGGTTTGGAATTGTCTCGAGGCATGGCGAGTGTGCCGCCATCTTCACTACAACGCTGGGCCGACACGTTGAAGTTTGCTTTGTCATTGAACGCGCGCCTTGTAGCACAGCCCATACCGCTCATTGTAACCTTCAGGACAACATACTGCAAAACATGCATAGAACAAGAATTCCGAGATTTCATACCTCCATGAAATATGGGCTTGATATGTAAATGTAAATTTCCTCTTTAATTATGCAAATTACCTCCGCATTAACATGATATATAATATGCATCGTGATGTATGTTAACTTTTGATGAACTTACAGATGTCCAAAGTATGACATTCCCATTATTCACCATTAAGAAATCATAGAATTTTTGCATAAATTATGCAAATTAGGTCATCATTTGCATAATTAGTATCTGTTGATGTTCTGCCTGCCATAGGTTACATACATTACATGTATGAAAGTAGTATAATGTAAAACACTGTAATCATAGAATTTCCTCATTAATTATGCAAATAAAGTCCTCATTTGCATAATTTGCATTTAATCATGTACATCTCTCTCTTAGCTACCTACACACCAAAAATTATGAAAATATGTTGTTCCTATCTGGACTTATTGGCTTTTAAACATTTCGCCAGAAAGTGCCCTGCAGTTCCAAAACAAGCTGCTAGGGGGAACAAACTCACACCACTTATTCCTGACAGGAAAAGCAATCTGTCACCAAAACATCAAGACCATAGCATGTTCAGGACAAAAGATACAAAAACCGGAAGTTCTGCTGCAGTACCAAGGTCATCCACCAGGAGGCCCATATTTGACCTTGACGTTTGTCTTCCTAAGACTAACCAACATACCAAATATCATCATAATCCATAAAGGCGTTCTGAAGTTATGCTGACCACAAAGTTGCGGAAACACAGACAGACAGACAGACACACAGACACACACACATACATACATACATACATACATACATACAGACAGACACGCCAAAAAACAATACCTCCATTTTTCATGGAGGTAATAAAGGGCTTGCCACCAAGGAGGTTATAGGGGGAGATAACCTCCTCGTTTACACATAGTATGATTTACGTACAACAACAAGCTATTCACGAATCAAGTCCAACAGATTGCAGGATACTCGACGTTACAGACAGATTCGAATATATCTCTGAATGCAATAACGTGCACAATGCCAAAAAATTTAGATACATAAAAGACTGTTTTGTTGTTTGAAAAAAAGACGTGTGCCAGCCCTTCTTATTTTGCTGGTAGGACTTAAAGTTTTATTCTATACTCTCTCTCTCTCTCTCTATTCTATTCTGTCCATCAGCATGTAACTCATCTATTGTGACAAGGACGAAAAGGAATAGTATATCCATTTGTAAAAAGAGGTCGATGACCTCATACCTTCGCCGTGTATGAGTTTGAGTTTTCAGCAACATTTCATGACTAGACACGGTGACAGCACACTCAAGTTACAGTATATCAACTTATTTTATTCCGCCACCAACGCAGAGGACGAATACAGGACAAGACAATACACGGGAAAGTCGTGTAAAGTACCTTTTCCAAGGGCACAAGATCGGTGGCATGTCAGGACTCCAACCCGGGACCTCTTGGTTCCGAGTCGAGCACTCTGCCGCTATGCCACAAGTAGGCAGAATCCATATCTCTTACAGTGTGGAGTACATTTTGTTAAATTTGATATCTTATTTGATTGCATTACTTCATTTAGTAGTTACTTAGTTACCCCAAAATTAAACCTAACGTTCTAAAATCTAACCTTCACTGACGTAATTAGTTAGTTAGTACGTTAAGTTAACAATATATCCATCTGCACCTACATTGATTAGTTGTTTTCATCCTTAAGTACAGTGCATGTAAAACATGTAATCCGACCAAAATCTATTAAAACATCAACTGTTATTTATGGGGACGCCTTCAATAAACCTGTAAGTTTCTCGGTTCTCCGACACTGATTCCTACAAAATTTACAACAATCTGACTTTTTAAAGAGCAAATAGAACATAAACATTCCAATAAGCCACAATCGTCACAGTCGCAGTCCCCATAGAGCAAAATACAATGCAAGTGAACTAAAACGTCCACATGAGCGCTTTCTGTAAATAAGATACGACGTATCAAAGAAAATTAAGGAACATAAAGCGTGTACATTAGAGTTAATGTTATGACCAGGATTAAATGAGTACATAGGGTTTATTATAGATTGTTCCTACTTTGACAAAAAGTGGGCTGAATTTAGGTTCCGGGCTCTCCTGCACATTCCTACGACAATCTGTCTTTTGTTAATACACCAAGTAAATTTTATGGCATTGATTTTAATCGCATTGATTTTGGCCTGTTCCTAGAAAAAAAAAAAAACCAAGAAATTCCGCTTCCTGTAACTATGACCAAAGAGTCACGACAGTGCAGCAAATCGTCAGATTGACGTGAAACCGGTAACGCGAAATGGGTAAAGAGCACGAAAATGTGATGAAAGAAACAGGACAGGATGACAACTGCTGTTCCACCTAATTTATTGCTGTTTTGATGATGAATAAAATACCTCTTGCTTGTTACACTGTGTCACATTTGTCGTCTCTTAGTATATTTCCAATCTAGGCATCTTGTTTTTTTTTTCGCCCTCTCGCATTAGATTTAGGGTCTCCAAAGGACGTCATCCATAAAATTTACTTGGTGTGGCCTAATCGCAAATACAACATAAGCATCCCAATAAACCACAGTCCCCGCAGTCACAGTCACCGCAGTCACAGTCACAACAGTCACAGTCACATCCGGGACCACAGTAGCACCAGCCACACCAGTCACTTGTGCGGCCATGCCTGCGTCGTTTCTTTTTACCATCATGTGGAGGCGTTGCTGCAGTACCTTGTACGGCCACAGGGGGCGCCGCACGCTCCTCTACGACGACACCTGGCGATATATGCAATAATTACAAGATGAATTGACATTTTCTCAAGATGTCATCATCGTGTGCGACGCCACGTTGGTGTCCATCGTTTTGGATATACAGATATATTTAGCTACCGAATATCTACAGATAACGCAAGAAGAGTAAACCAGAAGAAGTGACGGAAAAACTTATAGAAGGCTGTCTACGATTGAAATAAGTACTAGGAACAAGGAGGTTATAGGAATTTAAGGAAACAAAGATATGAAAAAAAAAAAACTACTACCGTAAGGAGTGACGACAGGTTGGGTGGTGACAGGAGGAGGATTGACAGGGTATGGAACCTGTCCAAAACCGACTGCGTTTGGACCCTGATGTGCGTAGGCTTGTTGGATTGGATAGCCGTAATTCTGTAGGGGAGGCCCTGAGGGTTGCCCCGGACCCTGATGTGCGTAGGCTTGTTGGATTGGATAGCCGTAATTCTGTAGGGGAGGCCCTGAGGGTTGTCCCTGGTAGTTCACAGCCCCGTGGTACGGCGGAGGCGGCACGGTTGCCATACCGCTGAGTACTGCTGCTAGAAAAAGAACATACTTATTCCGGCCACATACATTGAAAAACTATGTAAATCTATTCATCCATGTTTCAAAAAAAGAAGAGACCTTGTAGGTATTAATGTAGTAATTCTTCTTGTTTTGTTCTACCATTGGGCCATGTTGATTTCATTATATGGATGACATCCTCCGGGAGCCCCAAAACTGATGCGCGCGTGCGAATGAAAAAAAGTTTTGAAAAAAAAAAAGTTCTTTTCATTATGAAATCTACGTGGTCATGAGGGTTGAGCAAATGGCACAGAATATGGTTTGTCGAATAATCTAGTCTTCAAGTTCATTTCTTTACAATTTCGTCTTTTTTCGTTTGATTTTGGCATTCTACGACATTGGTATAGTTTTTATTAATTTTTTTTGGTAACTTATGGTATATTTTTGCTCATTTTGCAACTGTTTTGTACGATTTACAGTATGTTTGAAAACTTTTTTTTTGGAAACGGCCGAAAATTCATGCGCGCGCGGATGTTATCCATATAATCAAATCAACATGGCCTTATACATAACGGGGCTTTGTGGAAGTGACTGATGGTTCTTACAACGAAGTCAGAGTTCGTAGATGCCCGTTTCAAGTATAGAACTGAGGAGTTTGGTTTTATACAGTCCCCAGGATCGAATCGTAATGCGGCCAAATTCGACAGGCAAATTTACAGACAACAAGAATTTGGGATGGGACTGACGATAATTATGATGAACAGTCGTGCGAATGTCAACGCGACTGTTTACAACGCTGGAACTGTCGTGTATCTAAAGGGGAAGTTGTAAGCTAGAAGCACCGTGAAACAGAATAGCTCATTTGTGAAGTCTAGTCTGTGAGTGCAATGTAATGCCTGAACTCACACAGAAGGGATTTTCATACTGTACAGACGTATCCATTACAGAAACAAGGAAAAAAAAGTAAGTCATAGTTTACTTTAGTCTCCACTAGACTCTTTTGCAGGATGAATAGAAGTAGAAATCTGCTAAAGGGGAGTTGGCTGGCCATAGAGGGTCCAGCTTGCCTGCACACTGCTTGTCTGCCCTCTATGGCCAGCCAACTACCCTTTACTACCTTCGCCAAGAAGGTATGTTTTCAGTAGCGTTTGTCTGTTTGTTTTGTGAACAGCATAACTCAAGAAGCTTAGTAATATATAAACATGCATTGTCATGAAACTTGGTAGGTGGGTAGGTCTTAATGTGACCTAGAAATGATTAGATTTTGGGCCCCCTGGCAGCTTTTGTTAGTACTGCAGCAGAACTTCCGGTTTTGATATCTCGCGACCTGGACATGCTAGGGTCACGAATTGTAGTTGGTAGGTAGCTCTTGAAGTAGGGAAGAAGTGACATGAGTTTGGGTCCCCTAGCGGCTTGTTCTGGAACTGCAGGGCCATTTGTTGAAAATTTTTTGAAGGATGATAACTGAAGAACCGGTTGACGGATTGTCGTGATTTTTGGTATGTAGGTAGCTGAAGGGATGCTTAACATAATCAAATGACAATTATGCAAATCAGGAGCTAATTTGCATAATTAATGAGGAAATTCTATAAATCTGCTTTGTTCGATAATAGGGCTATGAAACACTTATGACATGTAATTGAGAATGAAAAAAAAACATCTGAGGATATAGATTATGTAAATTAAGCCCTAATTTGCATAATTAATGGGAATTTTTTATAATTTCATAGTTGTAACTGCTGGGAATTTCATACTTGCCACATTTGGAAGTTAAGTGAAGGCGAACATCAATAAACATAATTTATTCAAATCATTACCTCATTTGCATAATTTATGAGGAAGTGCTATAATAGCCTTTTTGTTAAGATAAGACTGTCATTGGGTGGAGAATATAAGTTTACCTACCAACGAGACAGGATTACCTGGCAGACCAACGAAAGACAGGTATGGCAGTAGGACTGAGAATACCGGCTCTCACCTGTTGACTTTATTTTCGCTTTCTTCGTGTCGTGGGAGGGGGTGACGTTATAGTGTCCTAAAAAAGCCATGATTTGTCGTTAGTCCGACAACTGTTACCACGTCTCTGGTTTGGTATAAAGTACTATTTCACTGAGTACCAGCCTAACTTAGATCCCAAACGAGTCTACAAAAGATCTCTAAAACGCAAGAAGCATTTTTGTGAACAGATACTGTACTCACAGTGGAACAGGTTAGCACAGTGCTGAGTCAGTTCCTGTGTTGCATGCCGTAAAGGTCACCACATTTAAGGTCCTTACGAATGGCTGATCATAGACAATAGAACCGGGCCGCAACAGTTGGCACACCTCCAGGGAACACAAGATCAGGGGTGCAATTGGACTGTACATGTATTCTGTTAAATTAGGCCATGTTGATTTGATTATATGGATGACATCCGCGCGCGCATGAATTTTAGGCCGTTTCCAAAAAAAACGTTTTCAACCATACTGTAAATCGTGCAAAACAGTTGCGAAATGAGCAAAAATATACCATAAGTTGCAAGGAAAACATTAAGAAACATACCAATGTCGTAGAATGCCAAAATCAAAGGAAAAAAAGACAAAAATGTAAAGAAATGAATTTGAAGAGTAGATTATTCGCCATAACATATTCTGTGCCATTTTTTCCACCTTCTTGACCACGTAGATTTCATAGTGAAAGCAACTTTTTTTTGCAAAACTTTTTTTTATTCGCACGCGCGCATCAGTTTTGCTGTTCCCAGAGGATGCCATCCATATAATCAAATCAACATGGCCTTACACTGTATACTAATAAAAATGCACTGTATTCCGTAAAATTGCACTGTATTCTGCAAAATTGCACTGTATACTCTGGCACTCCTGAATGTTACAAACATCCAATAGGCTTACATGGGTAGATGGTTCGTGAATACTCCGTAGTTGTGGAGGTGGTGATGGTAGGACAGACTTTATATATTAAATGGGTTTGTGAAATCAGAACGTTTTCCATCTTGGGGAGTTTCGCACCCTCTTCAGATAGTGGAATATCCTCGGCTGACTAATTTACGCCAAAAGGACTAATCCAAGTGTTCCGGTAGGGGGTGTTTTTCTGAGAAATAGCCGTTTAATTTGCGTAGCCGTATAATTTGCTGGTAAAGTATTCAGGGCCTGAAGTTCAATTTGAAATATTTGGGTAGGTATAGCTCCCCCTATTTTCTCCCTCTCTCTCTCTCCCTCCCTCTTCTACTCTCTCTTTCTTTCACACACACACACACACACACACACACACATGCACACACACACACACACACACACACACACACACACACACACACACACACACACACATGCACACACACATACACACACACACACACACAGGAATACGAAGAAAAACACCAACTATTGCAGTTTTGATGAAGCTTGGAGGTGACAGAACATTCTGACCGCATTATGTCTATGCGCCTACCACTCCTGAACAAGCAGCAGGCCACACTCCAGTGTATATGCTCCAACCCTTCTTGCAGACCCTTCAGAAAAGGATAAGTTCTACACCGACCTGCGGCATCTCATACAGAGTACCCCAGAAAATGACAAAGTTTTTCTCCTAGGTGACTTTAATGCAAGGGTTGGCCGCGACTTTGAAGTCTGGAAAGGGGTAATCGGGAAACATGGTATTGGAAACTGCAATGACAATGGTCGTTTGTTGTTGGAGCTCTGCTCAGAGCAAAAAATTGTCATAACAAACACCATATTCCAGCAAAAAGACAGACACAGAACTATCTGGATGCATCCCAGGTCTCGACACTGGCATCTCATTGACTACATCCTCGTACGCCAACGTGACCTGCAAGACGTTCTCCACACAAGGTAATGCCTACGTAGTGCGGAATGCATGACTGACCACCGCCTTGTGCGTTGTAAGCTTAACCTATAGTTTAAGCCACTACCGAAGAAAAAGGGCTAACCACGAAAGAGACTTCACACCAACAGCCTCAAATCTGCCACAATAAAAGCTAGCTTCGAGACAAACCTACTATCAAGCCTCGAGGCAACCAGTCACCCACCCCAGAAGAGCTTTGGGACCATTTGAAAAATGTTATTCTGAACACCTTAAAGAAAGTCCTTGAGTTCTGTTCAAAGAAGAACAAAGACTGGTTTGATGACAACAATGTGGAAATTCAAGACCTACTGGCTGAAAAGCGAGCTACAACTCTGTGCAGACATGGGGGGACTACAGGGGTTTCTATGAAGCTCTGAAGGCAGTGTACGGTCCATCGCGTCACGTCCAGAGTCCACTACGTTCTGCTGATGGTCAGACGCTCCTTACTGACAAATCATCAATACTGACTAGCTGGGCTCAATACTACCAGGCTCTCTTCAGCTCCATAGTCGAGATGAATTTTGAGTAAAATGAAATGAAAAATGTACATTTGCTTTTTTTTGTTGCTATTTATACTCAAGAAGATGTGGATGGATCTGAATGATATTTGGTAGGTAAGTAGCAGTTGTGGAAGCGAAGGTTAAGTTCGAAAATGTATACATCATGAGTAAGGGTTTAGATCTGGTCGTTAACGAGGACACATCACGTGCCTTCCCCCGTCCACGGAGACCTGGGCGCCGGTTATGAAGGAGGCGTCAGAAGAGGCCAGGAAGGCGATGGTCTTCGCAACTTCGGAAACCTCGCCAACCCTCTCCAGGGCATGTGCAGTCTTGGAATGTTCCAGGAACTAATGAAGGAAAAAAGTGATGCATTTTTACATCAAAACATATGCAAAAGGTATGTTTTATGAAATCTTTAAGTTTTTGTCAATCCTTTATGAAGTAAGTAGACTCAACCATAATCAATTGCAAATTATGAACTTACGAGAGACCTGTGTCAGCCATATTTGTCTACATTCTTGTAAATTGGCACCAGAAACTGGGTGCCCCTCGTGTGTGCTACTTTAGTGCCAACCATATTTGTCAGAAATATGAGATAATTTCACAAATATGTTTAAAAAAGGAAGTAAATTACAGTTACTCTTTTTTAAAGAATTTTTTCTCGACTTTTGTTGAAAATGTTATAAATTAAAAAAAAGTACATAATGCCCCTTTGATTTATTTTTATTCATTCGTTCATTCATTTTTTCTCCTTTCAAGGAATCCCCACATAAAGTTTTTATACCTCGACAGTTTCCTCTTCAGTCCATCCTGCGTGTTTGTAAATGCCTGTTGGGACCGTGCCAGGGCTGTGGGCGGTCAGAAATGATAGAATATCAGTCACAAGTAGTCAAAAGGTATGACGATCTACTCTACAAGAAGAGGTTTCAATTGGATTTTTGTTTGTTTAAAAATTTATATTAAAAAAAAAACAGTGAAGAATGTTAGATATTGAAGAAACAACAAACTTACTTGACAGAGTTGACCCTGATTTGCTTTGAAGCTAGTTCTGAAAAAAATAAAGGTAGTTTGATTTGGTCTATAGGAACAGTGAAATCTACGGAAACATGTTATCTTTTTATGGGTTCACCACACCACGAAGTGGTGGTGAACCCATATTGCTTTTTCTGATGTTTCTTCTTCTTCTTCTCCTCCTGCCATTTTTTAAATGGATTCAGCTTCTTCATTTTAGGGCCTAAGGTCCTGAAATTTGGTATGGAGGTACAGTGGGCAAATACCCCTAGGCGTTTTTTAAATTTTTGTGATACAAGCTTTTAGAATGGTTTTATTTGAGTTTTTTGGCTGTGTTATAGCAAATGTATTACTGTGTTAGTGTGCCGTGTTAACCACGTCTGGGCATGAATCATCACAATGGAATGCAGGGCATCAACCAATAGGCATGCAGCTTTCCTCTATACTTCTTGCTGATTGGCTGTTGGGATTTAACTTGATTAACACCTGCACAGAGCATTTCCACCTGCACAGAGCATTTCTTGCTGATTGGCTGTTGGGATTTAACTTGATTAACACCTGCACAGAAGCATTTCCATACTGACAGTATGTCTGTATTCAAGTGTTTTGGTAGGTATTTCAAGCTTTCCTGCTCCAGCATTGGAATGCGGGGCAAGAACGTTTTTTATTTATTTTGAAAATCAACAGTTTGCATTATGCAATTAAAAATCCTAACCAATAAAGTAGGGAATAGCTATCCAACTGTTGTTTTAGTTGTATGTTACTTCATATTATAGTTATATCAATGTAAATCATTGTTTTCCCTTGTGTTTCTCATTCTTTCCCTGCCATGTCGTAAAATGTGGTGAACCCATCGCTGTATTTGCTCCAAAGCAAATATGGCCTTTCTAGTTACA
>NW_017803525.1:358579-364419 GCF_001625305.1 Branchiostoma belcheri | reverse complement strand
GCCATCCATATAATCAAATCAACATGGCCTTACACTGTATACTAATAAAAATGCACTGTATTCCGTAAAATTGCCCTGTATTCTGCAAAATTGCACTGTATACTCTGGCACTCCTGAATGTTAAAACATCCAATAGGCTTACATGGGTAGATGGTTCGTGAATACTCTGTACTTTTGGGGGTGGCGATGGTAGGACAGACTTTATATCTTCAAATGGGTTTGTGAAATCAGAACTTTTTCCATCTTGGGGAGTTTCGCACCCTCTTCAGATAGTGGAATGATCGTCAGCTGACTATTTTACGCCAAAAGGACTAATCCAAGTGTTCCGGTAGGGGGTGTTTTTCTGAGAAATAGTTTGCGTAGCCGTATTATTTGCTGGTAAAGTATTCAGGGCCTGAAGTTGAAATATTTGGGTCAGTAGAGCTCCCCCTATTTTCTCACTCTCTCTCTCTCTCCTCCCTCCCTCTTCTACTCTCTCTTTCTTTCACACACGTACACACACACACACACACACACACACACACACACACACACACATACAGAGGAATACGAAGAAAAACACAGGGGGGACTACAGGGGTTTCTAGGATTCGTATGAAGCCCTGAATGCAGTGTGCGGTCCCTCGCGTCACGTCCAGAATCCACTAGGTTCTGCTGGTGGTCAGACGCTCCTTCTGACAAATCACCAATACTGACTCGCTGGGCTCAATACTACCAGGCGCTCTTCAGCTCCAGTCGAGATGACTTTTGAGTAAAATGAAATGAAAAATGTACATTTGCTTTTTTGTTGCTATTTATACTCAAGAAGATGTGGATGGATCTGAATGGTATTTGGTAGGTAAGTAGCAGTTGTGGAAACGAAGGTCAAGTTCGAAAATGTATATATCATGAGTAAGGGTTAACATTTGGTCGTTAACGAGGACACATCACGTGCCTTCCCCCGTCCACGGGGACCTGAGCGCCGGTTATGAAGGAGGCGTCAGAAGAGGCCAGAAAGGCGATGGTCTTCGCAACTTCGGAAACCTCTCCTACCCTCCCCAGGGCGTGTGCAGTCTTAGAATGTTCCAGAAACTAATGAAGGAAAAAAGCGATGCGTCTTTGCCATCAAAACATATGCAAAATGTATGTTTTATCAAATCTGCATAATGTAACATCATGACGATACAAAAAGTGATTTTTGTCATCCCTTTCAAAAGTAAGTTGAATCAACCCAACTCAGTCGCAAATTACTATTTGGAATTGTAGTTGCCAACTGAAACAATCAAGCTTTACGAGTGTGTTTAAAAATTTTAAACGTATAGCTGTCAGCCATGTTTGTTTATATTCTAGTAGTTTGTGGTGGCACCAGAAACTGGGTTCCCCTGGTGTGGGCTGTTCTAAATGCCAGAAATATGAGATAATTGCACAAATATGTTGACAAGTGGACATTTTTTTAAAAATAAAATACTAGTATTTCATTTTTGGTGCAAAGATGTTACACAGTGCCCCTTTAATTAAATATTTACTTATTCACCATTTAATAAACGCCATTCTGGGCTATTTCTATACATGTACCTCGGCAGTTTCCTCTTCAGTCCATCCTGCGTGTTTGTAAATGCCTGTTGGGACCGTACCAGGGCTGTAGGTCGACAGAAATGATAGAATATCAGTCACAGGTAGCCAAAAGGTACGAAGATCTAGACAAGAAAACATTTACTCGGACCACTACTTTTTCCCAGTCACTAGAAACGTCTGACAAAACTTCAATAGCTAAGGTCTATAAAATGTACACAAGAGGTTAGGTCACGGTTGGTTGGTTGGTGATTGGTTGGTGCTCGGGAGTAGATTGGCGCGTGGTTGGCAGTCAAATCACATTTAACTCAAATTCGATCCGAATCACATAGAAAAGTAGGCTCGGCCTAAACCTGGTCAGACTGCCCCAGAACGTCAGCCAACCTTGGTCGGCTGGTGTTCGGGGTAATACAAACTTTAGGAAGCTATTTCGTTTTCTAGCCTTTACGCTGTCTTGTGTATTTTAACCTCAACATAGTATGGAGACGATTATTTTATGATTTAAAAGAGCGAGTATGTCATGGGAGCCCAAGTAAACTAAAGAGGAAGGACAACACCCAGGGCACAACATTTTACTTAGAGGATCACCCATTTTACACTCAGATACTAACTGTAACATTTTGGCAATCACACAACTTACGTTATTGATACTAAACGGTTTGTATTAGATTAACGCCTACAAAACATGTTCTTCCTTACCATTCATTATTATTCATTACCGGTTATACCATAATCACCGTGTTGCCATTTCCATCCATTTGCTGCTCCCTGTTGTTTTTGTCATGTATTTTGTCGCTGTATACCTGTATGTCTGGTGGTGAGGTTAAAATTAGCTACACCTAGAGTGCCTCACCACCATGTCCTGTATTATACGTACGTGTCGAATTGCAAATTTAAAAAAAAAACACCCAGAGTACTCCTATATAAGTTGTGGTTCCAACAAAAGGCTTACTTCAACATAGTTAAACAAAATATTTACATATTGAAGAAACAACAAACTTACTTGACAGAGTTGACCCTGATTTGCTTTAAAGCTAGTTCTGAAAAAAATTAAGATTTGGTCTTTAGGGACAGTGAAATCTAGGGAAATATGTCATCATCTTTTTACAATATATTAATTTTATCTGACTCTTACCTCTAAAACATCCAGCAATGTTCCTAGCTCAAACAAAAGAATAATAACACAGACTATATTGCAACTATATTTGAGTTATATTTGCCCTAAGAAACAGATATCAAAGGAACAACGTAATCAGAATGGAGAAAGATGTTTTAGTGTTGCTACAGCTTTGTTAAAGAAAGCCGTAAGCAAATTCCACAATTAGCATATCATTTTATGTGGTATTTATTTAGGCCACACTAATTTAATTTCTTGGTTAACGGACTTTTCTACAAAAATAATGGAGCGGGCGGGCGAAAAAAAATAAAAAATAAAAACAGGCCTTGGCATCCTATTATGGCCCAAAATAGTACGATAGGAGCTATGAAGTCAACACACCAGGCTGGTTCAAAATTTAAACAATGAATTTTGAACATTAATGATACCATTGTATGAAAGATGGAATAACTGTAACAACTTGGAGGAAATGGACTGTTTTCAACTGTTCGGGGCAAAATATGAGCATTTTGCTGTTGATTCTGAATTTTTATTTTTATTTGCAAATCAGAAAAAAATGAAGCGTTAACCAAGAAATTAAATTGGTGTGGCCTTATTTATGAGATTTGTTGAACTACTTTGGTCTTGGTTTACTCTCTAAACCACAAATCCATTTTCGGCAAGCATATATATTGTAAACCCCTATTACATAACTTGTTTGATCTTCCAAAAGTGCAACCAAATAGTCTGAAAAAACACAGCGAACCCAGTGCAACACATCTTGTGAACTGGTCCAGCGCTGCCTTGCTCATGGTGTAGGCAAGACTTCCAGTAAACTAAGGGAATAAATCGATTCACAGTTTGAGATATGTGCGCAACATGTAAATAAAACTCAGCTCTGGCTATTATTCTTAGTTCAGATAAGGCCACACCGACTTAATTTTATGCATAACATAACATCCTCTGAAGACCCCCAAATTAGTGCGCGCGGGTGAATAAAAATAATTCCGGCCAAAAATGAAAATGCTACTAAACTACAGGAATACAAAACTGGTATTGTGAATTTGCGTCAGTACTTAGCGACGTATACGTTTGCGGCATTCATGAGTCGGTACTGTACTGAGTTCTTCAGTCGTGGCGCTTCTGCAGTCGTGTTGTCGCTTACCACAATGGACTACTGAAGCCTTGAGCCAGGCCAGTCCCTCGCACCATTTTTTTATGAGAACAGGCGAAAATCAATGCGCACGCGGTAAGAAAATTAATACAACCTCTTACTAAAAAAAAATGAGTTAACATCTCTCTTTCTCATTTTTTTTTTTTTACTTTTTTACTGAGTTCTTGAGTCGTGGAGCTTCTGCAGTCGTGGAGCTCCGGGCTCCGTATTGTCGCTTACCACAATGGGCTANTATATATCTATATATCTATATATCTATATATCTTATATATTTATATATTTATATATTTATATATTTATATATTTATATATTTATATATTTATATATTTATATATTTATATCTTTCTTTCTTTATATAGCAAGTGGCCCGCGTACTTTTTCAAAAGAGTAATGTCTCATGAGTATTTGTACCAAGTTTGGTGCTTGTATCACAATTTGAAAGATTCCTCCAAAATTTGATGTTATCTGCTCCACTAACATTCCTGGGAAACCCTTGGGAAGACCCAGAAGACCTGTCTGCCATGGGTGGCCCTACTTTCTGTGACCCCGGGTCTCGTTCACTATACACTCGGGGGAGGAGTGCACTGTAAAATCATAAAACGATGGCAGTGCCATGCAAACAATAACCCTAACATAAACCACCGTTGCCATGGCAATGTATGTTTTCATTGCCAGTCTTGTTAACCCTAAACAGTACACCTGGGGTCCGCGCGGACCCCTTCTTCTTCCATATTACGTGCTTAACCTCAATAGGCTGAGGACTCCAAGCACGGTACGTAGAAGACGTACACAAGACTGTAATGTTTGAACCACTCACACCGGGAAGATCCCCTACTCTTTTCGATAAGTGTGGCGGGTTCTTTAGCATGCTCGAGGTGTGGCTCTCCCCAAACACGGGACCTCCATTTAACGTCCTATCCGAGGGACGTCCCTAACCGAAGCTAGGTACTCATTTACACCAGAGTGAAGTGAGGAAGTCGTGTAAAGTGCCTTTCCCAAGGGCACAAGATCGGTGACATGGGTGGGGGATCGAACTCGGGACCTCTAGGTCCTGAGCCGAACGCGCTACCGCTGCGCCACACGACCCCCAGCACTATATATTCTGTAATATCTTTTTTGTAATATTTTTTTCTGAAATTTTAGGTAATTGTCACCCACAAAGTTGTCTCTCAATACAGTGCAGAAAACTCCATTTCTACCATTTATAAAAAAAATTATATCTGATTTTCTTTTGGGGTCCGCGCGGACCCCAGCCGGCTTTCGATCATAATGGATACACTGGCGTTCTTATACATTACCTTATTTCCGTTTTTATATGTTTCTATGCACTCATCGTATGTCTACCAAGTTTTCAGAGAATGGTGTAGTAATAGAATTAAATTTTAATAACTTTGGTGTAATTAAGACGTCAGATGACGTCAGAGCTAATAATATAGTCCGCCATATTGGATTTTGACCAATGACGTCATCAAATTAGCATATTCTATGCATATTAAATGATTTAACTTATATTTAATTATGTAAGATGTTATTAATGTTGGAAAAGAAGTGTAATTTAATATAAAATTCAGAAAATTTTCATGTTTAAACCAAAATTACTTCTAATTTCAAAAGAACTGCCTGCTAGAAACCCGTTGCTATGGCAACACAAAAAACATCAACTTACTAGTATTAAACTAATATGAACTTTTTTCCAGAGACATTTTAGGATAGGTCTCCAAATTTGATACTTCTAGCGCAAGCCGTTTAGCCGCTATCTGAGTTCAAAGTTGGGCCTCAAAAGCCCCTTCAGTCTGAAATGGGTTTAAAAATCGGGTATTTCTTCTTGTCTTCTTTTCTTCACCAAAAAATAGAAAAAGTTCAAAATGTATGATTTTTGTATGTAATGTGGACACAGAGGTTCCCACATCAGTTTGCAAAACAATTAAGCTAGTAGCATGTTGATAATTTCTAAAAATTAGCAAAAAACTGTTCTGGGTCCGCGCGGACCCAGTTGTACAGATTAATCAGTCCGGGTAA
>NW_017803525.1:357704-358475 GCF_001625305.1 Branchiostoma belcheri | reverse complement strand
AAAGATTAACATCATTTGGCGAAGGTATGAGATCGTGGGACTCTAGTTTAATATAAAACTCAGAAAATTTTCATGTTTAAACCAAAATTACTTCTAATTTCAAAAAAACTGCCTGCTAGAAACCCGTTGCTATGGCAACACAAAAAAACATCAACTTACTAGTATTAAACTAATATGAACTTTTTTCCAGAGACATTTTAGGATAGGTCTCCAAATTTGATACTTCTAGCGCAAGCCGTTTAGCCGCTATCTGAGATCAAAGTTGGGCCTCAAAAGCCCCTTCAGTCTGAAATGGGTTTAAAAATAGGGTATTTCTTCTTGTCTTCTTTTCTTCACCAAAAAATAGAAAAAGTTCAAAATGTATGATATTTGTATGTAATGTGGACACAGAGGTTCCCACATCAGTTTGCAAAACAATTGAGCTGGTAGCATGTTGATAATTACTAAAAATTAGACAAAAACTGTTCGTGGGGTCCGCGCGGACCCCAGTTGTACAGATTAATCAGTCCGGGAAGGTGTTCTGTTGAGGGTTAAGTAAAACTTCAGGAACCTTTAGTTTCTGTGAGATGTGGCACACACAACTGAGTCAAGGCTACCACACTGCGCACGTTAACGTTCATCACTCTGTCATAGTCCGCCATGTCTGTTGTCTCTATGGTAGCCGCGCGCTGGCTTATTCCTGCATTGTTGACCTGTATGGATATTGACACGTAAATAAAATGGTTTGCCTTTGCAAAGAAGAAAAGAATGGATCCATCACACAAAATAATA
>NW_017803525.1:341144-357684 GCF_001625305.1 Branchiostoma belcheri | reverse complement strand
CTGAACTGCTTAATTGCTATTCTTTTATCGGTTTGAGCTGCTCATTGCCTGCTCTCATTGGTTGAACTGCTAATCGCCATGCTCTCATTGGTTGAGCTTTATTTAATATACCATTCATTGGTTAACAGCTAATTGCGTTGTATAGCTATATTCAAAGACATCATTAGCTAGTTCCATACCAGCACATCTATCCTGCCAAACTTCTGGATAGTTTGTTCCACCAGCTTTTTCTGCACTTGTTCATCACAGATGTCTCCTGTCACCAGCAGAATCTGATTGAGAAAAATGATGTATGTTCACCAAAACAAATAAAATTAACAAAAAAACTCTGAATTTAGGAATATGAAATCATGTCGATAAGGTAATGTACCCTCTGCCAGTGACGTTCTCTCGGATAGGACGTAAAGCCGGAGGTCCCGTTTGTAATGAGAGCCACACCCTGAGCACTTTATAAAGACCACCACACGTATA
The DNA here is from genome assembly GCF_001625305.1 of Branchiostoma belcheri. Lineage (NCBI taxonomy): Eukaryota > Metazoa > Chordata > Leptocardii > Amphioxiformes > Branchiostomatidae > Branchiostoma > Branchiostoma belcheri. Next base: position 357,213 of record NW_017803525.1, on the reverse strand, counting down.
AAAAAGATGTCAATCCTTCCACAAGTGTCTAAAGCGTCATAAATAAAAGAAAAGTTAACTTAATAAATTAAATGTCAATATCAGACAGATTTCCTCTTCTAGAATATTCTTTGCTTTAATTTGCAGCCCTGAAATTGCATTGGATGCCTTTAAGGTTGAATCTATTCAGTTTCTGAGTGAAGCAGAATGTACTTCACTCAGAAACTACCGGAGTTTGTTTTATGTAAATAAAGAAACAAACAAACAACCAAGCAACCAAACAAGCAAGCACCTTGTCCTGCGGAGTCCCTGCCTCCACACAGGCCTTTGCCGTGGCCTGCAGGTTTTCCTGGTTTCTCCCAGTCAGAGCCAGGTGCGCTCCCAGCTGAGCAAATTCCACAGCTGTCCCCTTCCCGATGCCAGAACTCGCACCTGGTATAAAAAAAGAAAAAAAAACAACATCTTACCGTTCGCTTGTACTCTTGAGCATGTCTATTGCTTCCTGTACTAGCTATAAAGGTTGAAGTCAGAGTCTACAGTCTTCCAAAATTCTGAATTTAAAAAGCCCCTGTCACAGTCAAGACCTTTCCCCAACATCTCCCCCAGAACACTAGTGTTACTAGCCAACCAAGGCCGTGTTCATATGAAGTCAGTGAAGGCGCTTTACATGTGGTTTCCCCCGAAGCCGGTTTCAAGTGGCTCCATCTGAACGCATTAAAAACGCCTCGATCCCAAACCACTTCTAGCTATAGAGGTGGTTTCGAATCGGTTTTCCCGCATCGCGATTTGGGTCTGAACGCAATGTGATTTCAATGTGACTTCACCTGGTCATGGATTACGGGGTGATATTTCTTGATTTACAATACCAAATTTTACGTGGCAGTAATGGTCAAATAATGTGTCCGTTCTAGGGCGAGCTTCACCGCCTCTGGCGGGACCACGTCGGCATTCGGCCGAGATACGCTGGGAGGGGGGCATCAGCAAGCAGGTCGTTGACCTCTGACATTAATACCACACTACCTAGCGTGTTTTCATCAAACAACAATGAATGCGGTTTCAGAGAATCGTGATCGGACACGGTTTGAAATGAATGTATGGCACGTGGACCAGATGTGATCGTGAGGAATGCGAGTTACCCGAAGAGCGGTTCGGGTGGTTTCATATTAACAAGGCCCAAGATCGACTGAATTTTGGGAGCAGCCTTAGTAGCCAGATTTGGACCACGCCTTCCTTTCTATACGAATCCGAACTAATCTAATTTCAAATTTGCAACCAAGCACGTCCCAAAACTGCCGACTTACTCCCGAAAGGTTGATATTCTGCTGACTTACATTCAAACACCAGCCAACCATGGCTTAACTTCCGATCAACCGCCGTATGTTTAAACATTTGAAACATTCGGCTGGCGCAGCCAAATATATAGTAGCCGACCTTACCAAAGCTCAGACGACCAAGTCGACTTTGCTCCGACCTAACTCCTTTGCTCCTAACTACGGTCGGGGGACTTTGGCCAGTGCTCGGGAGGCCAGTAAGGCCATGTTGATTTGATTATATGGATGACATCCTCTGGGAACCCCAAAACTGATGCGAGCGCGCGAATAAAAAAAAGTTTTGCAAAAAAAAAGTTGTTTTCATGAAATCTACGTTGTTATGAAGGTCGAACAAATGACACAGAGTATGGTATGGCGAATAATCTACTCTTTAAATTCAATTCTTTGCATTTTAGTTTTTTGTTTGATTTTAGCATTCTACGACGTTGGAATCGTTTTCAAATATTTTTTTTGCAACTTTCGGTATATATTTGCTCATTTTGCAACTGTTTTGTACATGTACAATTTACAGTGTGGTTGGAAACTTTTTTTTTTTGGAAACGGCCGAAAATTCATGCGCGCGCGGATGTCATCCATATAATCAAATCAACATGGCCTAATGAGTGTGTGACAAAATTCAAAGTCATCAACCATCATGCCAAGTCAGCAACATTTTTGGAGCAGGACTGGTGTTGATTTTCTTTATAGCCCACGAGTCAGTATTGCTATTACTGTAAATCATAGACCACCGGATATGGTCTCTCTGTGTGTGTGTTACCTCCAAAAATAGTGGATGGGCCTAAAATAACTCAACAAACAACTATTTCAACGCTTAATTGTCTCTCCATTTTAGCATGGTAACATAATGATTACACTTTACCCAAGCAAAGGCCTGAAAGCCTACTGCCTACCTGCCTACCTTCGGAGATTAACAGGTTACAGTAAGTAGAATGCTGTATGTTGGCGTGTGTAAGAAATGTACACCATCACAACATCACCCACTGATATGGCAAAAGTCTGGTTTACGGCAACTCCCCCTTTCCCAGTCCTAACAGTCGACCTTGAACACGGACTACCGAACTGTTTCTGGGTTCAGCGAGCTCCTGGTTACTTACCTGTAATAATAGCTACCTTCCCTCTCAAGTCAGGCATCTTTTGGCTCAAGATTTTGACTTCATTCGATGCTTGAACAACCAGCGTACCTCTCCGTTCTTTTTACAGCAAGACCAGGCCAAGTACGGTCAATACTCTATATAGTAGGACTTTGAACCTGTTTGATAGTGGCACGATGGTGTCAAAGTACCAAGCAATATTTGTATCAAATATTGAAAATACATAGCCACATAAACGAGGCAAGAATATAACATTTTCGATATCTTTGAATGTTAGGTTTAAAACTAAGTTATCTGCACGAGGCTTGTTCGTCTACCAACAAGCTTTTATTAATTTTATTTTTTTTACGTTTAGGCCATGTTGATTTGATTATATGGATGACATCCTCTGGGAACCCCAAAACTGATGCGAGCGTGCGAATAAAGCTTGGCCAAAACAAAAAATTGCTTTCATCTATGTGGTTTTGAAGGTTGAAAAATGATACAGAGTATGGTTTCGCGAATAATCTTCAAATTCATTTCTTTACATTTTCGTCTTTTTCGTTTGATTTTGACATTCTACGACACTGGTATCGTTTTCCAATTTTTTTTTAACTACGGAATATATTGGCTCATTGTGCAACTGTTGTGTACGATTTACAGTGTGGTTGAAAACTTTTCTTTTGGAAACGGCCAAAAATTCATGCGCGCGCGGATGTCATCCACATAATCAAATCAACATGGCCTTAAACTTAGATGGTGACATTGACCTACCATTTACCCTTATCAAACTTAGAGTAACACAATTTGCATTCAACATAATTTTTATTTTGCAACATGAAAAACGACAAATCTAAATCACAGAAAGATATGTGAGGTTATAAACACAGATCGGTTATTGACCCCTAAATAAGATCAACAGGAAAAAAACACTGATAAATTCATGACAAAAACGTGTACAGATACTGTACAAAACTCGGTAACACGTGTCGCTCTCTCCTATATACAACACTTAGTTAAAACAACAATACATGCCGACCTAAAGCAAACAGGGATCGTCGATCATCATGTATTTTATCTTAAAGCCATAGATGCCTTTCAAGCTTTGTTAAAGCTGTATTAAGTAACATTAGGACGATATAAAAAGTCAACTTTAAAAGTCAGTTAAATCAACCCTATACTCTGTTGCAAAAAAGGGACATTCGGGAATTAAGTGGAGGTGCCAAAATATAAATCCTTACGAGTGTGTTTAAAACCTGGAAACACAGCTGTCAGCCATGTTTGTTTACATTCTGGTATTTTTGGTGGTACCACAAACTGAGTGTGCCTTGTGTAGGCTGATTTGGCACCAGTTATCAATATCATAGATATATTAAGTATGAGATAATTGCACGCATTTATGAATTTTATTCAATCTGAATGGGCCTTCTGGTGAAAGTTTGTCCAGGATGAATAGATTATGTTATATTTCAATTTTAGTGCAGAAATGTAACATAATGCCCCTTTCAGGAAAAGTCAGATAAAAATATTAATTAAGGGGTTTAAAACTTTGATACAAGAAAAAGTACGGAATGGAACGGAACTCATACTTTTAACATCCTTATAACAAGTCGATTAAAATTTTACCTCCTTACTTGTAATGACTCAATATTATTATTGACTCAACATCCGTGTTTTATGTGCTATCAATGAAATTATTTTTTTTATTGGAACATGTAATCACCAGACGTGGTGACTATGCACTCAAGTTTCTTCAACTTATATTAATGTCGCCACCAACACAGGGGAAAAATACATTACAGGACAATACTCATTTACACCTGAGCTAAGTGAGGAAAGCCGTGTAAAGTGCTTTTCCCAAGGGCACAAGATCGGTGTCATGTCAGGACTCGAACCCGGGACTCTTAGTTCCGAGTCACGCACTCTGCCCCTACGCCACACGACCACACTGAAATTATTTGGCCGGGGTTTCTTTGGTGATTTCTTTCTTTACAGTCCACACGGCGATCTCCCTCACCAGTATCCACATCTTCTGCTGTTCGGTGACCGTGACCTTCAGACACTTCACCTCAACTGACCCCAGTCCTTCCATGCCCTGAGTCGCCATCTCAAATCTTCCGTTTTCGAAGTATCCTAGTTTGACGTAGTCCGCACAGTTCGGAGTGTCATCCTGCTGGCTCATAGACAGAAGTTTCGGGCTGACTTGTACTGTGCCCTTCTCAAGGATATCCTTCGGGTGTTGTTCAGAGCTGGTCTCTATGACAATCCTAGAAAGTCTTGCAGGTTTCTCGAAAAGAACGAAGAACGCTTGCCCGCTCTGCGGCGCCTCGATCCAGAAGAAGCCGGGTTCGGGGCCGTAGGCAAGCTGCGGCTTGAACTCCCCGAAGGCGGCCATGTCCGAGCTCACCACCGCTGGTGGGTTGTCAGAATCGTTGTACTGTCTCTTCATCGTGTCCACGTAGAAGGCGTCAACTAAGTTCTGCTCCTTCCCGACCAGTGAAGAGCGTTTCCCGATGTGTTGGAACAGCGACGGCCGTCGTACGAACGTCTGCCGATGTGGTAACAACTTCAGGAAGTGTCGAATCAAGAAGTCGTTCGGCATCTCTTCGTAAAACAGCAGAAGAAAGTCCGCAAGTCTTTGCAAGTCGGAAGACCTGAGAAGTTTTCCTATAAACCCGAGGTCGGAAAATTCCAGCATCGACCAGGCGGATTTTTGAGCTTTGATGTAATCCCTTATTGTTGTCAGGTAGTGTTCTGATGAAACGACATCGTCTTCCAGTTGTAGGTAAAACTCCGACAAACCACGGCAGTAGCTAAAGAGGAAGGCGTAGTCCACGCATTGCTTGGAACGCCATTTTACGCGATCCTCCGAATCATTGAAGTTCTGTTTCAAGCCCTCTAGTTGTGGATAAAATGATATCGGCGCCTGTATCACCTGCATAAACCCGCCATCCAGGTGCTGGGAATAGTTCTGGGAAATTTCTACAGACAGTTTCTTGTTGTGATAGCTGTCGAAGTCCGCTAGGAAAATGACGACAGTGACTTGCTCCCGCTCGGCTTCTGTAGTGTGCTCGATGAGTGAGTTGATTGTGATGCCGAGGTACTGGCTATTCTGGTCTCTTTTCACCGTTGAGATGCCGATGGTTAAAAATCCTGAAAAAAAAGACACAAATTTTCATATGAAAGCAAACAAAAACTAGCCTCCACCAGGTCTACCTAGGAGGGTACGGATCGTAGAATTCGGTGAATAAAGGTAGAATAATTGACCAAAAGAGTTTTTCCACGGTAAAGTTAATAACAAGTAAAGGAACTTTACGGTGGTCAAACTTACTCTCCAAGCAGAGGTTGATGGTGGAAGATCGTTTTTTTTATGTATGGCCCGTTTTTTTGTCGCGACCAACGGGCCATACATAAAAAGCAAACGACCTTCCACCATCAACCTCTGCTTGGAGAGTAGGCGAAACTCCCATGGTCTATTACTCGCCATATTCACACTTCGTTATACCCGTATCGGAATATGTCATAACAGTGCAAGAAATATTGATATGAAAGAAAAAATGCAATATTAAAGATTATTCAAAATATTCAACGAATACAACGAAATCTTATGTTCCCTTCACAGTTATTCCGAATCGGTCAAGCAGAATCAGACAGAATGAAAACTTCTTTTATATCCTTGGCTATTCTTAAAGATTCGGGGTGTATTCCAAATACTAAAGCCCATTTCAGTCCTCATTCGTATGTCACCAGAGTGATTCGAACACTAAAGGTCCTGGAATATTCAGGATGCAGTCAGAATACACTTCGAATTCCCTTCCATATTTTTACAATTTGAATCCACCTCGAAAGTCCTCAGCATGCTCATAACATTCGGGCCTGACACAACTCAAGAATGAGCGCACGTGTTTATTTTGAACGTAGAGATAATATATTCAAGACTAGAAAGGCCAACATTTGCTTTGGAGCAAATTCAGCATGACTTCACCACATTTCACGACATGGCAAGGAAAGAAGGAGAAATACAAGGGAAAACAATTATTTACATTGATATAACTATAATATGAATTGACAACAGTTGGATAGATGTCCCTTACATTATTGGTGGGGATTATTAATTGCGTAATGCAAACTTTTCAAGATAAAAAGAAGGGTTTATGTCCCGCATTCCAATGCTGGAGCAGGGAAGCTTGACATACCTAACAAAACACTTGAATAAAGTTCATACATGGCTTTGTACAAGTGTTAATTGAGTTAACCCAATCATATCCGAACAGCCAATCAGCAAGGAGAATATAGGAAAGCTGCATGCCTATTGGTTGCCTGCTCTATATGCCATTCTAATGACTCATGCCCAAATAAAGCTCAAATAAAACCATTCTAAAAGCCTGAATCACAGAAATGAAAAAAAAACGCCTGGGGGTATTTGGGGGCCCCAAAAATAAAGGAGTTGAATCAATTCAAAGAAATGGCAGGAGAAGGAGGAGAAGAAACACGAGCAAAAACAATATGTGGTGAAGTTATAAATATACAAATGATTTCCATTCAGACGGCATTCTAGAAGTTTGATGTTCCAGTAACCTACCCTTTGTCTTGCGTGGTTTCCCTAAAACTCTGGCAGCTTCTGTATCGACGAGACCAGATCTGCTACAGTCTTCACAGACTATTGATTTATCCTGGAAAACAATTCGAATATCTCCGTTTTTAATTGCATCAGGTAGGTGAATAATTGAAGCGTAACGTTATTCAAATTTATTTATTTATTTCTGTATTCCAAGGGGGCACTACTCAGTGACATAGCACTGCTTTATAGAGTGGCCCTGGGTACGACACATATATACATGGAAATACAACAATATATACACCAAAAACAATATCATAAACGTGATTACTCGTAATCGGGGTCATGCCAGGTCATAATGGAGGGTAGTCAGAGGTCACGTAACTGAGCATACAGTGTTCTGAACGTCTGTATCGACGGTGCAGTTCTAACACCGAGTGGGAGTTTATTCCAGCCCACTGCACCTCGATAAGCAAACGTTCTCTTGCCGCATTCCAATCTAGCTTTAGGAAGTCGCAGGGACTGGTTCATACTGTGTCGGGTGGAGTAGTTGTGGGTTTCTAGGGTTCGGTTAAAGATGTCTAGGTACTCAGGCAACTGGTTGTTTATCGACTTTTGTACAGTTTGTAGGAGATGCTGTAGGAGATCTGGGTTCATTTCGTCTTTCAAAGTCTACCACATTTGTACATCAAACCTTACCCCCCCCCCAAAAAAAAATACAGTCAAACTTGGCACAGCGACCACATCCATAAAACGACCATCGGTTTACAACGACCGTTTTCAGTCGGTCCCGATTTTTCTCCAAGCACTAAGCATTGTGTCCAAGACGACCACTTGTCTTCTGTGACCGCGACCACCCCAAGTTGGGTCCGCAAACGACCACCACTTATATAAAAATGTGAACTAAAATTAGACTCCATATTTAGTTGAAATAAAGGATGTCCTATGTTTATGTTCATGTTTATGTTTTGGTGTCTTATATGGGCTGGGCATGTCTGTGAACTAACCTCATGTCTAGCTTTCACCAGTGGTTTGCTGACTTCCTCTCCAGTGTTGTCTCGTCTTCTTAGTATCTTGTTGAATGTTTTGATTGTATCTATCAGCGCGTCTCTCTGTTCTTCACATGACGAGTCCGTTTGTTGTTTTGTCTGCTCCTGCAAAGTAACTGGGAACAGACAACATGCCAGACTGGGGTTAGGGTTAGTCTACTGCTGGATGCTACCGTACAGTACTCTCATGTAGATTGGCCAAAAATACAACGCCCCTGACAATGCATCAATGCATACACGCACACACACGCGCGCGCGCACACACACACACATACAAACACACAGACAAACACGCGCACACACCACGCGCACACAGACACACACACATACACACACACACACAACACAAACACACACACACACACACACACACACACACACACACACACACATACACACACACACACTCACCACTCACCACTCACACATACACACCACAAACACACAAACACACACCACAAACACACAAACACATAAACACACACACACACACCACAAACACACAGACGCACACACACACACGCACAACACACACCACACACACACACACACACACACACACATACACACAGCATACACACACCACAAAAACACATTACTTTAATATGCATTGTACTTTTATATACATGTCTCTCAAGGAATGATGACGAATTGCCAATCTATGTGAATTCCACTTGACAGCTAATAAAACCAAACACGTGGACAATGTAACATTTTCCGTGATCAGAAGCATCCTTCTGTCGAAGTCCCTTAAAGAACAAGCAACTCCGATATCAAATCTAATCATATTCTAGGTGAAAAAAATCTTACTGGTCATAATCCAGGCGTTAAGAAGCACGAACATCACCAGCGTTCCCAGGATGACATTTCTCAGCTGCCACAGCGTCCAGCCCGACCTCAGGACCATCTTTTGTGGTGGTTGCACCTCTCTGTTTTTTGGCGACGTCTCAGGGAGGAGCCTAATGGTACAGTATTGTGTACAGTTTGCAAGAATTCTAGGAATGGCACAGGCATTTTGTTTATCCACAGGCATGGAATGTCCACAGGCATGTCTCTGAACCGCATCTATGCCCACATTCATGGAAACATGAAACCCTTGGGAAGACATCTCCGCTCCGGATGGCCCTACTTTCTGTGACCCCGGGGCTCGTTCACTATACACTCAGGGGAGGAGTGCGCTGTATCTGTGTAGACTTTACAGGTACCAAGTCTTCCTCTTCCTCAATTATGAAATAACTCTAACAGAAACCATCGTCGCCATGGCAATGTATGTTTTCATTGCCAGTCTTGTTGTTATCATTCGGAGAAATATTAATTATTAAAAATCGAAGCCATCCTATGCAATATCGGGGCGGTAAAAATGTATAAGGAGATCTGTCTGAAATCAACACATACTGCCCATCAGAGTCATCAACCAAGAATTGAGGTATTCAAAAACTCGTATTTCCCCAGAACTATCGTAGACTGGAACTCGTTGCCACCCAGCACAGTTGGGGCATTATCACTAGAAAGCTTTAAACAACTCCTGCAATCAAATGTGCAAAGATTGAGTGTGACAAGTCGTTCGGTATGATACACGTGCTTCCACCGCGCCGCGTGCCTGCGAAGCTGGTGTGTTACGCCGAAGGGCTGTTATACCTGATATATCGATACAGATACAGATGCCCACACATTAGCACATTGGCATCAGTATTTCATACTTTGTACGTTTAAACAACACAGAAAAAAAGACGAGTCCTTTATTTTCTGAGTGGTACCCTCAAAAATCAGCCCGGTCTGCGACCAGTAGCCGTTGACTGGCATTTTGCTCTATGAATATTGATATATATTGGGATAGTGTTGTTTCAACTCAGTGTGCACGTATGTGACTAGAATGTTGACTGAAAAATCTGTTTTTAAAACCCTAGGCATGGTGGCCTTGAAAAGGTGCACTTAGGTGCACCTGTTCCACCATGCCCTCCATGTATATTATGTATGTGGTCAATCGTAATAAATAAATAAAATAAAATGAAACTGCAGTGGGCAATTTTAATTGATACGCAACATATTTCTCCCCTCGAAAAGCACATTATACAATATAAAATATTTGACAAGACCGTCCAGGTATCGAGAATAGTAATAATACAATAGTCCACCCTCCATTCTCAGACAACCAGAGACATTAGCAGACAAGTTAGACCACCTCACAAAATACTATGGGGAACGAGTAAAATACTGGATAGTTTGAGAAAAAAAATTGTTTTTCCGACGTCACAGGCGAATGGCATTTTTTAGAACATACAGATCCCAAAACGTTCTGTAGAAACATTTAAAGAAAAAGACATTAAAATAATCAAATTATAAACAATAATTGATATCAAGCCTTCCGAAAATGGCATTTGTATCTAAATGCGTGTACGAATCGCTTAATTTTTGTGGTAAATTCTGTGTGGCTACCAAACATTACTTAAACGGTCTACAACTAATATTCGGACTACGAATTTACCTTACATGTATATTAGGTAATGGCGCGGTCACATTTCCCAACCCGGGGCCCGGCCGGGCAGTCCTATGGAACGAAAATTATGATATAAGACAGCAAAACACAAAAAAAGTTTTAGAAATTTAACCATGAGCACTATTTGTGCATACTCTTAATACAAATTGTTTATTTTTCGTCCACGCAAACAACCCGGCCAGGCCCCGGCTTGGAAATGTGACCTGGTTACCAAACCTATTTTATCTGGCTTGATGTAAGGACGAAAGAGACTCGGCAGCTAAAATAGGTTTGGTGACTACAACACCTCAGGAAAAGGAGCAGACAGGTACCCAAATACGGACCAACCTTTCACAGCTTGAAGATTTGCGCTTCTCAGTCCTTCTTCAGATTGTAGAATGATCGAATGGGGTTCAAATCATTTCAAGAAAGCCTTCGCGATACCAAAACAACCGAAACACAGGGAATAATTTCTGAGTTGTCTTGAGGTCAGGGGTTATGAAACGAACAGGACCGGTTCGACTGGGTACAATAGGTACATATGCCAGTCGACCTATTTTCCCAATAGTGAGACAAGGACGTTGAAAAAAAGCGATGAACAACTCCTATTGGCATTTGAAATGAGATGTCTGCGGGCTATCCTGAATGTCTCAAGGAGAGACCACATTTTATTTATTTCTGTATTCTTTTACCAGGGTGGCACTACTCAGTGTCATAGCACTGCTTTTCAGAGTGGCCCTGGGTATGACACATATATACACGGAAATACAACAATATTTACACCAAAAACAAATCATAATCGTGATCCATTACTCGTAATCGGGGTCATGCCAGGTCATAATAAGGGAGGGAAGTCAGAGGTCACTTTGAGCATACAGTGTTCTGAATGTCTGTATCGACGGTGCAGTTCTAACACCGGGTGGGAGTTTATTCCAGCCCACTGCACCTCGATAAGCAAAGGTTTTCTTGCCACATTCCAACCTAGCTTTAGAAAGTCGCAGGGACTGGTTCATACTGTGTCGGGTGGAGTAGTTGTGGGTTTCTAGGGTTCGGTTAAAGATGTCTAGGTACTCTGGCAACTGGTTGTTTATCGACTTTCGTACAGTTTGTAGGAGATGCATATGACGACGTGAAGACAGATCTTTCCAGCCAAGGCTGGATAGATGATCAGAGCTGACATGTGATCTATATGGTAAACCTAGTATTATTCTTGCTGCTCTGTTTTGGAACTTTTGTAGCTTGGAACATTAGAAACGAGGAAATCCGAGCTATGCTGGGAAGGGAGGATACAGTTATTGAGGATATTCGTAAAAGAAGGCTGAGGTGGTTTGGTTACGTTCAGAGAAGACCACCAAACTCTTTTGTATACGGGGCCTACCACCAGGACTAGAGGAAGTCACCCCCCCCAAAAAAAAGATGGCGAGACCAAATAGCCCATGACACTGGATGGTCCTTCAAGTTTGCTGAACAAAGAGCTAAGGACATGAAGACGGGAGCGAGGGGCCAGTTCTGGCCTAAGAATTTAGACAGGTAGGCAGGACCAGTCGAACCACAGGTCATCATATCATAGATCGCGTCATCCTTTGAAGCCCCTAGCCTGTCACAACCTGCACCCTACCTCCAAACAACCAATGTTTTCTGAAGTTCGGGAGCAGTCTTACCAGGCTCAGTCCACGTATACCTTTCTATACGAATCGAATTTGAGTCACATTTGAGTCAATATTCACACCTAAATTCGCCGGGAATCTCCCGGCCATGATTGTTTTTAATTAACATTTTTAAATATTTCACTAGCGCAGCCGAACAGTTGCCAACCTCGCAGAATACTAGCCTCATGTGCAGGCCTCTAGGCGGGTTGGAGTTTTGACACTGCGTTTTGTAGAATTTTGCCGGCCATCATACAACCAGCCGCCCAGAGAAGGTTTGTACACGGTGGTGCAACAAAAAGACCTTAAACCTACGTAGATAATGTTTAAAATGTTTACGTTTTATATCTACAGAGTTTTCCCAGTACAACCATGTACTATTTCTTGATACGCCGGTGAAGGCTAGACATCCAGATAATTAGCAGTTACTTATTAAGCAACTGGAAAATCAAAAATCATAATCCAGTTGCTTGAGTAACTGCATTTTGGCGTATAGAATTTCTTTTGTTCGCAATTTTCCCATTCCCAGGATGCTTAATGCAAGGGAGTAAAAATTCCCAGGCTTCATAGCACCAGGGGGTCGATATACGTGAAACTGTTGACTGCTTGTTTTTCAGGATGTGTTTTGTGAAGGTGGAGCATTTTCTGTTTAAAATTAAGAGACTTACTACAGGTTTAATCTGACAAAATAGCATGACATTCTTGCGTTTTTCTGGTGAACAGGGAATGTTTTGTTTATAACATAAACAACATAGTTGTTTTGTTTATATAACAAATAACAACATACTATTCTCTACATAGTAACGTTATACCGTTAGGGGATACAGCTATTGCTAGCTAGAGATAGTGCAACACATGTTATAGTAAACTATATAGATATTAAGGAGAAATCTTTATTATTTCATATTCTGTCATGAACGAATGTCAAAGAAAAACAACACCACAGGGACACATAATTCCGACTCCCTGGCGCTATGCAACCTGGGAATGGGTAACGGTGAATAACAGCGAATGCCATGGTGTTTCAAACATTGTTTTTTGTCACTGAGTTTGTGTTGTCCCTGTTTTTACTGTTAACTAAATCCCATTAGCTAATACAACGGCGTGATATCCCATTTACTCACTTTTAAACCAAATTCTGACTATAGTATAGGAGATAACCCATACGAATTTAATGATATAATAATTGTTTATTGATTGATCGAAGATTACAATCGCTAGCATGTGGCAGCGCAACTAAATAAGTAGAGCTAAATTATATGGTAGCGTTTAAAAACAGAGAAACAAATATTGCACAGTTAACAAATATACGACTAGACAAGTGAGTATTTCACAGTAACATATAGACAACTAAATATTAAGCGAGTAAAATAAACTTAACAATATTTATATACATAACCATACCGTTTGTTTACAAATAGGTAAATATATCAAATAATGTTCAGGTCTTAGAACGAGTAGCATAAGTGATATACGTCTAACCTACAATGTTGATTTGTTCATATACTTGTATATACTAGGTTGATTAATTGGTATCCATTTGTTTGTATGTTTAGTTGTTGTAGTCTGGAAGTTTTTTTAATGATTTGATCATGTTCATTCAATAAGGTCTGTTTACCATGAGAATAACGTACTGAGTAGTTGTTGATTGTTGATTATATCTACCAAGGTTATGTATACACAAAAGTCATGTAAAATGAAAAATGGGTAAAACGGTGAAAGATATGGCTTGTTTTTTTAATGCACTGGAAAATACTTCTTCGTGATTGAAATAGAACGTGATGATTGGTATCAGTTACCGTTTTTTGTTTACCCAACTTACCAACAAGCACATTTGTAAATAATTAATTACTTCGTGACAAAAGGTCTAGAGAAGCATTGCTGATAGATACACAGTGCAATATGTCAGTAGTGTATGTTAAAGATTACTGAGGGTTACAGACTTTAACTTATACATCTGTTTCTACATAGTAAATAAAAAAAGTTGCATCATTATCATCATCATGCCTCCGGATTAGTTTATAATCCGGTGAGGTACACTTGATAAAGTTACTCCAGTATGTCCTATCTCTCATAGCAGTCTCTCTCTAACATAGACAAAAGTGCAGTATAAGGACGTCCCACTCTATGTCTCCCAGTAGGGAGCTACTGTGCTAGTCTACTAGCTGGTTCATTACTACGAACAACATGCCCTGCTAGGGCGAGTCTACGTCGTCGGACTACAGATGAAATGGGCGGGAGAGAGCCATAGAGTTGTTTGTTTGTTAGATGTTGTCTCCAAGAAACATTATACGCTGTTTACAAACATTCTTGTATATGTACCATCTAGTTTCTTGCTCAGGGCAGCATTCATATTGTTGCATAATGTTGTGTTTTTCTAACAGAGTTGGGGTATCCTTAAACTTAACCCTATGAAGGTTGCTGTACTTTTGTTGTGTCGTTATTAGAATCCACGAATTCCTTGTCGATCAGTTCTTGGCGTTTCCCCCGTAATGATGAATGCAGCCCGACGTGCTGGAAGAGGGAGGGCTTGTGTTTGAACTTCTTCCAGGTCGGCTGCACGATCCTTATAAACGTGTGTAGCAGAATGTCCACCGGCAGCTCCTGGTAGAAAAGCTTAAAGAGGCCAGACAGTCGCTGTAGATCTGAAGATTTGAATAACTTCCCTATAAAACCGAGTTCGGAAAACTCCAGTGCCGTCCACGCGTCTAGCCTGACTCTGTCCAGGTATGTCTTTATTGACGACAGGAAGTTTTCGGCGGAAATGACGTCATCCTCCAGTTGGAGGTAATATTCCGACATGTTCCGGCAGTACTGAAACAGGAATGCGTAGTCCACGCACTGCTTAGACCGCCATCGTATACGCTCCAGGCTGTCTCTGAACTTACGTTTCAGCTCTTCGAACGTTGGATAAAAAGACCGCGGTGCCTGGATGACTTGAATGAAGCCTGTGTTGAGATGTTGCGGGTACCTGCGGGAGATTTCTAAGGAAATGTTCTTGTTGTAATCCTTGTCGAAGTCTGCTAAGAAGACGACTATCACAATTTGTTTGCGTTCAGCCTCAGTCGTGTGGTTGATGAGGGAGTCTAGGGTAGTGACCAGATACGTGGCGTTTTGATCCCGCTTGACTGTGGGTATTCCTATGGTCAGAAATCCTAAAAGATAACGACAAAGTATGAAATAAGCCTGTGGCTATTGACAGGATCGTCCTGTCAATAGCAGAAAATATTGCACTGCTGACAGGATCGTCCTGTCAATAGCAGAAAATATTGCACTGCTGACAGGATCGTCCTGTCAATAGCAGAAAATATTGCACTGCTGACAGGATCGTCCTGTCAATAGTAGAAAATATTGCACTGCTGACAGGATCGTCCTGTCAATAGTAGAATAATTTGCACTGCTGACAGGATTTTTCCTGTCAGCAGTGCAAATTTTTCTACTATTGACAGGATCGATAAAATTTTGGTATTTTTATTTCATACTGGAAATTTTGGGGTGGGCGCTGGTTCGTGTAGGTCTTATGTAGGTGTTATTACTAGTATGTATGCTATTAGGCCATTTTTTACGATCCTGCGCTGCGGCCCCTGCAGATCGTCGTGCATACATTGATCCCCCGCTCGGTAGCGCCCTTTATTTCGGCCAGTTTCTACTATTGGGCTGTTACCAAAAAAAAACTGTGAGGGGGGGTGGAAGACGGTCTAAAATCAGCTTTTGGCCAACCCCCTGTCCAGTCCAGAATTTTTTTACCACCCCCTGTCCAGTCCAATTCATTATTCGACCCATCCCCCCTGTCCGTTACCAGGTTTGTTTGGACCCAACCCCCCTGTCCGTTCCAGATTTGTTTGACCCAACCCCCCTGTCCATTCTAGATTCTTTTGACCCACCCCCCCTGTCCGTTCCAGGTTTATATGACCCAACCCCCCTGTCCGTTCCAGATTCGTTTTACCCATCCCCCCTGTC
>NW_017803525.1:338363-341124 GCF_001625305.1 Branchiostoma belcheri | reverse complement strand
GAACAAAGAGTGAAAGACACATAAGTATCACTATTATTGTTATGTAAATGAGGATAAGGTAGATTATGGTAATACTAAATACAACACCATAGGAACTGCATGTACTGGAGAGTTCTATGGGAAATCCTCCCTTCCAGTTAGTGGAGTTGTAGCTGCGCCTATAGTATAGATCAGGCCTCCTGGAAATGTCTTGAAGTAATCTCCGTGATAATTTATCCAGTAGTTGAGTTTGATTTGTCTTTGAATATTGTGACCTGGATGTCTAACCTTCATCGAGGGTTAATAAAAAGATAAGCTTGAACAAAATAATAAGCTTGCGTGCCAGGCAACCTGACGTCTCCATGGCCAAGTCTCAGAAAACATGACTTGTCTGGCAAAAGTGTTTGAGTGGGATTTTGAACCCTGACTGTCACGGATGAAAAAATATGACTTGGTAGAAATTCATGACATTTTCTTGTTGTGTGACAATCAATGTGCAGTTTTATAGCATTGTCTTTTTATGAAAGAAGGAAGTATGTGATATTTTTATGATGCTCTGAGTGCAAGAAGAAATTCAACAGTTAACCTATGAAGAACCTACTCTAGAGAGTAGCTGGTTTGGTGTAGGTTTGGTGGGGAAAACAATGGGAACCTGAAGGGAGTTTGTTCAAGCAGTGTGTTGTGTTAAAACTGAGGATTCCAGGTCCATTGGTATTGGGTTTGACTTGAAAGGTGCCTAAATGGACTGAAAAGGAAAGGTTTTGTTTTAAACAAGAAGCTGGTTAACTTAAAAAAATCTATTTCTAACCTCCTTGTTTTGCTCAACTGCATCAGAGTATTGGTTTTGAAAATAATTCCAACTAGCCTTAGCCCACACCTTCAGTCCTTCAGTGTTGTAAAGAACAATTGTTTACTGTACTTTAAAAATTAAATCACGACTTATAATTCTTTTCGGCAAATCAAATGACTTTGTATAAACCTGACTGTCCTGAACTTTTACCCTAGAATTTTATTTTGCACTGAAGTGACTTTGGCCTGAGATAATTTAGCATAATCTGATAACACAACAATGTCTGACCAAACAATAGAAACTCATTAGGACATGGAGCCAGTAATTAGCATTTCAATGAGTTACTGTAGCTGGTTGTGTGAAAACTGAAATCCTGGTACACCAAAAGTCTAGTACATGTACAAGTGACTAGAACCCTTGGATAGGAAAAGAACCTAAAAATACTGAAAAGTACTTGTAAATCAAAGTTTTTTTTAACAAATGCAAAATAATTATCTAGCAAAGTAGTTCAATTTTAGATGGTCTGTAAAAGATTAAAATGGTGTTAGACCAAAGTAATTAGTCTCTACCACTAGTACCAGACTATTTACGAGAATATTTGCCTGGTTAGTTTGGCCACCTTCGGGTTTGACTTCGGAGGTTAACTGGATTGTATCCAGAAAGAAATAACCTTCTGCAGACTGACTCCCCAGGCCAATCCTTTTTGCCAAAATATATACATGTATGCCACGATTTGTATTCCCACAGCTTCACACAAAAAGCCTTGGTTTCTTGGCAGTTTCTTCTGACTTTGAAGAATCACTATCGGTTTCTTCTTCAACATGGGGCTACTAGAATAGTTGGCTGCAGCAAGGACATTATATGTGTATAATGTCCTTGGCTGCAGTCATGATCAGAAAAAGATTTGGTGTACAGCTCCAATTTTTGGTGCACCCTGAGTATTTCGAGACCTGATTTGTAGTTTTCATCAAAGCGGGCAAAACAATGGACAGGAGTGAGTGTGATTCGTTGTTGGTTTAATACACTCAGATTCACACTCACAGTCGCACTTCAATATCATCTAAATGACTGAAAAGAAAATCAAACACAGTTTTTATTCTTTTACAAGTTACAAGAGCATTCGCAAAACAACCCGTATGCAGTTGACTCCATATTCAGTTGAACCAAGGAGCTTATACTAGTTATAGTTATAGGGCAACTAGATAAAAAGGAACAAAAATAATATATTTTACAGACAGTACGTTGCAAATTATCTGCACAGTCACCTTACCAGGCATGACATATTTTTGTAGATCAACAAAGAAGTTAGGAAGTTATTTTATAGTGATTCATAGATGGAAAGAAAGTAACCTTGAAGTGTGGTATATAACAACTGAGAGAAACTGGCTAAAATTCAACTGATCCTTTTGTTATGCAAATCATGAATGAACTTGTTTACTTTACAACACTTGCTTGTTAACTTTACAGTAACCAACTAATCTCTTGTGGTAAAAATGTTGTTTCAGAAAAATTTTGAAAAGGAAAATTAAGATTTCCTACTACTGCATCTATATTTGCATGTAAGAAAGAAAAAAATCTATCTGCACTTTATCCTATATAGCATGACTAATTCGAGGAGTGCACAAACCAGATGGCTGGCAGTATAAACTTCCTGGCACTTATAACCTGATGTCCAAAAGGTCTGACATGGTGTGGGACAGTTGAAAATTTGATGCGTTAACTTAGAGCAAATTTTATCTCAGAGTGTACTACAGTATGTACAACGATTCTTATGTAGACTATATGAGAGTGGTATGCATATTGAATCTATGTTTTTGATTGTATGAAATATTTATAATGTCCTTTATCCAGCAAAAAATCATTCTCCAACCTTCAATTAAACATCTAAGACTGTTCAGAGAGATAAAATCCAAACCATAAAATGCTGAATACACCCAATACCACTCCAGTCTGGTTCCAACCCGGGTTTGTTTGACCCAACCCCCCTGTCCG
>NW_017803525.1:287543-335899 GCF_001625305.1 Branchiostoma belcheri | reverse complement strand
ACGAATTCCAGCAAATTGACTTCCTTCAGTTATTTAAGTATAGACGTGTGTTGCTTGGTCCATGAGGGGACCCCAAGGTGATAGCTTACTGATGAGTGAAGGGGTCCCCCAGGCCCTGGGGTCTCCGATCAGCCGAGTAGGCGGGCAACACAACAGTACGGTATTCCCTGCGTAGTCTCCACCAGACTCTTTTGCAGGCTGAATAAATAGTAGAAAAAAATAAAAAGTCGACCCTCTATGGCCGACCAACTCCCCTGGCTAGCTATACTCTTTTTATGCCGATTTCTACAATTTATTCAGACTTCAAAAGAGTCTGGTGGAGACTAAATAGATCTAAATCGTAAATAGTCACTGTTACTTCTAGGTCCTCCTGTCCAGTCAGTTGTAGAAGAACTGTATTGCGTAATGTCATCATCATATTAGAGTAGAGTAGAGTAGAGTAGAGTAGAGTTGTTCAGGCCGGGTAGGAGTCCTGTTCCAATATTGAGGAGACATAAATGATAACTATATTGCACAACAATAGTACAGCGTACAAAGTATGGCATCTACTGGTACATAACATAAATTTCAACTATACAGACAATGCCATAGAATTTGTGGATGCCCTTTCCAATGCCGGTTTTAGATTCCATTGTCATGCAAGGATCCAAGCAGACGTATCGATCGGGCCGGGGGGGGGGGGATTTTTGGCCAATCACAGCTCGCAAAAAGTTTGCCCGCCTGTTTACTCGAAAAACTATGTAAACACAACTGCCTTCGTATTTCAGACAGCTTATGCGTGAAATTCGCCTATATTTATATTTTGAGCATGTCTAGTTTTGACATGTATCTGCTGGAGTACTCTGTAATGATAATAACTAGCTGTTAACGCGATGATAGCCGCCATCGTGAAACGCCTAATCTACAGTACAGTAGCATATGCCTTCTGACTGAAAAAAAATGAAAACATGGTTAAAAAAAATTAAAACATGAAGAAATCATGTCAATACAGCCCAAAATGGAAGATTTAAAAAATCCTGTCAATAGTGCCAAAAATGGCACTGCTGACAGGACGATCCTGTCAATAGTGTCAAAAATGGCACTGCTGACAGGACGATCCTGTCAGCAGTGCAGTATTTCCTGTTATTGACAGGATGGTCCTGTCAGCAGTGCAGTATTTTCTGCTATTGACAGGATCGTCCTGTCAGCAGTGCAGTATTTTCTGCTATTGACAGGATCGTCCTGTCAGCAGTGCAATATTTTCTGCTATTGACAGGACGATCCTGTCAATAGCCTCAGGCATGAAATAATGATTTTGTGTCGGGTGGTGTAGTGGTACATCACTGGACTATGAAACGGGGAGAACCGGGTTCGATTCCGGGTCGTACCCGAACAAGTCCGAACATGCGCCGCGACGTTGTACCATTGGGAAAGGTACTTTACACGACTATCCCCACTTCACTCAGGTGAAAATGAGTACCTAGCTTCGGTTAGGGGCGTCTTATCGGATGGGACGTTAAAATGGAGGTCACGTGTTTGAGGAGAGACACACCTCAAGCACGTTAAAGAACCCACGTGAGTGGAAGTGGAACAAACCATTATAGTCTAAAAAAAGGGGTAGGGAATTTTCCCGACCAGCCCCGTAACCCCTGCTTCTCCTATTGGATCAGTTGTGAGAAATTGGGCTCGTCTCAATCATGATGTTTCTGACTCAGGGAGAAGAGTTGCTGTTCTATACCTCTAGCCCTAGAAGTGGCAAAAAATAATTGGCCTTGCACTGAGCGACACCGTAAAAAAAGGTGAAATTTCAGGACAACGAAACAGCTTCAGAAATTTGACGTTGAAAATTCAGGTCAACTGCACTGAAATCGCAAAACTGCATTGGGTGTCTTCATAACGCGCAATATACACAAATAAATGGCAATAATTGTCAATATTAGACAGATGCGCTCATCCAAAATATTTTTGTTTAGCCACCATAAAATTGCATGTGTTGCCTTTAAATCATCCCTTGGCATCATAATGATAATAATAATAATAAAATTATAATAATAAATGGTTTTTATTGTCCAAACAATTCCCGTGCAGTCGCAGCCTTTTTAAAGCTGAATTGATACAGGGTATCACATAAGGTGGAACTGTCGCAAGGGTCTGTGTGGCTGCCATTCGGCGCCACAAGGTGACTTCAATACGACTTTTCCCAACCGAAGTTAGGTACCCATTCACACCTGGGTGGAGTGAGGAAATTCGTGTAAAGTGTCTTTCCCAAAGGCACAACGTCAGGGCGCATGTCCAATGTCCAGACATGTCCCGGGTACGACTCGGAATCGAACCCGGGTCTCCCCGCTTCATAGTCGAAAGCTCTGCCACTACACCACACGACGCCAAATACATCATACAGGTGATCCCAAATATAAAATCAAGGGTCACATACATGAAATTTCAGTCGCTCAGTGGTAAAAAAAAGGACGCTTAATCTGATTGAGATGGAATTCCAAATGCATGCGTCTAATCTCAAAACAGATTTTTTCGGTGTCTGACAAAGTCGCAACCAATCAGCAAGACACTGTCAAACTGGCCATAGGCGCCAGAGAGTGTTCAAGAATTGGTTGAATTGATAGTGTCTTGTCGGTTGGTCACGAATTTTGCCACCGAAAGATCTGCTTGGAGATTTGAAAACATTCTCAAAATACGAATAGCAAAGTTCTTTGATCACAACCATTTATTTTTCACGAGCCGACGTTTCGATGACCGTCTGTCGTCTTCATCAGGGCAATTCTGACTGGTTTACTGTGCACTGACGCTAGATGTTACTTGGTGCATAGTGCGCTAAAGGTGTTACATGGTCCACAGTAGTGCACTGTTACACCTTTAGTGCACTATGCACCAAGTAACATCTAGCGTCAGTGCACAGTAAACCAGTCAGAATTGCCCTGATGAAGATGACAGACGGTCATCGAAACGTCGGCTCGTAAAAAAAAATAAATTTATGGTTGTGATCAAAGAACTTCGTTTACCAACCTGATTTGAATGTTTTTTGAAATTATTTACGGATTTCTCAAAATACCTTTGTGTTGACGATGCCTGCCCGCTATCAGTACTGAGTCGGTGTCAGCTAAAGTCTGTCTGCCCGGTTTGGCTGGAGGGGGTGAGGTAGTATCCTTCTGTAGTGCAAAATGTCAAGAAATATTTTGTCTCATTTGTATAATCTGATCTGTAATAACTTTATCTAATGTAAATGTGTAATGGTTCTAATGAGTTGCCTCTCACTTTAATCAACCTTTATTTCTTTCCATAATGTACTCTCCTTTACCTGCTCTGTGGACCGTTTTAGTTTGGCCTTTTCTCTGCGCAGTGTGTCGTTCATGGTGGCTAAAGAGTCTATCAGCATTTCTCTCTGGAGTTCACAAGTCTGGACCGCTTTCTGGAGGTCGCCGTGTGCGGTCTCGTTCTGAAGTTCGGTACCTGAGTAAACGTCATTGGTAGCCTGAATAGATCACGCTTCTAGCAGCCTTTTCATTGGCCAGTACCCTAGCCTGACTACATCACGTTTCTAGCAGCCTTTTCATTGGCCTGTCCCCTAGCCTGGCTACATCACGTTTCTAGCAGCCTTTTCATTGGCCTGTCCCCTAGCCTGGCTACATCACGCTTCTAGCAGCACTTTCATTGGCCAGTCCCCTAGCCTGGTTACATCACGCTTCTGGCAGCCTTTTCATTGGACAGTCCCCTAGCCTGGCTACATCACGCTTCTAGCAGCCTTTTCACTGGTCAGTCCCCTAGCCTAACTACATCACGCTTCTAGCAGCCTTTTTATTGGCCAGTCCCCTAGCCTGACTACATCACGCTTCTAGCAGCCTTTTCATTGGCCAGTCCGCTAGCCTGGCTACATCACGCTTCTAGCAGCCTTTTCATTGGGCAGTCCCCTAGCCTGGCTACATCACACTTCTAGCAGCCTTTTCATTGGGCAGTCCCCTAGCCTGGCTACATCACGCTTCTAGCAGCCTTTTCATTGGCCAGTCCCCTAGCCTGACTACATCACGCTTCTAGCAGCCTTTTCATTGGCCAGTCCCCTAGCCTGACTACATGACCCATCTAGCAGCCCTTCCATTTGTCAGACCCCGCTAGCCTGACTACAAGACGCTTGTCTGTGTGTGTTTGTGTGTTTGTGTGTGTGTGTGTGTGTGTGTGTGTGTGTGTGTGTGTGTGTGTGTGTGATATCTATGTTTGGAGGGTAGGCATTCGTGCACTTACCGGTTAACATCCAAAAGTTGAGGAACATCGACACGACCATGCAGACCAGCACGACTTGCCGGACAAACAGCATCCGCACCCGCGACAACAGCATGATCTTCCCGGTCTCTTCTGTCTATACATGAGGCAGGTAGCACTAGTTACCTTCGCCAGGCAAGAAGGTATGCTTACTTCCATGAATAATGGAGGTTTTGTTTTTAGTATGTCTCTCTCGTCTTGATGTTTAGTATACTATGTTGAGGCCACAGAACACAGTATTTATGGGCGACCCCCGGGTCTGTGACGCGGGTATAGAGAGTAGTGCAGGCAAACCTCTTGCAACCTGGCTAGAGCGACTTATGTGAGAGGTAGCCATGAATGGACTGCGCTGTGTGGTATAGAAAGGTATCGGCTTGTACACCGTATGAGTTGGATTGTGAAGATTTCCCTGTTCGTGCATAAATGCGCGGCATTACGCAACCACGTTCCAGGGTGAGCCGGCTGCAGTTCCGTTGACCCCGGTAGAGGGCCAAATCAAACTGGTCGTCATTATGTTAAAAAACGATAACCTTTTTTTTGGTTTTCAGTTATTTTGTAGAATATACCATATATTTCAACATATTAGTTGGCCATGGTTCTCTAGTGCACCCTAGTATAATTTTTACCGCGTCGAAGTGAGTCACCTCGGGGTGCTTACCTATAGGAATCCCCGTAGTGCGAAAACTGTGTTCTGACACCTTAAGCTTGCATTGGACCTCCAACTCGTAAGATTTTGGTCTCCCTGGCGTCTTTTTACCTCCATGAAATGGAAGGTATTGTTTTTGGCGCGTCTGTGTGCGTGTGTGTGTGTGTGTGTGTGTGTGTGTGTGTGTGTGTGTGTGTGTGTGTGTGTGTGTGTATGTGTGTTTGTGTTTCCGCTTTTTTGTACCTTCATAACTCCATAACGCATTTATGGATTGTGGTGATATTTGGTATACTGGTAGGTGTTAGGGGGGCGAAGGTCAAGGTCAAATATGGGCCTCCTGATGGATGGCCTTGGTACTGCAGCAGCACTTCCGGTTTAATGAGGAGTCTGCCAGACAGGGTAACAGATGTCTGATTGTGTCGAGGCTGCCCCGGGCTTGCGACCTGGTTTGATTGATGAGAGGTTCTTCCTCAGGGAATAAGGCGACCTCTGTGCGCTATGATGTGGAAAATTTGAGTGTTAGGGTGGATGGACACCCAGTGTTGACGTAATTTTGGCACTGAGATCTAGTTACCTCCATGAAAATGGAGGTATTGTTTTTGGCGCGTCTATGTGTGTGTTTGAGTTTCCGCATATTTGTAGTCAGCATAACTCCATAACGCCTTTATGGATTGTGATGATATTTGGTATGCTGGTAGGTCTTAGGAAGCCAAAGGTCAAGGTCAAATATGGGCCTCCTGGTGGATGACCTTGGTACTGCAGCAGAACTTCCGGTTTTTGTATCTTTTGTCCTGAACATGTTATGGTCTTGATTTTTGGGTGACAGATAGATTGTCCTGCCAGGAATAATTGGTGTGGGTTTGGTCCCCCTAGCAGCTTGTTCTGAAACTGCAGGGGACTTTCGGGGGAAAATCTTTAAAAGCCAATAGGTCCAGACAGGAACAATGTATTTTCATCATTTTTGGTAGGTAGGTAGGTAGCTGAGAGAGATGTACATAACTTAATGCAAATTATGCAAATGAGGACTTTATTTGCATAATAAATGAGGAAAATTCTCTAATTACAGTGTTTTACATTGTAGTACTTTAATACATGTAATGTATGTAATCTTTGGCAGATGGAACATCAACAGATACCAATAATGCAAATTATGACCACATTTGCATAATTAATGCAAAATTCAATGGGTAAATGATGGGAATTTCCTACTTGGTGTAAATTGTAAATTCATCAAAAGTTAACATCACGATACATTAATTATGTTAATGTGGAGGTCATTTGCATAATTAAAGAGGAAATTTACATTTACACGTCAAGCCCATATTTCATGGAGGTATGTGATCTCAGATCTCTTTTTATGTTACTGCAGCGAGACTTCCGGTCTCGATATCTCGTAAGCTCGACATGCTAGGCTCACTAAGTCTCATCAGTGCATATGAGGAAATGGTAGAATAGCCTTCTTCGTTCGGTGGAGAATATGATTAACTTAATACCATTCATGCAAATCAGGATCTGATGTTGTCAGCATGCTAAATGAGAAACATGTATTATAATTCGCACGCAACAGGCGTAAAGGCTTAGAAGATGAAGGTATAATATCATGGGGCATGCATTTTTTTCTTTACTAATATTGTAACTACGATTGAAGACGAAATACTATTTCAAACTGTCCATTTTATGCTCACGAGAGAATGAAGCTTTAATATATCAACAAATTCCATCCCAATTTTTCATCCTTAAGACAAGAAGAAAACTATTCTCCTCTTAACATCACAAAACCCACACATTATTTCGTATTCCACTCTCTCAGAAAAAGTAGTACAACCAAACAAGTTGAAATTTACAGCCAGATTCAAACCACAAAATGTGGGGTCGTGTGGTGTAGCGGCAGAGTGAGCGACTCGGAACCTAGAGGTCCCGGTTTCGAGTCCTTACATGCCACCGATCTTGTGCCCTTGGGAAAGGCACTTTACACGGCTTTCCTCACTTAACTCAGGTGAAAATGAGTATTGTATTGTCCCCTGTGTTGGTGGCGGCATTAATATAAGTTTTAAAAAAACTCGATTGTGCCGTCACCACGTCTGGTGATTACATGTTGGAATAAAAAAAAACACAAAATGACACATATTGTAAAAATTCGACGTCCTTGGGTTGGCTCCTGCAATGTTGTTTTGCACACATTAAGGTTACTATAGTCCCGGAACTAACAATACAAAGTACGCATAAGGCCACAGCAAGTAGTTTTCATGGATGACATCAGCGCGCGCATTAGTTTTCGGCTGATTTTGGAAAAAAAAACAAGAAATTTTGTTGCCTTCTTACAGTGGTCAACATGCCGAAAATGGGCGAAGATGTCTGTTGCCATGCCGGAAGGTGGATGGCAGATAACTATGAAGATAGGAGTCAAGAAAAGGCTCTGATTCAATGTTTTGTTTCTTACTTTGATGAGGGACATGTTATGTTTACTGTGTATATGTGATGTTCCAAAAACCATTTGTACCATGATTAAGTCAAAATTTTAAAATGTAGGAACCTTGTTTTTTTCGGCCCGTCTTATTTTTTTTGTCGCCCGCTCGCATTAGATGTCATCCATAAAATTTACTTGCTGTGGCCTTATGTCCTACTGCATGCACTGTACACAAATATTAAGAATACGTTTCACGTGTGCTTGAAATAGAATTTCTTATTTTTTCTTCCCAAGCATTACTTGCACTGTTGCATTCTGTATCTGTATGATCAGAATGCTCCCGAACTTCAGCCGACCTTGGTCGGTTGGTGTTTTGGTGTTTGGGGGATGGTTCTGAACGTGTGACAGGGTCTTTTGCCTAATATTAATAATGCACTAGCTTCGCAGGCACATGGCAAGACAGCAGCTGCATGTACTGAACGAATGTTTATCATTATCATACATAGTCCTTTGCATCCTGACAGACACTAATTTTGATACAGCTAACTACACAACCAAGTCTTTTATTCAGCGGGCGTTTCGGTGACCGTCTGTCACCTTCCTCATGGCAATTCTGTAGTCTCTATCAGACTAACTACGCTGGCTATCTATAGGGCAATATTTGCCAGGGGAGTTTGGCCGCCTTGTAGGTTTGACTGGCCTAGTAGAAACTACCTCCCCGCGGCCGGACTCCCTTGGCTAATTTTACTCTCTTTTTGGCCGAATTCTACGATCCGTATTCCCGTAGAAAGGCCTGGTGGAGGCTAGCAAGTCTGACTGGTTCACATTGCATTGCAGCACAGGTGTCACCCTGAGAAATGCCCTGAGGAAGGTGACGGACGGTCACCGAAACATCGGCTGAATAAAAGATTATCAAGTCATTTATATTTTCAAGCTACCCATCGAAGTATAGTACTAGAATTGTACCGTATCTGAAGAACAGGGCATACTGTAACAGTGTAAATTAATACTTACCTCAAGTGATTATTGGAAGAATCTGGCGTCTGAATTATGATCAGGCTGGGGTCAATAGAAACTCGTGAAACCGGTGGCACTCTGTCAACGACCTTTCTACAAATCTGTACGTTGTTCGCATGAAGGTCGCAGAATGTTATGATCACGGCCGCCAGAGTCTTATTACCAGCTTATTCTAAGATCCTAAAGAAATAATCACGCAGGGTTTGAAAGGACATTCACCAATTTCACACTTCCCATAATGCCTAGTAACGGTCACGGATATGACGTAAGACCAACCCCCTCCCACTTCCTCGATGTAATATTCCAACAAGTTCTATCGACAAAGTTGTCAACTATTGTTTTGACTTATTTCTCTAGTATAAATCGCATGCCATAATTGCATTTTTGTTGGAATTAGAGAAAATGACGTAACGTTACCTTCTATCATTCTAATATACGCAATGCGACCGTGCGAATTGGAGAGTCTTCGGTAGAAGGTAGAACGATAGAAGGTACGTCATATCCGTGACCGTTACTAGGCATTATGGGAAGTGTGAAATTGGTGAATGAAGCGGTCGTACTGCTGCCGGAAATAACATTTACAGCTAGTCTGCTGTTTATAGCTGGCTAGATATATCCGGGACAAGGTAGCAACGGTCGACCTGTAATCACCACAAACTGACGCTAGTATTGTAAATGTATACCTCTGTCGGACGTATTGCCGCGTGAGCTTTTTTATCTTATTGTAGCACAGTTTTTAGCGATTCGAGCACGTAAGACCACGATAGGACTGTAGGAATAGCAGCAAAGCTGTGGAATGGTCCGTTGAACGATCGAAGGATCCATTTTGCTTACCTGGCTGGGATGACATAGGCCGTGTTTATGTGAAGTCACCCAAGGCGCTTTACATGTGGTTTACCCCGAAGCCGGTTTCAAGTGGCTCCATCTGAACGCTCCAAATCCCAAACCACTTCTAGAGGTGGTTTCGAATCGGTTTTCCCGCATCGCGATTTGCCTCTGAATGCAATGTGATTTCAATGTGACTTCGCCTGGTCATGGATTACGGGGTGATATTTCTCTATTTATATGCAATACCAAATTTTACGTGGCAGCAACTTAAAGAGCAGTAATGGTCAAATAATGTGTTCGTTCTAGGGCGAGCTTCACCGCCTCTGGCGGGACCACGTCGGCATTCGGCCGAGATACGCTGGGAGGGGGGCATCAGCAAGCAGGTCGTTGACCTAAAACATTAATAACACGCCACCTTGCGTGTTATCATCAAACAGCAATAAATGTAGCTCAAGCGGATTGTGATCGGACACGGTTTCACAGGAGTGTGTGGCACGTGGACCAGATGTGAGGAATGTGAGTTACCTGAATCGCGGTTTGGGTGACTTCACTTAACCCTAAACAGCACACCTGGGGTCCGCGCGGACCCCAGCACTACATATGCTATAATATTTTTTTTGTTTCTAAAGATTTTTTTCTGAAATTTCAGGTAATTGTTACCCACAAAGTTGTCCCTCAACACAGTGCAGAAAACCCAGTTTCCCCCATTCTTTTATTTGTTTTTTAATCATTTATTGTATGGCCACCAAATTTTCATAGAATGGTGTACTAATAGAATTAAATTTTAACAACTTTGGTGTAATTATGATATCATATGACGTCAGAGCTAATGATATTGTCCACCATCTTGGATTTTGACCAATGACGTCATCAAATTAGCATATATTATGAATATTAAATGATTTAACTTATCTCTAATTATGTAAGATGTTATTAATGTCAGAAAGGAATTGTTATTTAATATGAAACCCTAGAAAATTTTTACGTTTAAACAAAAATTACTGATTTTTCCAATAAAACTGCCTGTCAGAAACCCTTTGCCATGGCAACACAAAACATCATTAACTTATGTAACCAAAATGAATTTTTTTCCAGATACGTTTTAGGACTGCTCACCAAATTTCATGGTTCTAGCTCAAGCCGTTCAGGCCCTATTTGAGATCAAAGTTGGCGCGGGCCTCAAAAAACACCACTCGGTCTGAATAGGGTTTAAAAATCCGGTTTTCACTCTTTTTGTCTTTTCTTCACAAAAAAATAGAAAAAGGTCAAAGTGTATGATTTTTGTACGTTATGTGGACTCAGAGGTTCACACATCAATTTGAAAAACAATTTAGCTGGTAGCATGTTGATAATTTCTAAAAAATTGCAAATAACTGTTCTGGGGTCCGCGCGGACCCCAGGTGTACAGATTAATCAGTCCAGGAAGGTGTACTGTTGAGGCCATAGTTGTCTCACCAGGTAGAGAGGTGTATTCATAGTTTAATGCACTTCTTTTTAGGGGTTACTATTTTTGTTTGGTCCAGTCTACAATATAACAGGCTGGGGTTACATAGTTGTATCACCAGATAGAGCGGTTTATCTATCGTTTTGTGCGCCCCTCTTTAGGGGTTACTATTTTTGTTTGACGTCAAGATGAATCCATGAACGTTGATTTAATTCATTCAATTCGATAGTATCGACCACTTAAAGATTATTAAAACTCATTTGGTTGTTGAAAAATAGAAGTTTATTTAATCAAATGAATACAATGTCTAAAAGGCTGCGGTTTGGTTTGACATATATACGTGTAATAGTCATTTACATACTGCATGCGTGATCATTTGCATATATGGGACAATACCATGCTCCCGCGACCGAGGGTTCCACGAAACATGACTGTTTACATACACTATTACTGTTCTCAATCTGAAAAATATAAACTTAAAGGAGCCTCTACCAGGCTTCGGCAGATGGCTGGAACGAGTAGAAATTGGCCAAATAGAGAGATAACATGCCAGGGTAGTTGATCTGCTAGAGCGTACATGTACATCCCGGGTAAGGCAAAATGTACTCGCTAGCTGACCAACTCCCTCATCAGCATGTTACCTCTCTATATTTGGCCAATTTGTACTCTTTCCAGCCGTCTCCCGAAGCCTTAGGTAGAGGCTTAACCCTACACATTACACCTGGGGTCCGCGCGGACCCCAGCACTATATATTCTGTCATATCTTTTTTGTTTCTAAAGATTTTTTTCTAAAATTTTAGGTAATTGTCACTCACAAAGTTGTCTCTCAATACAGTGCAGAAAACTCCGTTTCTACTATTTATAAAAAAAATCATTTCTGATTTTCTTTTGGGGTCCGCGCGGAACCCAGCCGGCTTTCAATCGCAATGGATACACTGGTGTTCTTATACATTGCCTTATTTCCGTTTTTATATGTTTTTATGCACTCATCGTATGTCTACCAAGTTTTCAGAGAATGGTGTAGTAATAGAATTAAATTTTAATAACTTTGGTGTAATGATCACGTCATATGACGTCAGAGCTAATAATATAGTCCGCCATATTGGATTTTGACCAATGACGTCATCAAATTAGCATATTCTATGCATATTAAATGATTTAACTTATATTCAATTATCTAAGATGTTATCAATGTTGGAAAAGAAGTGTAATTTAATATAAAACTCAGAACATTTTTATGTTTAAACCAAAATTACTTTCATTTTCAAAAAAAAAACTGCCTGCTAGAAACCCGTTGCCATGGCAACACAAAATAACATCAACTTACTAGTATTAAACTAATATGAACTTTTTTCCAGAGACATTTTAGGAAAGGTCTCCAAATTTGATACTTCTAGCGCAAGCCGTTTAGCCTCTATCTGAGATCAAAGTTGGGCCTCAGAAGTCCCTTCAGTCTGAAATGGGTTTAAAAATCGGGTATTTCTTCTTGTCTTCTTTTCTTCACCAAAAAATAGAAAAAGTTCAAAATGTATGATTTTTGTATGTAATGTGGACACAGATCGAGGTTCCCCAATCAGTTTGCAAAACAATTGTGCTGGTAGCATGTTGATAATTTCTAAAAATTAGCAAAAAACTGTTCTGGGGTCCGCGCGGACCCCAGGTGTACAGATTAATCAGTCCGGGAAGGTGTTCTCTTGAGGGTTAAAGCAGGCAATACTACTGGTTTAATTAATGTAGTTCCACTTGTTTTATTCCCACAGTCCAACAGGTGAGAGAGAACCACATGTTGAAGATGCTGGAAGGGGCTGTAAGATGACACACATCACCATACTAACCTGGATGTAACTTTAGTGCAAGGACTCGTGATAGTCGATCTATTATTTTGTATTGATTGACCGACGATATCCTATACTAAATTATTTGAAGGTTGTGTTCATACCGCTGTGTTCCTGTGTTTTGGTACCACCCAAACATGTCTCAGTGGTGTTTGGGTCTAATACATTCCATTGTAGAGGGGTTGTTTTCTGGCAGACATGTTCACAGGAAACTGTCTGATCATCTGTTTCTTTTGCAAAGTTTAATGCTACAACAATGAAAGACTACTAATTAAGAAGAGTCTTACCAGAAACTCACGCTGCCAACACTGGAAAACCTCAACAGCAGGGTTTTTCGCTTCGACATGCTATGATCTGTTAACTGATCTTACAGATCAAGGCCTTGCATAGATAAACACCGCCATTGTTCGCAGGCTACTGGACTTGTAAGAATCTAGAAAATCGCATCCCAAAGTGGTTGACGTGAAACACGTAGCATATATGTATTTTGGGAGCCAGCTCCATGGAGTTAGAAAAAAATTTAAATTAGGAAATTAAAGAAAATTTTGAAGATTTTGAAAATTTTAGAAATTTCAGCAATTTTTAAGATTTTGTTTTTGTTAACATTTTCTTTAACTTTAACATTTTCAAAAATTTTCGAAGGTGACGTGAAACATTTATCGTCTATTGTATTTTTCTGGAGGGTGACGTGAACCATGTATATATGTATATTCATAGTGCGCGGAGCTAGCTCCATGGAGGTAAAAAATTTCAAAATTGACTTTCGTCTCACCCACACAGATTAGTCTACCATTTCCAGAAGAAGAACTGTTTTTTTACACTATACGGCGTTTGCATGTTCTGCAAAATATGTACATATTCATATGATCATACCTACGTCGTTAGACTAAAAGATGATATTGTAATTTTAAATGTAGAACATTTACTGTTGTAATAAAAATCTAAGTAGGCGAACCAAATCGTTAGTTCTAGTATAACCAGTTTTTTTTACAAAAACGTATAATTATATCTCCGTATTACGTTTGTAAAATTTCAAATTTTAAGTAACGACGTTCATATAAACGTTCTTAGTCAATTTGCATCATAGTTTTATGCTGTATCTTGAAAAAAAATAATTATTTTCAAAGATTCAAGATTTACGATCAAAGATGGCAAATATCTTGAAGATGTAAGACGTCTTAGGTTTAAGTGTTGTTGCCATGAGAAACATACGTCCGGGTAGAACTTGAAATACTATTATGGCCACTTTTTGTTTAATTTTTGTTGTATACCTCTGACTTTCTAGCAACAGCCTGTTTCGATGGTATTAGCAAACAATCACAAATGACGTCATAAATTTTAATATTACGATTTATGACACCAAAATTGTTGCTATGATATAAAAATCAACTTTAAAGTTAACTAGTAGACTATTCTCAATAATCATACAATGAGTAGTTTATAAGTTACAAGGTGTAGGCCCCAAAAGACTCCTTCCCGGTTCCAGGACCACGTTTCATGAGCTTGCCTTATTTGAGACAAACCAATCAGATCAATCTAAAGACACTATTTCGGTGCTATGACTCGCTGAAAGCTGCTTATATATTTTAGACCACGCCTCAAAAGGTGAAGGGTGTTTCAGCACAGCCGACCCAACACGTACAGGGTGGTCAAATCTGGGCTGCAAAATTCCACCTTAGCGCCTGGCAAAAAATACCGCAGCAACAGACCGCCGTGTTATTGTAAATAGCCGGCGGGACGTCCGGACGGAAAAACGTCATTTTCAAGAATTTATAATATATGATGCCGGCCGCGATACATTTGATATCCTGTCCCTGAAATTAGATCATATTTTTACTGATTACTATATGGTGCAGTGCATACCCTTGCTTCCGAATTGCCTGTCTGTTATCATCGTTTGGACAATTAGGTAGGTAGACATTATTACAGTATTCTGCCGCGAAATTATTTATGCGATGTTTTTTTAATAATTTTTATTGTTCATTTACAAAAAAAGACCAACAATAACACAAAAGATAAGACATATACCACGGATCCAAAGGTAAAAACACAGAATAAACAAACAAAAGAAATAAAACAAATAATGCCAGCTAACTAAAGCTATACTAACATAGGAGGAAAATCAAAAATAACATATGAATGCGATGTTTATTATACACCTCGCAATTCAAGGGGCGATATAACTCTGACCAATACGGTCAACCGATGATGATGATGATGATGATTCTATCACTTCCAAATCAACCAGAACGTTTGTAGCATAGCTATTTTATCAAGCTCCTTTTTCTGGTCTACACATCCTTGATTACGAAATAGTCACTGTGAAATAGCCTGTGCCACAATATTCAGGGTAAAAATCAAAATAGGAATTTTTTTTTACCAAAAGTTTGATAAAAAAACTTTACAGTTTTAACTGAGAATCATCTACAGCCGACAAATTCTTAAAAGAATTCTTTAAGTTAAAAGAATTTGGAAGCTGCAGATGATTCTTTATCAGGTATCTTACCACGCTGATTTTGTTCGTTTCGTTGTTGTTTTTATTGTCAATACGAACACGTAGGGTAAAGGTGGCCCAGCGGGTCCAAGGTTTCTTTTGTCTCACCCACACAGATTAGTCTGCAAAATATGTACATATTCATAAATACGCCTTGAGACTGAAAGATGACATAGTAATTTTGAATATTCATACACTCAGCTTTTGCTGTTTTAGCCCGTGCAACCGCCAGACAATTGTGCAGTAAAGATGTACGAGGAAGCAGAGCCTGTCAGGACTCCGCAAGCGGGGTCCGACAGGAAACAACCCTCCCATGACCCTCCCGGCCGCCTAGGGAACACTAACGGGCATGTCCACCGTGGCAAACAGGCTTGTCATGAGTATAAAGGAGGGCAGGGAACGTCATCGAACGTGTACGAAGAAGCTGAGGTGGTGAAACTGAAGAATATCTCGGGAGACGTGCCTTATGGAACGGACACGTCTACAGGTAGGGTGCGGCTCTTCAGATTGTATTCCCCCGCCTTTTCGTTATCAGATGTTTCGATATATTTAAAGTTAGTTAGTTCATAAATTTCTTAAAAGAAATTTTTTGTCAAGATACAGCCTAAAACTATGATGCAAATTGACTAAGAACGTTTATATGAACGTCGTTACTTAAAAGTGGAAATTTTACAAACGTAATACGAAGATATGATTACATGTTTGTAAAAAAAATGCATATACTAGAACTAAGGATCTGGTTCGCCTACTTATTATTTAAGCTAGTTATTTAAAATCCACCCCGCAACCATAAGCATGGTTGCATCTCCTTTTCTGTAGCCCTGGACCACACAGTTGTGTCATTACAGCAGTGGGCTGGTCCACTAGTAGTGGTGTTTAACTGCCATACTCCGTCTCAAAGGCTGAGTGCTAAGCAGAGAAAGCAGTATGCACTATTTTTAAAGTCTTGGTATGACTCGACCGGGAATCGAACTCACGACCTACCGAATGCAAGGCGATCGAGAACTCTACCCACTTGGCCATTGCACTTGTCGATATATAAAATAGATAAATAATGAAAAATTTTATCCCCGAAATTGTTTCGCGTACATTTATTTGTCAGCCAATGTTNGCAGTACATACCCTTGCTTCCGAATTGCCTGTCTGTTATCATCGTTTGGACAATTAGGTAGGTAGACATTATTACAGTATTCTGCCGCGAAATTATTTATGCGATGTTTTTTTAATAATTTTTATTGTTCATTTACAAAAAAAGACCAACAATAACACAAAAGATAAGACATATACCACGGATCCAAAGGTAAAAACACAGAATAAACAAACAAAAGAAATAAAACAAATAATGCCAGCTAACTAAAGCTATACTAACATAGGAAGGAAAATACAAAAATAACATATGAATGCGATGTTTATTATACACCTCGCAATTCAAGGGGCGATATAACTCTGACCAATACGGTCAACCGATGATGATGATGATGATTCTATCACTTCCAAATCAACCAGAACGTTTGTAGCATAGCTATTTTATCAAACTCCTTTTTCTGGTCTACACATCCTTGATCACGAAATAGTCACTGTGAAATAGCCTGTGCCACAATATTCAGGGTAAAAATCAAAATAGGAATTTTTTTTTACCAAAAGTTTGATAAAAAAACTTTACAGTTTTAACTGAGAATCATTTACAGCTGACAAATTCTTTTAAGGTATCTTACCACGCCGTTTTTGTTCATTTTGTTGTTGTTGTTATTGTCAATACGAACACGTAGGGTAAAGGCGGCCCAGCAGGTCCAAGGCTGCTTTTTGTCTCACCCACACAAATTAGTCTGCAAAATATATGTACATATTCATGAATACGTCTTGAGACTGAAAGATGACATCGTAATTTTGAATATTCATACACTCAGCTTTTGCTGTTTTAGCCCGTGCAGCCGCCAGACAATTGTGCAGTAGAGATGTACGAGGAAGCAGAGCCTGTCAGGACTCCGCAAGCGGGGTCCGACAGGAAACAACCCTCCCATGACCCTCCCGGCCGCCTAGGGAACACTAACGGGCATGTCCACCGTGGCAAACAGGCTGGTCATGAGAATAAAGGAGGGCAGGGAATGTCATCGAACGTGTACGAAGAAGCTGAGGTGGTGAAACTGGAGAATATCTCGGGAGACGTGCCTTATGGAACGGACACGTCTACAGGTAGGGTGCGGCTCTTCAGATTGTATTCCCCCGCCTTTTCGTTATCAGATGTTTCGATATATTAAAAGTTAGTTAGTTCATAAATTTCTTAAAAGAAATTTTTTGTCAAGATACAGCCTAAAACTATGATGCAAATTGACTAAGAACGTTTATATGAACGTCGTTACTTAAAAGTGGAAATTTTACAAACGTAATACGAAGATATGATTACATGTTTGTAAAAAAAATGCATATACTAGAACTAAGGATCTGGTTCGCCTACTTATTATTTAAGCTAGTTATTTAAAATCCACCCCGCAACCATAAGCATGGTTGCATCTCCTTTTCTGTAGCCCTGGACCACACAGTTGTGTCATTACAGCAGTGGGCTGGTCCACTAGTAGTGGTGTTTAACTGCCATACTCCGTCTCAAAGGCTGAGTGCTAAGCAGAGAAAGCAGTATGCACTATTTTTAAAGTCTTGGTATGACTCGACCGGGAATCGAACTCACGACCTACCGAATGCAAGGCGATCGAGAACTCTACCCACTTGGCCATTGCACTTGTCGATATATAAAATAGATAAATAATGAAAAATTTTATCCCCG
This sequence comes from Branchiostoma belcheri, assembly GCF_001625305.1. Taxonomy (NCBI): domain Eukaryota; kingdom Metazoa; phylum Chordata; class Leptocardii; order Amphioxiformes; family Branchiostomatidae; genus Branchiostoma; species Branchiostoma belcheri. The sequence continues at coordinate 318,201 of NW_017803525.1, read as the reverse complement.
AAATTGTTTCGCGTACATTTATTTGTCAGCCAATGTTCCACCATACCTTTGTTTTAATCTTTTTTGTGTCTGATGTCGGCTTAAAAAAGACATTTTAGGAAATAAAGCTCATTAATGGTGTATATAATTAATCTGCATAATTAAATGTTTCCTTGTCAGACACGGAGACCACACAACATGTGGGAGCGCGTGTGTACTGCATGGTGGCTGCCCTGGCAGTAGTGGTAGCTCTGGCCATTACAGGACCCATCCTACTGATGTTTATCAACGGGGGCTACAATCACGAAGAGGTGAGGGATTTTTATCTCAGAAATCTTATGCTGCAGCAATTTGTAGAGCCCTGTAAGTCTCTGAGATGGCACACATTTTATAAATGTAGTTTATTGTACCTTCATATTGTATATCGAGTCATTTGGGTTTAATACCAGAGCTTTAGAGCACAAAATACATTTTTTAAATTTTACGTACTGCATGAAAATGACAAGGGGAGGGTATTTGCCCACTAAATCTCCAACGTCTTCATGATATCCCTTGTAAGCATTTGTAGAAAAATAAATTGTTTAGTTTTCAGGACTAATTTCTATATATCCTGTGGCTAGTTGAGTAGCCATAGCATGTTTTTATATCCAGGCTAGAGCAATTCCGCTCGTTTACTCAGGACTAGGAAAAGCTAGCTAAAGATCATAGAATGCACCTCCAGATTGTAATGGTAGGAGCAAGTCTATTGCCTGTTCTACAATGAGATGACGTAACTAGATATGTCTGGCTGACAAAACTATTTTCATCTCTGGCCATGGGGGGGGGGTGTTACAGTTGTGGGTATAAAAGGCATGTACTTACCTTTTTAGCACATTTTTACCACACTGCGGTAAGTCACAAGAAGTCATGATTATCAGATACAGTTAACAGATACATTAGGCTACTCCTTGCTTTTTAGCTGTTGTAGAGATGTATTTTATGGAAGATTTGTCTAGGTTTCCATAAAGAACATGAATTCTATAAGGCTTAAGAAATAGGGAAATAAGTTTACCACTACCCCTAATTCTGAACAAGTAAATTATGGACACGAAATGAAACGGGGGGGGGGGGTGCCCTAACTTTGCACGTGCCCTAACTTCGCACGGAAATTTTACTGATCTATTATGCATACCTATGCATGATGTACAAAATGACTCATAAACTGGTGGACGTCCCAACTACTAAGTACCTAATACCAGCCAAGAAGAGAACAAGAAATAGCCATGCCTTCAAGTACCAGAGTTACCAACCAAGGATTGAGATGTTCAAGAATTCATTATTTCCTAGAATTATCGCAGAGTGGAACTCGCTGTCACCAAGTACAGTAGGGGCATTGTCATTAGATAGCTTTAAACAACGTCTAGAGTTAGAAGATCAAGGGTTAGGTGTAACAAGTCGATCAGTGTAATATATAGCCAGCTGCCGCCGCGCCGCGTGCCTGCGAAGCTGGTGTGTTACGCCGAAGGGCGGTTATACTGGCTATACAGATACAGATACGCCGTGATTGTTGCCACTGACATTAAGAAAAAGGTAGATAAACATAGTTAACACATACAGCTGGTATTTGCATGACATTATAGGTCTATATATTTATTTATCGTTTTATTGAAGAACAGAATTTCGCCAATAATATTGATGGCGCCAAAACGAGGGTCATTTCGTAGTGGCAGCTCGTGCCCAGAAATATAGTACGTCGTTTTCCAGGCATTCACACAAGTGCTACATACATGAAGCTTTACAAAACAGTATAAAATTTGGGTCTCTGAGTGTTTTATAAAAACCGACCCGAGAAAAACGACGCCAACAACAGCGTCATCTGCATATCCCATGATTCCTATGAGACCGCATTGATTGCGTAACCTGTTTTTTTTAGTCGAAACGCGGACTTGTTGCCTTCAATACAACACTCGTCATGTGAGACGAGAAGTACACACAATCGCAAATTTACCATCAAAAGAAACTAAAATGTTATAAAATTCAGTTTTCATTTCTGTTAACGCTCGTACTTGAATTCATCACCAAGTTCTGGAGACAGCAAAACTACAAAAGTGTGCGAAGTTAGGACACACTGTCTACTTTAAAAGTTCAGTATCGTACCACATCCATGAAGGTATATTCACGAAAACATCTCGCAGAGTTTTCCATTTGTAACGCGAAACGTAAAGGGCTTATGAACAGTATAAGTGCATTTCTAATCTGAGTATTTTCTTTACATGAGTTTCGTCAAAATCCATTCATCAAAACCTGACCGCTTTCTTACAACTAGCAATGGAACATCGTGAGTTGGAGCACGTGCAATGTTAGGGCACCCCCTGTTAACTATATAACTACACAAGATGAGAACAATTAATGCGTATGAATAATGCAAACCAGACCCCCGTTCTTTCTACATTCAGTATTGTAATATATTAATGCTATTCTTAAATACTTGCAATAAGATGATTTATATAAGATTTAGTCAATACGGTCTAACCGGATAATAGCACCAGACAGCATTTCATATTGGTATAATAAAGATGTACGAACATACCTTATTTAAACCATTTTCACTTCAACCTTTAGGACATATCCCACGTTCCAACTACAGTGGGTGCCTTCAACCTAGAACACAAGCAAAACCAAACTGCCGCTATGGAACAACGTCTTACTGAGAAAACAGGTAGGTTGGTTTAAATCTGCCGTTTCATGTAATCAGGGGTGCCCGTGCATTTTGACGTATCTTATCTTGTTCTATAAAATGTAGACTAGGCAAAACCGGACGAATCCTATGAAAAGCGTATAAATACTACCGAACGAATGGTATGGAAAACGGACCCTTTTATATGCAAATTGCAGCCTTGGTCGCGCGCAAAGACGCAATGCGGGCGGGATATCCGAGATTGTGATCTAGAGAAGAAAGTGTGACGCACAATAAAGTGTGACCTTGTGTCCTAGGCACCTTCATGCCAAATTCAAAGTTCTTGGCATTGATGATGATCTATGATCATGCGTTGAATATTTGGAGGCTTTGTTTTTGGTATGACTTGAGTTTATAAAACCAGAAATTAAAAAAAAAGTGTAATTATGACCTTATTTCCGTAATCGATGAAGCAAGTAAACACATTTAGATATTCTATGGAGGTATAAGATCTCTTTTTTGGGGGTTATGATATTACGGAAAATGTCCGTCTGAAAATAGACTAAAAAGTCCCATTTAACAAATGTTGTGTATGTAAAAAGTGTGAGTAAGGCTCTTGGGGCATGTGTCCAATGGATAGTTGAACAATCAGGGCACAGGACCAAAATATACGTTTATTGTCTGAAAATACAAAAATAGACAATTTTAATTGGTTTCTGGCGGCGCGGTACCATGGACACATGTCTACAGAATATAATTCACGTGTATGCCAAAAACGTGCATTATTTTGTGTAGCCATGTGTCCAAGGTACCAGCATACCAGCGCTCCAGATCCCAAAATATACATATTTTGTCTGAAAATGAAAGAAAAAAAACAATAAAATAATTTCATAACCTGATATAAAAAATAAAGGAGCCATCTTACCAAATTTCAGGTTACTTGCCTCAGAAATGTCTGAGATGAATCCCATTAAAGATTCGGTTGGGGAAGAAGAAGAGAAATATGAATATGAGAGAAAACAATATTTTTAAAACTATCTATACCATAAATGGTTTGGATAATGGATTGAAACAAGAATATACATATACATACATGTATAATCATACTATGATTAATGTATTAAAGCATGAATATAGGAATGTGTTTATCTTTGTTTTTAACTGTCGTCATTTAATCAGCTATGATTTGTTTGACAAGGGAGAAGGCTGAAGTAAAACTATTGTGACATTTTGTAAATGTCTGGCTGCTCATTAGCCTCTACCAGGCTTGAGGAGGCGGCTGGAAAGAGTAGAAATCGGCCAAAATAGAGAGATAAGCATGCCAAGGGAGTTTGGCCGTTGAGAGAACAGTTCGTGGGGCGGCGAACTGTTCTCTCAACGGACAAACTCCCTTGGCATGCTTATCTCTCTATTTTGGCCGATTTCTACTCTTTCCAGCCGCCTCCTCAAGCCTGGTAGAGGCTAGCTGCTCATATCAAGTAAGCAAATTGGTATATTGTAAATCCAGCTGCTCAGTGTCCCTCACTATCGCCTCCGCTCCATGGCTCTGTGATTGGTTTTAACTCCTACGGTGACGTGGTCCACTTCACGTGTGAACAAGGATACAGGCTGGTCGGCAAATCTTCACTCACCTGTTTGTCTGATGGAATCTGGAATGGAAACTCACCAACATGCACAGGTAATACATTAGAACTTTCTCATATGTATGAATTTGTTTATAGTTACCTCCATGAAAAATAGAGGTATTGTTTTTGGCATGTCTGTGTGTCTGTCTGTGTGTCTGTGTGTCTATTTGTGTTTCCGAAGATTTGTAGTCAGCATAACTTCATAACGCCTTTATGGATTGTGATGATATTTGGTATGCTAGTAAGTCTAAGGAAGACAAAGGTCAAGGTCAAATATGGGCCTCCTACTGGATGACCTTGGTACTGTAGCAGAACGTCCTGTTTTTGTATCTTTTGTCCTGAACATGCTATGGTCTTAACATTTTAGTATAACAGATAGCTTTTCCTGTCAGGAATGAGTGGTGTGGGTTTGGTACTCCTATCATCTTCTTCTAGAACTGCAGGAGACTTTCTGGCGAAAGCTTCTAAAGCCAATAAGTCCAGATAGGAACAACGTATTTTCATCATTTTTGTTTGTACGTAGCTGAGAGAGAGTTGTAGATAATTAAATGCAAATTATGCAAATGAGGACTTAATTTGCATAATAAGGGAGGAAATTCTATAATTACAGTGTTTTATATAATGGTTCTCTTATATATGTAATCTATTCAATCTGTGGCAGGCGGAACATAAACAGATACCAATTATGCAAATTACAACCTAATTTTACTTAGGCCACACCAATTTAATTTGTTGGTTCTCGGAATCGCCGCTTCAAAAAATCGCAAAATGAAAAAAAAAAAAAATTAATTCTACCCCAAAGCCCCGGACGTCGGGGAACGTGTGTTTGGGGACTCCCCAGTATAGCGTGGCTGGCACCAGTTTTCCTGGTAAAAATACAATATTAGTGCCAGTGAAAAGCATATCCATTTGTAAGAAAACCCATTAAAAGTCCCCAGATACCGTTATCTTGGCAGAGAAAGCGGTAAATAGCTTATTTTCTTGATGAAACATCTTTCTAATTCGATCCGCCATCTTTCTTTGTTCATTTTAAACTCTCGGCCCAACTCTCGCGAGACTTGATATCCTTATATCATTAGCGAGGTCAGGTGACGAGGTATCTTACGTACAAGTGAGCTAAGTGGGCGTTTCAAAATGTTCCCAGAATAGGCTTATTGTTTGGGGGATTCTGAACTGCAATCTGACTAATTTTTGAGGGGAAAATAGAGGAAACAATATTCTAAACAGCCTCAAAGGTGACATTGTTGGCAAAGGTATTTGAAATGAGATTCTCCCTCGTGGCCGAGGCGCGCATTGGCCAAAGAGGTTTGACAATGTGTGACTAATTTTCTACCCTCAGGAAATCTGACTTCGACAAACTTGGCCCGAATTTTCTTCACGGGTCACATGATTAACACTGTGCTAGATTGTTTTTATATAGCTTAACTTTAAAATAGGATAGAAAAGTTTCTTTAAAGGTACGACATTGTGTCGAAATTTGTCTTACCAAAATTATGAAGCCATTTTTTTGTCTTGATGATGGTCCCTTTTATGTTTTCTACTCTGTATAGTAAAGGAGGTGATTAGTTGAATGAATCCTTTATTATGTACATGAGCTTTAATCATTGTAACTACTTCTGACTTACACTTGTATAAGTTGAAAATTGTAAGAAATAGTTCAACATTGTCAAGTTTCATTAGCAGTAAATACTGTCCAATATTGTCTAACATATCACTTGACATAAAATTGCCTAATAATTTTATTTATTAGGAAATAAAAGATTTCCTTGCTGAAATTATGAATACCATAATACACATTGTGCCCACGCCGTGCCTGCCGTGTGGCCTCGCTGCAGTAGGTCCCCCTATGCTGTGAAAAAATCCTGGTGAGAACCCTGCATAGGCTATAAAACAGCAATGTTTTAGCATGTATACTAGCATGGGCATGTTTTTTTTTCGCCCTGTCGCTTTACATTTTTCATGAAAAAATCCGAGAACCAACAAATTAAATTGGTGTGGCCTTATTTGATGTAAAAATTTTGTACTCCCGTATTGGTGAATGATGGGAATTTTATACCTCGTGACATGTGTACGTTACTTATGGTCTCGGACCGGAGTTTTCTTCCGTGTTCGGAGCACCCTCAGCCCGACGGGCTGTCATTTCTGTACTAAACGCGGGTCTCTTTTGGTGGAAAGGGGTGCCGTGCCGCTTATCAATACACTTGATTGATATTTTGTGCGCCCAATTTATTTAGGGGTAAATAAGGCACGTCAAAGTACATTTTTAACTAAGGGGTCATTTTTTTCGTCATTTTTAACCATGGATGCATGGAAAAAACGAATTTTCCCAGGGTAACGGCTCAGTACTCAAAGAAGCTCAGAACCTAATGTTTCCAAAATTTGAATTTAATTAAAATCGATGCGATCCGTTTATCGCTATCTTCGATTGCCCGAACACACCCACAACGCATATAGAACGTACCATCCCGGCGGTCAGGCGAAAAGGCCACATAACCATCCGCGCGGACTAATACCCGGAAGTCTTTGCTAAACCACCAACATCACGCCACCTATAAAGGCTACAACTAACAGGCTTTTCAGAAAATACAAAGATATATACACAGATACTACGATTTCAGGGATAACGCGGTCAAAACATACGATACAAACTTTAAGTCACGTTTCCGGCGATTTACTGCGCACTTACTTAGACTCTGGTCAAATTTAAACTCCAACCCGGAACCTTATATGTAATATATGCATTGTAGTTAATACTACTATGCATATATTATGTTAATGAAGATGTTCTTTTTATAATCAATGAGGAAATGTTGAAATGAAGTATGATAAAGCAAGCCAAAATTTCATGGAGGTATGAGATCTCACAACTGTTGTTTGATTTTCATTATATATTCAAATCGGGTTGTTTTGAATCCAGCTGTCCAGTGTCCCTTACTATCGCCTCCGCTCCATGGCTCTCTTAGTGGTTCTAATTAAATATAATAACTTCTACGGTGACGTGGTCCAATTCACCATAAATGGTTTGGATAATGGAGTGAAACATGAATATACATACACATACATACATAATCATACTATGATTAATGAGTTGAAGTACTAGTATGAACATAGGAATGTGTTTATCTTTGTTTTTAACTGTTGTCATGTAATAAGCTATGATTTTATTGACACGGGAGAAGGCTAGTGCTGCATACCGGTTCACTGGACTTGGATCCGGACTTGTAAGAATGTTTAGGTTTAAGCAAAAAAAAGTAAAAGTCAAGAACCGAGTCCTGACTTATTACCATAAATGACCATTTCACATATCCCTTTCCTTTCCAAACCACCTAAAAACCTTCCGTAGATTGCAAAATCTTTGCTGCAAAATGAAGAAAACATTGCCATCGGGCATCATCAAGTACCGGCCTCCATGTTATGTGGCAAAACTTTCACCCAGACAACATTGCAAGGTTACCAACATGCAATTTTGTATATGCTATATGTTTAGGTCCGGACTTACAAGTTCGGAACTGGACATAAACATCTGGGCTTGAATCCGGACTTGAACTTAAATGTGGGTTAAGGTATGCAGCACTAGAGAAGGCTTAAGTAAAACTATTGTGATATTTTGTAAATGTCTGGCTGCTCATATCAAGTAATCAATTTTGGTATATTATAAATCCAGCTGCTCAGTGTGCCTCACTATTGCCTCCGCTCCGTGGTTTTGTGAGTGGCTCTAACTCCTACGATGACGTGATCCACTTCACGTGTGAACAAGGATTCAGGCTGGTCGGCAAATCTTCTCTGACCTGTTTGTCTGATGGAACTTGGAATGGAAACTCACCAACATGCACAGGTAGTACAATTTAGAACATGTCTAACACAGCTTATACTAACAGTCCATGACATAGCTGGCGCACTGAGCAATAGACGGCAGGTAGATTTAACAATACTTGATTTCACTAAAGCTTTTGACAAAGTATCCCATGGCAGGCTCATCTCAAAACTGGAGTATTATGGAATCCAAGGCCCTACGCTGAATTGGTTAAAGGCTTTCCTGACCAACAGGGAGCAAACAGTAGTGGGAAGGCGTCGACTGCAGTTAGAGTAGCGTCTGGGGTTCCTCAAGGAATCGTTTTGGGACCATTGCTCTTTCTCTTGTATATAAATGACCTACCAGATCAGCTTGACTCAAATGTGAGGTTATTTGCCGATGACTCTGATTTATGTAGAGCTGTCTACACAGACCGACTCACAACTTCTGCAAAAAGACCTGAACACCTGAAGAATGGCAAAGCAAATGGCTCATGCAGTTTAATCCCGAAAAATGCTACATTATGCATATAACAAACAAACAAACAAACAAACAAACGAACACCACATGCTACCAGTTTTGTGGTCAGGCTTTAGCAACCACAAAAACCCATTCGTATCCGTGCGTCACAGTGACAAGCGGTCTGAAGTGGGGTGCACATGTTAGTAATATCACAACTAAGGCGAAACAGACATTGGGAGTGATCAAACGTAATCTGTGGACAAGCTGGTGTTTTCGCCGAAAGGCGGTTATACCGTCTATACAGATAAAGATACAAATTTAGATATATATGAATTTGTTAATTGTTTCCTTTAATTTTCATTATATATTCAAATACGACATGATAAACATTAAGAGGGGTCTAGTGACACTATTGGGACATTGTTTAGTAACTCGTGACATCTGGTCAATTTGATCGGGATGTTTTGAATCCAGCTGCCCAGTGTGCCTCACTATCACCTCCGCTCTATGGCTCTGTGAGTGGCTCTAACTCCTACGGTGACGTGGTCCACTTCACGTGTGGCCAAGGATACAGGCTGGTCGGCAAATCTTCACTAACCTGTTTGTCTGATGGAACATGGAATGGGAACTCACCAACATGCACAGGTAATACATTCCTGTATATACGAATTTACACATACTGGAAGAATTAATTCTTGAACAGGGGAGGCATTTAAATTAAGTATTGGTAAGGAGCTCCTTAGTATTTGACGGATTACACAAAATGTCCGTATTTTTGCGGAAATGTTCGGACATGTGAATGTCGCCAAAGGAGGCCCCATTCCTAACGAGTGGGAGCAATCGTCCTTAATTGGTATTAAGTTAGGAAGTTAGGAAGGATCCATTTCAAACTTGGATGACTTGGTAAATAACTCGCTTTGGGCAAAATTTATTTTATCAAATTACCTTTTATTTTTGATTACATCTTATGCAGGTATGATTTGTTGCCTGTATCTTTATAGACGTAACACAGTAATGTATACGTAGCACTTGTTCCTTCTTCACTAAAACCCCTGTCTAACGTAGTGCATTTGGCCTATGAAGGGCGTGAAATGGCAAAAATCTTCATTGATATTGTCATTGCCATTGTTAAACATTACGAGGGCCCTAGTGGGACATTTTAATATTTTTACTGCTCAGGGAATCTTGTCAAATGAATCGGGATGTTTTAAATCCAGCTGTCCAGTGTCCCTTACTATCACCTCCGCTCCATGGCACTGTGAGTGGCTCTAACTCCTACGGGGACGTGGTCCACTTCACGTGTGAACAAGGATACAGGCTGGTCGGCAAATCTTCACTCACCTGTTTGTCTGATGGTACATGGAGCGGACGGTCAGCAACCTGCGCTGGTGAGACATTCACCAATTGTTGATCCATGCACTGTTTTAACTGTCTTCTCTAGTATACTAATTATAACCAAGTACACTATTTGTCTAAAAGCCTGTTCCTTTGTCAGAATGTCAATGTAACGTTTCTAACATGAACGATTTTGTAGCCTACTTTTCAGGCGTTCCCGGATCGGTCTTTTTTTTTCGCACGCAATAGAAGCTCCAGCCGGCAACCATACATATATCCCCGTTCCACGGAGATATATGTAGGGTTGCCGGCTGGAGGCTACGATTTTGTTTCTTCTCCACTGTTGTAAGCCTATGTCCAATCCAGAGTTAAAGACCGTCGGGCAGGATGCAACCCCAAAACCAAAATTTTAGTATGTCAAAAGTAACTGCATCCAGAGGTTCTAAAGCAATGCTGGCAAACATCTCTGCAGGTTCAACGCCAACAATTGTTACCGAAGAAGCCAAAAAATTCTGAAATGCCACTGCATTTTTGTAGACATTTTGTTGTATTTCTTGTAAACATCGTTTCATTTTCATGCCCCCAAACACGCACTTTTCTCCCGCGTAAAATGATAAACAGCGCCAGAGTTTTACCAATCACGGGCGGACTAACACGGCGCGTCACGACAAATCAACCAATGACAGACAACTCTCGCGATTCGCGAGATGTTAGTTCAGCGTGAATTCTCAAGATGTTAGGTGTGTGTATGTGTTATATTGTGTGTGTAAGAGTGTGTGCACGCGTGCGTGTGCGTGTACATGTATGTGTGTGCCTGTGTGTTTATGTGAGTGTTGCGTTGTTTTAGGCAAAGACAAAACAAAAGGTTTGATTTTATGAGATTTTCAATGACTTGTAAACGGTAGCCTTTGAGTAATAGTTAATAGAGAGTTGGTTATGGTAAATTTTTGAATCGCTGTAATTATACACGCACGTGTAACTACGTGTATAATTCTTTTATCTAGTTGCAAATTCAAATTTGGACAGGGTTGATTCTAGATCAGAAAAAGTGTAATTTTTAATGCTGAAGGTTTATTACCTACATGAAAAATGGAGGTATTGTTTTTGGTGTGTCTGTCTGTATGTCTGTCTGTCTGTGTGTGTGTGTGTGTGTGTCTGTCTGTGTGTGTGTGTTTCCGCAACTTTGTGATCAGCATAACTTCAGAACGCCTTTATGGATTATGATGATATTTGGTATGTTGGTAAGTCTTAGAAAGACAAACGTCAAGGTCAAATATGGGCCTCCTGGTGGATGACCTTGGTACTGCAGCAGAACTTCCGGTTTTTGTATCTTTTGTCCTGAACATGCTATGGTCTTGATGTTTTGGTGACAGATTGCTTTTCCTGTCAGGAATAAGTGGTGTGAGTTTGGTCCCCCTAGCAGCTTGTTCTGGAACTGCAGGGCACTTTCTGGCAAAATGTTTAAAAGCCAATAAGTCCAGATAGGAACAACATATTTTCATAATTTTTTGTGTGTAGGTAGCTGAGAGAGAGATGTACATGATTAAATGCAAATTATGCAAATGAAGACTTTATTTGCATAATTAATGAGGAAATTCTATAATTACAGTGTTTTACACTATACTACTTTCATACATGTAATGTATGTAACCTATGGCAGGCAGAACATCAACAGATACTAATTATGCAAATGATGACCTAATTTGCATAATTTATGCAAAAATTCTATGATTTCTTAATGGTGAATGATGGGAATGTCATACTTGGGACATCTGTAAGTTAATCAAACGTTAACATACATCACGATGCATATATCATGTTAATGCAGAGGTAATTTGCATAATTAAAGAAGAAATTTACATATCAAGCCCATATTTTATGGAGGTATGAGATCTCGGAATTCTTGTTTGTATGTTGTAAGGGGGGGAGGGGATAATTTAGTCTACAATTTGCGTTTATGAGGTCCATACATCACTTATGCGTCACCATATATCACCTATATAAACTTCACGTATGGCAAAACGTATTGATGCGTTATTACCTCCATGAAAAATGGAGGTATTGTTTTTGGCGTGTCTGTCTGTGTGTGTGTGTGCGTGTGTGTGTGTGTGTGTGTGTGTGTGTGTCTTTCTGTCTGTGTGTGTTTCCGCAACTTTGTAGGCGGCATAAGTTCATAACGCCTTTATGGATTGTGATTATATTTGGTATGCTGACTATTTGGTAAGTCTTAGGAAGACAAAGGACAAGGCCAAATATGGGCCTCCTGGTGGATGACCTTGGAACTGCAGCATAACTTCCGGTTTTTGTATCTTTTGTCCTGAACATGCTATGGTCTTGACTTTTTGGTGACCGATAGCTTTTTCTGTCAAGAATAAGTGGTGTGGGTTTGGTCCCCCTAGCTGCTTGTTCTTGAACTGCAGGAGGCTTTAAAAGCTAATAGGTCCAGATAGGAACAACATATTTTCATTATATTTGGTGTGTGGGTAGCTGAGAGAGAGTTGTACATACTAAGATGCAAGTTTATGCAAATAACGACTTAAAATTTATATAATTAAGGAGGAAATTCTATAGTAGTTTATTTATACATGTAATCTATTTAATCTTTGGCAGGAGGAACATCAACAGATACCAATTATGCTAATGATGACCTAATTTGCATAATTAATGTGAAAATTCTGTGACTCCTTATTAAGGTCTCGGACCGGAGTTTCTTTTCGTGTTCGTAGCAAATTTGACACTCTCGGCCAAGCGGGCTGGTGCTTCCGTCAAGAACGTGGGTCGTTAATGTAGATGTCATTTGCGTAATTAATGAGGACATGTTGAAAGGAAGTATGACAAAACAAGCCCATATTTCATGGAGGTATGAGATCTCGTTTTGTTCCTTGCAGGGATCGATTTCCGTTTCAAAAAACGTCCCGTTTGGGGGTCTATACGTCACGTTTTTGGGGTCAATACGCCATGTATGTCTATGGCATCCTTTCCGTGTCAAAATTACAAAAACAAAAACGTCGTCACGTTTTGAGGTCAATACGTCACGTTTTTGGAGTCCATACGGCACATATCCAGGCCATCATAGCGCTCTTAGAGAGCTCCGAGGGAGAGAGAGAGAGAGAGTGAAAGAGAGAAAGATACAGAGGGGGAGAGAAAGAGAAAGAGAGAGGGAGAGAGAGAGAGAGAGAGAAAGAGAGAGAGAGGGGCGATCTAGTGGAATGGGGGCCTAAACACGATAGCTGAAAAAGTTGTAGATGGGTTGACATTATATCTCCGCACTGATGGCTAGCTATAGTGGAGCAGATAACATCAAATTTTGGAGGAATCTTTCAAATTGTGATACAAGCACCAAACTTGGTACAAATGCTCATGAGACATTACTCTTTTGAAAAAGTACGCGGGCCACTTGATTTGACTTTTGGCGCCCCCTAGCGGCGCTTTTTGGTACTGCAGCCGACCTTCCGGGCTTTGTATCTCCTGTTCTATCATGATTTTATGTGGTAGAACGCTGTTGGGGTAAGGAAGAAGTGACGTAAATTTAGTGTTCCTAGCAGCTTGCGTTGGAACTGCAGGGGCGTTTTTTGCCGGTGCACAATTTGCTCCAAGGAGAGATCTTTTTGGTCGGCTGCAGTACCAAAGAGCGCCCTTGGAGCAAATTGAATAGTTCTATCATGTAATGCAACTAATTTATAGAATATCCGCAAAAATTATGCAAATTACATCCAAATTTGCCTAACTGTCACATAATTATGTCAAGCATCACTTCAGCTACCTACATATACCTACATATCAAAAATAATGATGATCCGTTATCCTCTTTTGAATATTATGAAACAAATGGCCCTGCAGTTCATGTCACGTCCAAACACATGTCACGTCGTACACGTCTTCCCCAGCACAAGTGCTATCATCCAAATTTCGTGACCCTAGCATGTCTAGGTAATGAGATATCAAAATCGGAAGTTCAGCTGCAGTACCATAGGGAGTTGCTAGGGGGCCCAAAATCTAATCTTTTCCAAGACTCATCAACACCTACCCACCTACCAAATATCAATTTAATCCATATAAGCTTTCTCAAGTTATCGTGTTTACAGACGGACAGACAGACACACACACGCACGCACACACACACACACACAGACACACACACGAACGCCCACGAAAACATAACCTTCTAGGCGAAGGTAGTAGCTCGCATGACACACTTCAGCATCTTTGCCATGTCAAAAACGAGACAAATTAGCACGTTTTGACCTATACTAAGTGTCTTCCATCTCTAAAAGTAACTTGGTCATTAGACTTAGACTGTGTAAGTGTAAGAATTTCAGGTAAACGAATTCTTAATCCTACCTTTAGTACAGGATCTACGTATACAGTTTCTTTTTTTAATAGATATCTAATTGAGTCCTGTATTTTTGACGACTGGCGAAATGTCTGATCTTACAGGTTGTGAGACTGCCCGCACGGACACCGTGTACCGGTACCGCTGGGAACAGCGCCGCCTGGCGGGGTCACGCTTCACGTTTGCAGTGCAGGCCGACAATGACGCCCACGTGGCGCTCTCAGCCCAGAGACGGGACCTGGACGACATGTATGAAATCGTCATCGGTGGCTGGGCTAACACATGGTCTGTCATACGCCGCAGCAAGCAAGGCAAACACCGTGCGAGTGCCCTGACACTTGGTAGGTTCCCAAGTCTTCTGTTGTATCTATGTCTATCTATAGCTAACGTTACATGCCTGATTGAGTTATGGGTAGGATCATAGCCTCTACCAGGCTTGGGCAGGCTGCTGGAAAAAGTAGAAAAATAGAGAGATAAGCATTGCAAGGGAGTTTGTCCGTTAAGAGAACATTTCGCCGAAATGGCGGACAAACTTCCTTGCAATGCTTATCTCTCTATTTGGCCGATTTTTACTTTTTCCAGGCGCCTCCCCAAGCCTGGTAGAGGCCAGTAGGATCAGGCACCGTTCTGAATAGTATCCGCGTATCCAAGAACATAGTTTTGTTTTATTATTTCAACATTTCATGATGACGGCACATTCAAGTAATTGCAACTCATTATATGTCATCACCAACGCATGGGACAGGATAATACTCATTTCTCACAGTCAGTGAGAAAAGCCGTGTAAAGTGCCTTTCCCAAGGGCACAAGATCGGCGGCATGTCAGGACTCGAACCCGGGACCTCTTGGTTTCGAGTCGAGCACTCCGCCGTTACGGC
Organism: Branchiostoma belcheri; assembly: GCF_001625305.1. Lineage (NCBI taxonomy): Eukaryota > Metazoa > Chordata > Leptocardii > Amphioxiformes > Branchiostomatidae > Branchiostoma > Branchiostoma belcheri. The sequence goes on along the minus strand of NW_017803525.1, from coordinate 303,140 downwards.
ACATGAACCCACGTAGATTTGCACCCAAGCATGGTTTTGAATACGCGTGGACTATGCAGAACCGCCTAAGCATGGTTCTGGAGAAAGCTTCTTAACACTGCTGTGGAGTCGAAGTACTTCTGTGCTTTTGATACGTGTTTTATGTTTGATTCTTTTTTTTACCATAGGTATAAACTCGCTGACAAAGTACAGAACCTTCTGGATAACCTGGTCTTCAGACGGAACCATCGCTGTTGGTAAGGGTGGTAAAACTCAGCCGTTCATGCAGTGGAGGGACCCTGACCCGCTTCCAATCGCCTATGCCGGATACTCCACTGGGTGGGGAAGTACTGGACGGTGGAAGTTCTGCCACAACGCTCATATTGCAGGTACGTGTGTAAAGAGGGCGATTGGCGGTCAAAAAATATAGATGTATGGACACCCAAGTTCTTTATTCACAGTCACTTGTTTCCCAAGAGCTGACGTTTGATAGGCTGTGAATTTTAGAATATTGTATTTGTTATTAACTTTCTTCCCACCTCCTGCTACACCGTGATAATACATTTGTACATAATGATGTCAGATTTGAATGGTGCTGATGAACATCCTTTCCTAGCCCTTGTCCCTTGTCCTTTTTACACAACATTTTGCAATAATTCCATTATTAATTCTTAATCAGGTCATAGACCCCTTTCTTTTCTTTTCTTTTTGCCCTGCGGCGGCATAGTTACTTCCTCATTCGTTGCGTTTCGAAATACCCCCAAATCGTACATTACAGGACGCTATATGGATGGACAAGGGCTAGGATAATGCATCATAGCCTGAAACCCGGTACTGTAAAGCTTTGTTCCTCTCCCGACGTCGCTCCAACACATGTTGACGGGGTAGCAACGAGCGGACTAAAGATAACAAGACGTGATTCCAGGTCATCAATGCAATTGAGTTTGTCGATGACGCAAGCGTTATTCTTGACTTTAAAAAGATGTTTTCCCCCAAATCTTACTCAGTCTAAAGGGAAGAGGAACACGTACATACACAGAGACATCGTCCACTACGTACTGGGGGAACCGGGAGCGTGCCAACGATATCTAGAAAGGCTCACCAGCTCGGCATCATTTTCATCAGCATCTGTATGTTTCTAGGCATTGTCGCTATTCTAATAAACATCTGTCTGTTTATACAGCTGTGTAGAACTGATATAGATTTCTATGAATAGCTGGTGGGATATGATAGAGAAGTGCTATGAGGTTGAGTGCTTGTGCAGCTGAGTTTCGAACTGCAAAAACTGTACAAGTAGCCTTGAACCCCAGTCTAATTTACTGGGGTTCCCATCTCCGGGAAGTGGCCAAGGGAACTAGGATGTTAACCAGGCTAGAATACATGTCTAGTAACTAGAGAACTACATGTAATGGGTTTACGGACATTTGTTGTAGGCAGATGTTAGTAACTTCATTTTACTTTTGGTTTGTGGTAAGTTTAAAACATCATGTTAGCTGAAGTTGTTACAATACCGGGATTTCACCATTTCTGTTTTGTCCGTTTATAGGCACAATAATGCCATTGAATTCTGAGTCATTTAGCTGTTCATCTCAGACTTTTAAGAGTTGTAACTCGATATTTGGCAAAGGAAGTGACTTTTCTAAGCTCTCTATAACATTGGGAACTTGGGCAGCAGGGTTTCGACAATACTTTCCTGCAACAAAATGTTCATGATCACTGTTACTATAGAATCATATTTTTGGAAGGAGAATTGAAATTGGAATAAATACGTTTATGGAAAATGTATCATTACAAAGATTACGTTCGTAAGCTTTGCTAGTAGGAAACAATAAGCATATAATCAAAACATGTAAGAATGTTTAACATATCACATTATTTAGCATTGGAAGGTCATTAACAAGAAGAATACTCCAATGCTTTCTTAAAGAAATTTTGCCATCACAACAATTACGTTTTTTGAAGTTGTAGCTTAATTAAGCTTAAGCGACAAGCTCAGTTTTACAAGTAAGAACCTTGCAATAACAAAACAACTGTTGAACAATTATATTTTGATTCTTTTTTTAAATTGTACTATCACAAAGATAAAGTTTTGATTTTAAATGTCCAAAGACCTGAATATTAAAGGCTGGACAGCTGCTCTTTCAATTTTGTTAGCTCTTTGATTTTCAAAATTTCAGACGAAAAAAAGGGAATAAATTGGATTTTCCCTTTTAGATTTGGATTGTGTTTGGGTATAGAATCATATTTTTGGAAGGAGAATTGAATCGGGAATAAATACGTTTATGGAAATTGTATCATTACAAAGATTACGTTCGTAAGCTTTGCTGTTAGGAAACAATAAGCATATAATAACAACATGTAAGAATGTTTAACATATTACATTATTTAGCATTGGTAGGTCATTAACAAGAAGAATACTCCAATGCTTTCTTAAAGACATTTTGCCATCACACCAATTACGTTTTTTTAAGTTGTAGCTTAATTAAGCTTAAGCAACAAGCTCAGTATTACAAGTAAGAACCTTGCAATAAGAAAAAAAACTGTTGAACAATTACATTTTTATTTTTTTTAATTATACTATCACAAAGGTAAAGCTTTTAATTGTGGTATTTAGAGGCTTCTGATGAAAAAGAAATTTTTAACATCTTACATTGGTTAGCATTGGTAAGTCACTAAAAAGAAGAATACTTCAATATCTTTTTAAAAAGTGTATCATCATAAAATTACGTTTTGAAGCTGTGGCTTTAATACGGGACGAGCAATACAAGTGATAACTTTGTGATGAGAAAGCAGAACTGTTCAACAATTACACATTGATGTTTTTAGAGATTGTACTATCACAAATATAAAGTTTTTTATTGTTATTTTATTATTTATAGAAGCTTCTGATAAAAACAAATGTTTAACATCTTATATTGGTTAGCATTGGTTAGTCACTAACAAGAAGAATACTTCAATATTGTTTAAGAATTGTATCATCATAAAATTACGTTTTGAAGCTTTGGCTTTAATAAGAGACGAGAAATACTAGTAAGGACTTTGCAAAGAGAAAACTACTGTTTAGCAATTAACATATTGTTGGGTTACCCCCGACGTTGTTTAGAAATTGTACCATCAGAAAGATCATGTTTTTAGTAACTGTGCTATTTAGAAGCTATAAGGATGTAGTCACAACATTAATCTTGTGACGAAAAAACAACTGTTTAACATTTCATATTGGTTAGCATTAGTAGGACATTCACAAAAAGAACCCTTCAATGTTTTGTAAGAAATTTTACCATCACAAAATTACGTTTTTAAGCTGTGGCAATACAAGTAATAAGGCCATTGAGATGAGTAAAACTAAACATTTCGCCTAACCAATCAATGTGTAATTATTTAGAAACAAGACTGGCAATGAAAACATACATTGCCATGGTGACGGTGCTTCATGTTAGGGTTATTGTTTGCATGGCACTGCCATCGTTTCATGATTTTGAGCAAGACAGATACAGTGCACTCCTCCCCAGAGTGTATAGTGAACGAGCCCCTGGAAGGCAGGTCTTCTGGGTCTTCCCAAGGGTTTCCAGGAATATGGGCATAGATGTGGGTCAGGTAAATGCCTGTGGACATTCCATTCCTGTGGACAAAATGCCTGTACAATGCCTAGAATTCTTGCGAATTGCACACAATACTGTACCATTAGGCTCCTCCCTGAGACGTCGCCAAAAAAAATTACACATTGGTTGGTTAACCGCAATGTTTTCTTTTAGAAATTGTACCATCACAAAGATAAAGTCTATGTAAATATGCTATTGGAAGCTATAAGCATGTAGTCACAACATGCAGTCACAATCTTGTGACGAGCAAAAAATGTTTAACATGTCACACTGATTAGCTTTAGGAGGGCACTAATAAGAAGAATCTTGCAGTCCTTTTAAAAAAATATTGTACCATCACAACAAATGTGTTTTTTAAGCTGTGGTTTTAATAAACGATAAGGTCATGTTTATTTGATTTTATGGATGACATCCACGCGAGCATAAATTTTCCTCCGTTTCCAAAATATAAAAGATTTCGACCATGCTGTAAATCGTACAAAGTAGCTGCAAGCTCAGCTTGAAAATGGGCTAATATATGCTTTAAATTAAAACAAAAATATTGGATAACGATACTTATGTCGCAGAATGCCAAAATCCATTTCAAAGGACAAGACTTTGATGCCAATAAAATAGTGAATATTCATTTGTTCAACCTTCATGGCCACCTAGATTTCATTTTTTTATTCGCACTCTCGCATCAGTTTTGGGGTTCCCAGTGGATGGTATCAATAATATCAAATTAACATGGCCTTAAGGACCAAAGAGAATAATCTGATAGCATGTGTCGTCAGTAGAAAGCGGGGAATGCTAGTTCACTTAACTTTCAAATACCCAAAGTATGAATTTTCTTTACTTTATCTCCAAATGCCACTGACAAACGGCAAGCCCACACACACCAAACACACACAAACCAAACACTCACAAACTCCAACAAAAATAATCTTTTTTACCTTTTTGCTGAACATAACAACTTTAAATTTTACACCGAGTAACATTAAAAAAAACTGTGCCTGACGAAGGAATGTGTTCCACGAACTCTAGTTTTATACTTCAGCAAATTTGTTTGTAGCCTCTTTAGGCTACATGTCGCACTATTTTATAGGTACTTATGTTTTATCAATTCCCGCAATCGGTAACTGAATATTCTTACCAGGCCAATATGAGAACTATAGGTATGCATATATCATCCAGAAAAGACCCTAATAAGCCACAAAAAATCGTAGAGTCTGCTGGGGCGTTTATGTATTTGGTACTTGTGCATACAATCTGCTGCTATTAAAATATCACTCACTTATCAAATACCGCGATCGGGGTCAAAGTACAGGATTGCTAGACAGCAACAGCTAAGTCAAACAATAACATGTTGACCATAACATAGTCTACTCTGATGTATGACTTACAAGTATATTATGCTCTACCCGGTCGTCAGGGGTGCCAGACTATACAGTGCAATTTTACGGAATACATTGCATTTTTACAGAATACAGTGCAATTTACGGAATACAGTGCAATTTTACTAGTATACAGTGCGATTTAACGTAATACAGTACATTCGTATTAGTATACAGTGCAATTTAGTATACAGTGCAGTATTACAGAATATAGTGCAATCGTATTAGTATACAGTGCAGTATTACAGAATGCAGTGCAATCGTATTAGTAAACAGTGCAGTTTTACTAGTGACGGTTAAACTCTATAACGTCTGATAAACATGCTGTTAAACTGTGTTCCTCCAGTAATTCAAGGCGATGTTTGTCCTAAATGCTCCTCATAATGCCACATGTCCTGTGTAGTGCTACCTACGAGAACGGTCCAAATTCACAAAAACCGTCAGCGGCGTCCGCCATCTTGAAAGTCACGTGATTCAACGTCAATAGTAAAATTGCACTGTATACTAAAACGAGTGTACTGTATTCCGTAAAATTGCACTGTATACTGATACGAGTGTTCTGTATTCCGTAAAATTGCACTGTATACTAGTAAAATTGCACTGTATACTAATACGAGTGTACTGTATTCCGTAAAATTGCACTGAATACTAGTAAAATTGCACTGTATACTCTGGCACCCCTGGTCTTGTGACTTGTTGTCAGTGACGCAAATCGATTAGCTACTAATGTTGATTTAGTGAGAAACCTGTCGGCATGAGTGTTTGGTTACCGTCACCTTCAATTTATTGTCATATAACAGGAAAAGAATCACTCCCGATGAATCCTGCAAAGTCTTATTTAAAACGACATTTTCGGCAATATATCTACAGTCGACCGATGGTATTCGCAGGTCACTTAATAATGACTTATAATCACCATCCAACGTAAGGCCACGGCAGGTACATTTCATGGATAGCATCCTCCACAGACTCCAAATCTAATGCGATAGGGCGAAGAAAAAAATTATAGATTCCTGCGTTTTCAAATTTTGACAAAACATAAAATGATATTATATTGTCTCCTCTCTTTTATCTGGCATTCACGTTCAGGCTTGGCACCAGATATCTTTGACCATTTTCGGCATGATGACCCCTGTCAATTTTTTTTTTCTCAAAAAATTGGAAGAAAATTAATGCGAGCGCTAATGTCATCCATAAAAAATACTTGCTGTGGCCTAAGGATAGATTTTCAGTCCAACATACGGTAGGTTTTGATCTTCTGGCGTTTAATAAAGTCGGACAAAGGTCGTAGACAGTGTGTCGCCGCCTAATTGCCTTCCTTACCATTATGTATATAGAAATAAGGCTTGAAAGAAACATAACAAGTTTGATCCGGTTGTGTTGGTATAATCAGTAACCGGATGACCGCGTCGGGTCAATGTCACAGGCAAAAACCGTTACGTACACATACAGCTGCGCATGTTGTCTGCATTCTGCATTCTACAAACATGGCCGTACTCGTCGGCTGGATAATTGAGTCCGTCTATGAGATGTTACACATATCTGGACTTACCCTACAGTCCTTTCTCGTCTTCTGTACGGCCTTTTTTCTGGCGTGTTTTCTTTTGAAGCGCCGCAGAAACCTGCCTCCCTACCCGGCAGGACGCGTGCCTGTTCTCGGGCACCTCCTCGCCTTGGGCCGAGCGCCTCACCTCAAGCTAACGGCGTGGAGGCGGCAGTACGGGGACGTCTTCACTGTCAGGATGGGGATGGAAGATGTGGTGGTTCTGAACGGCTACAGTGTCGTCAAGGACGCGCTCGTGGACAGGTCCGAGCTGTTCGCGTCTAGGCCGCCAAACTACTTGTTTGATGCTGTCTTTGGTTTCGGAAAGGGTAACCATTCCTTTTTTTTTTGGTTTAGATATCAATTCAGTATTTTTGTCCTTCTACGCACTACTAGTATAATAGTTGACTGTTAGCATACTACAACATAGATTATTTTTGGTGAGGAAGCAAAGAACAGTAAATAGCAAGATTTGTTTCCTTTAAAGGCGGTACTGCGATGAGATGTTGGGCATGCCTTCGGAAAAAATGATAGCCATACCGCCGTAGGCTAGAGCAGACTTTGAGAACTTTCTCGGAGACTATCTTGGGACATTTGATAATTTAAGCCACAATTCTCAAAAGGGGCACAGAAGAGCCGCACTACTGTGATAACTTCCGTAGAGTCCACTTTTCATACTAGTATCCATATCAATAAGACGTCTTCCTTCCACCATTAAGACTTCGCCACTGCACGTTGGGGGACCGAGTTCAAACAGAGAAGGAGGTTCGCCACCGCCGCTTTGAAGAACCTCGGCATGAAGGTCGGAACTGGCAGCATCGATGAGAAAATCCGAGAGGAGGCGAATTGTCTCCGCAACAGGGTAAGATCAGATCAACGCAAAGTGTTGCCCCCCTCCCCATTCTGTCTCTATCTGTATGTGAGTCTGCACTATTTTAATTCTAATAAAAATCTCCCAGTTTATAAAGCCGTGCACTACCAAAAATGCTTTTTCTTGTTTTTCTTATTTTCTCATGGGAAGAAACTTTTCTTTGGGGGAGAATAATAAGAAAAAAAATAAGAAAAAAAAAATTCTGTATACCTACGTTCTTGCACCAAGAACAATTTTCTCATTTTTCTTGAGTGGAGATAATAAAGTAGGCTTCTTTAAATCTTAATTTTTCTTTGGTGAAGAAATATTTCTAGAGGAGATTCTAACTTACAAGATTAGAATTCTTGTAATCTTGAAATTTCTTTAGTAAAGACAATATTTCTAGGGAAGATTCTAAGTTACAAGATTAAAATTCTTTTAATCTTAAAATTCCCTCAGACTTAGTTAAATTTTCTTATTTAATCTCCATGGAAGATTTCTTTCTTACCTGACATCAAAGTTGTCAGATTTAAGTTTTTTTTGTGTTTGTCAAAATATTTCTAGTTCATGTTACCGAGAATGATTGAAAAGTGTCATTCTTGTTTTTCTTAGCAATGTTTAAGAAAATACAAGAATTTGGTTCTTGTCTTTCTTGGGAAACACTGATTGGATAAGCAAGAAATTTAATTATCTAAATCTATCATTAGAATAAAGCTTTGCTTAGTGTTTCTTTCTTAAAGTTTCTTGTTTTTCTTGACTAGAAAGCTTAAGAAAGATCATTCTTGTTTTTCTTGGCAACATTTAAGAAAATACAAGAATTAAGTTCTTATCTTTCTTGACAAATACTGATAAGAAAAAAAACAAGAAAGTCTGATATAAATTTATCTTTGATTAGGCTGAAGATATGGCTAGTATTATATTCTTAAACATTCTTGATTTTCTTCCCTAGAAAGTTTCAGAAATGCCATTCTTGTTTTTCTTAGCAACATTTAAGAAAATACCAGAAAGTTTGAGAAAGATGATTCTTATTTTGCCTGGTAATGTTCAAGATGATGTAAGAACTTTTTTCTAGTTTTCTCTTGTCATGTGACCTTTTCTGAACCCCTGATTGGTTGATTCAAATCCCAGAATGCAGTTAGGAGGTTTTGAATGTAAGTCAGATGTAGGAGCCGCGCTGGTTACTTATTTTTGTCAGTTACTGACTCATGTCAGATTTGAAGTCAAAATCAAATTAAAAAGGACCTTGTGTACATCTGAAGCAATGGTGATCGTGGTCAGCTTGCTGAAGAAACCAACTTTGCAACAGAAAAAGCATGAAACCAAACAGATTGAAGGTAAGTGCGCCCCCCTCCCGGAACCTCAATTTCCCATCCAAGCCAGCCTAGCGGGGACCAATAGGCGGGCAGCATTTCGTCCACACCCACAACCCGCGCTTTAGCAAGATATGGTTGAAAAAGATGTTTATTCAACTTGTTCAAAAGATACATTTGTAAATTGTTTTCTGAAATTCTGTGGGCGTGGCGCGGAATGCTGGTTACCCATTGGTCGCCGCTAGGTTATGTGGATGCGAAATTGATCCAGGCCCCCCCTCCCCACCTATGAGATCTGTTGACATTGTATTTAGACTTCATAGCCCAGATATTGTTACAACGCCATTTGGGGCTGATTTCAAAGTCAAATCATATATTTCTGGTGTATTGTATAGTAAAGTTTATTACAGTGCTTTCTAATATAATTTTAAATTGTTTAGTCCAAGTAATTAAAATAGTATTTTAGCATCCTCTTTTGAATTGTTGCCTTCAGTACACGCATGCAAACTAACGCAGGTCTTTCCTGTTGTTTTCAGGTGTCCAAAGGGTGTGACTTTGCCAATTTTATAATGCGAAAACTTCAGTTTTTGCTGAATATGTTTCTGATCAGAATGTGATACGATTTGTATTCTGAAATCATAATGGCTTGTTAGTTACATCCTATAATATTCTGAAAGCTACTGTTAAACTGTTTCCATTCCAAGAATGTTGATGGACTGATACTTTTTAATTAGATACATAATTAGTACAAAAATCAATGTGAAAATAAAATCTCTATACTGTCCAAATGCTTTTCAAAATAACATTTAGTTGCTATACATTATTGTCCGTTTTCTATTTAGGTAGCACTATATACATTGTATTTCTTTTCTTGTGGGCAGAATGTAGTTAGTGTTGGAAATTGAAGCTTAGTCTTTATTTAGTAACTACATGTTTGTGTTTACCATAGCCCTGTACAATGTATGTTTGGGACCACATTGTAGATATTATTCTCTTTAATTGTACATATATGTAAATACTTTGCCTTTTGGAAAGCATCCGTTAGAGCGACACTGTACATGACTGTGAACCAGCCAGAATTGCCCTGAGGCAGGTGGCAGACGGTCACCGAAACGTCTACTGAGACTTAATTATTTAGTACATTTATTTAGTACTTATTATTATTTGAGGCAAGAAAACGTGTTAAGCGAAAAAAATGGTGTTAAACGTAACTTTGTGTCATTAGCTTTTTTTAAGGACAGGTTATTTTTTCTGAAATATAATACTGGAAAAAATAAGGTACGACCCCCCCTCCCCCAGCTAGCTATCCCATTTTTTCACCAAAAGGTAACTCTCAATTCTCATTCTGGTAAAAAAAAAATGGGCTAATACCCCATATAGTCCTTTGTTGCGTAAAAGAATCTCATCTTTCAGTGAATTAACAACCTGATTCAGTGATGTGTATAAAACACAAAACAACATTTATCTTCCAAACATTAAGATGACTGAATACGACGGAAGGCCCTTTGACGTATCAAACGATCTAACCGTAGCTGCTGGAAACGTCATCTGCTCCATGACGTTCGGAAAGCGCTACGACTACGAGGACGAAACTTTCCGTGAACTCGGGAAGGCGATCGCAAACGTCATGGCTGAACTTGCAGCTGGACAGATCTTCAGCGTCTTTCCTTTCTTACGGTTCGTTCCTGGAAGTGAGTATCATTAATGTACTCCTTTAGACTGAATGTCCATTATGTAACTTATAACTAATGGAAGGTATGTTTTCCAGACATTCCTCAACTTAGTAAGTTGTCTTAACCATTTTCAGAACAATATTCACAGACCAACGAAATAGACAAAGTTCAATAAATCCTAACCCATGTAAAAGACATTTGCCTTTATCTCAGTACACTGGTTCATACATTGGGGGTACCTAACTGATTACCCCCCCCCCCTGGGGGTCTTCCACTGTAGGCTGTTATTGCTGTCAAGACCAAGAGTTGGCACCTCAAACTAAACGTGCATCGGGCGGACTGTTCGTGTGCTATCAATATAGGGCTTATTCACCACAGATGGTCACGTGACTCTTCCCCCGGCAGTGAGCATTGTCCGCCATTAGGGGGTGCAGCCTGGTGCCTATCACTATGGTACGCTATGCAAACTCTTGGCGATAGTTGCGTGTTTTGGGCCACAATCTACGTTTTGAACACTCTTCTTGTTCGTAACATTGTCCTTGGGGTTGTTCTGGCTCCATGACCACGTCTCATGTTCTCAAGATCGGCTTTTATCGGCTTTTTTTGCTGATCAGAAATCGGTGTGTTTTACCCTGGCGTAGGGGCCTGTAGATGTCAACGTGGGTAGCCATGGCCACGTATCTGTTGGAGCTACCTGTCCTTTTACTCTGTGGTAAATGTCCACGTAGAACAGGGCCCTGGCAACTTGTAACACTCACCTTGTTCAGCCACAGTCGCGGCAGTGCGGACTGTGGATGGCGGCCGGTCGGCCGATGGCCCCGCATTTGTTTGTTATTATCCAGACACAGTCCGGGGCTGTTCCAAAATAGCGACCTTTGCGTATCCCGACAGTCTACAACGTACTTCACCACGAAACTGCACGTCCCACAACACTCTCTACACATCCTGATACAACGATCAAATCAAATCAAACGCTTTCAGACTCTTAAAGGGTTTGAACCGATCCTGTGTGTAAAAACTTCTGCCCCGTGAGTACCAAATACGAAGCTTAGTCGCGTCAATGGACTCCGCTGGCGGTAGACGCCGTCTCGATCAGACTGATCAAAACTCAACAAAAACGGGTCAATCCCAACAGATTTTATTTTGTTCCAGTAACGAGAGGTATGAGTGGTGGTAAAGTCTTCGTGTAATATGACAAAGGACAGTTTACCTAACGTTTGTCGGCCATTTCAACGCTTGGAAACTCACTGTAGAGGTGGACCCCAAAATGGCGTCGCACTGGACATGAGGGGTGGTGACGTCATGATGACGTGTGGTGAATAAGCTCTATAGTTTTCATCTGTTTATATCCTGTTCTCTGTTTTCTTTCCAGTAAACAGGACCTGTAGGGAAGTACTCAAACAGAACTCCAAGATTCACCGAGTGTTGTGGGACGAGATAGCCCGCCATCGCGAGAACCTGGATCGCGAGAACCCGCGAGACTTCCTTGACTTCTGCCTGCTGGAGGTTGAGAAGCAGGAGAAGGTGGAGGGTCTGACGGAGGAGAACGTCCTGTACATGGCCTCGGACCTCTTCTTTGCAGGAACTGACACAACCAACAACACACTGTTGTGGGGTCTGCTCTACATGACATTGCACCCCGACATCCAGAGTAAGGTACTGGTCAGCAGAATATGTTACCCTGTTGCTCTATCTCAGACTCATCAAAGCCCTGATCAAATCTCTGGAAATTGATAATACTTTTTCTAATATTTTCCTTCATTTGCATTTCCTCAATAGCCGCCTAACATTCTCATTTCTTGCGACTTCTAGAAAAGTCACACGATGTTTCTTAAAATTGGGTCAATACAACTTCACTTAAACAGGTGCAGCAGGAGCTTGATGCCGTTGTTGGTGAGGGTCTGCCCACCCTGTCCCACCGTTCCCAGCTGCCCTACTTGAACGCCTGTCTGCTGGAGGTAATGAGGATCCGGACCATCGCACCTTTCGCGATTCCCCACGCCACCACAGAGACGGTCAAAATACAGGAGTATGACATACCCAAGGGAATCAAGGTATTTTTTTACCTATTATCAGGTTACAAATTCTATTTCTAAGGATGCAATCCCTTTCAAGTAGAAGAAAAGATTCACCGAATTTGAAATATTATTCTTATCAATTTGGAGTTTGTGTAAACATATCCACGTATATTCTACGATGCAGGTACTACCGAACCTGTACTCCCTCCACATGGACCCCGCCTACTGGCCTGATCCGGACCGGTTTGACCCCGGAAGGTTTCTGGACGCGGAAGGAGACGTCATCAAGAAGCCTGAAGGCTTTATGCTTTTTTCAGGAGGTAGGGTCATGGTAGGGCGAAGTGATATAATGCTATAAAAACTGTATAGAAATTATTACATAGTTCCTATTCGACGGAGGTTGTTTTAAGAGGGGCAATTCTTTTTTTCAAGGCCGACGTGTGTGTCTTGGGGAGCAGCTGGCCAGGATGGAACTTTTCCTGTTCTTCTCGACCCTCCTGCAGTCCTTCACATTCAAGACGCCAGAGGGCGCCCCTCCCCCAACCACTGACGGCGTCCTTGGTACGACGTTAGCCCCGCACACGTTCAAGATCTGTGCGATCCCGCGTTAGTCTTTTTTTTTGCAATAGCATCTACATTAATGCCCCCTTGCACATTCAAGTGAGAATCATGGACTCATATATTACTTATAGTTACTTGGTAGGGAAATTACTGACGATGCTATTAATTCATACCAACGCCGAACAAACCAGCCCCTTTACAGCCCCGTTCCAGGAGTAACCAGATTGACATGTACGTGAGGAACATGAAGTTTTGTCATTAAAAAACTGTCCTTTAAGGCACGTAAAGCCATGTACAGCTTAAAATCTCTTACCCATTCCTCTGTCTCCCCAAAGTTTTTACTGAAAATATTTGATACTTGTATTAAGCCAATTCTTCTGTACGGATGCGAAGCCATAAATGACAATTCACCAGTTGAAACTACTCACTTGCGTTACTGTAAGAACATACTATGGGTTTTTAGAAATAGTAGTAATTTAGCATCTAGGGCTGAATTGGGCAGACTGCCATTAGATATAGATATGCCACTACGTGTTATAAAATATTGGTACAAATGGATTGTTATAGGCATCCGCTGCAGGCTGATGCTCTTCTATTTCAACAAAATGCACATTGTCAGAGAAGAGCATTGCTACAGCGTGTGAAAGAAATATTAGATTCTAGTAAATATTCCTATTTGTTCTATTCATGTAACTCTACTTGTGATATCAAATATGTATGCACCATGTTAAGGTTAAGTATTTCTGATACTATTTCCCACAAGTTAAATATTGATTCTGGTAAGCTAAGGTTCTACAAAAAATGTAAAACAACATATTCTATGGAAAAATACCTGGACTTAATTGATTTTAACAATCGCTCTGCGATAAGTAAATTACGAATTAGTGCACACCCTCTCGAAATTGAGAGAGGGCGGTACAAGAAGCTCCAAGTATATGAACGAATTTGCAAACACTGTACGTTGAATACGGTGGAAGACCAAACGCATTTTATATCAAATTGTACCCTCTATAGCAATGAACGAAATGAACTCTTAGACGTAGCCTCCAAGTTTTACCCAAATTTTCAAACATATACAGATGAAAAGAAAACTACTCTCCTTTTAACATCCGAAAACCCACAAATTATAGACGAAGTGGGATCCTTTGTGTTCCTCTGTCTTCAAAAAAGAAGTCAAACCCAGTAATAGTTTTTACCAGTAGTTTCTTAGTATCAGTAGTTCTATATGTACTAATTGCCTGTTTTCATACCATGTTTCTTCTGTTCCTGCAATTAGCCCTCGGGCAAGAATTTGCACTAAACAAACTGCTATTAAAACGGTTCAAACCTGCCACGATCTTCTCCCGCATAGAGATGTGCCCATGCCATGTTCGCGGATGGATTTTGATGAAGCGCGCAGTGATGGGGCCATTGTATTTCCTTAAGTCATTGAGGACCCCCGTGTCTCTGTCGTGGGTCCCCGAAAAAACCTGCAGCACATGAAAAAAACATAAAACATTAGAACCATTCTAAAAGCCATGTACGATGTTTCGAAAGAATTCTAATCAAAGAATTCGCGTGAATACCATTTTTTCGAAAAGTTTCAAAATGTTTGTAATTTGCTAATTGTGTTAGAGTATAGGCCTGGGGCAGTCTAGGCCGGTCCACCGTTTGGGCCGGTATATTGCAATATTGCCTTTTATAACAATGTTATATAATCGTTGATATGTTTTTAATCCATGTATTTGTAATGATGTTTGATGATGATTTGTAAATGATGATGATTTGTAAAATGTCAACGTAATTCAGACGTGTCTGAAGCAATTCGGCACGTCTGCCATGTTGATTTGGAATAAAAGATTTAAGGCCGCACAACACAGTATTTATGGGCGAACCCCGTAGTCAAAAGTAGTCGGGGCACAAAGTAGTGCTGCAAAATACTAGAGAAAGGCACAGAGATTGTTCTGTGCATGGCATCGATATGGGACCTGGGGAATACGTCAGTTTTGAGACTGTAAAAGTTGAATTATGGTGAGTGTTCAGTCGGGGTATATTTGCGCTTGGATACTAGTACTTGTACCGCCTAGTACTGTGCGTCGGCTACAGCATGTACATACGTGTTCCCTGGGTGGACTGGCCCACTTTGCCAGGGGGTAAAATCCTAATATCATTTCAATATTTTGACCGTAGCCCACTGAAACACCGGAGTCAACCTTCCGATATTTGTGCCAAAAGAGAAATCCAGCTTTGCAGTGGGGGTAAAGACTTGAGGTTTAAAATTAAGGTAAATGTGTTTTAAAGAGCTTGTTTCTAGTGGTTTTAGCATAGAATTCCAACGGGATGTTTTTTGCTGGTTCCTGCCCTGAACTAACTTGCTGAATAGGCAGCAAGGAATACGGAGTTCTTTCCGGTTTATGTTGTGGCCAAAATCACATCTTTGATACGGCTAACCTTTAATAACAGCCTGTAGCTATTTGAGTAGCGTTAGTTGCATGTCGGTCTAATAGATAAGAAGGTAAACCTGCACATGACATCTAGCGAAATTAGACAGAAATGCAATGAACGATTGGTGGGAAGCTGAGTAAGTTGTATTTCTATCACATTCCTCTAGGTAGCGCTCCTATTCCATCCAGCTGCTACATTTTCAGCACCAAGTCTGGGTCCTTTGACTAAACAATGCGAAAAATGAAAAAGCCAATTTATAAGACCTCT
>NW_017803525.1:261442-287263 GCF_001625305.1 Branchiostoma belcheri | reverse complement strand
ATACATATATATATATATATGCTGCTCGTACAAAGCAGAAGATGTGACACTTTATCATAATTTGATCACGATGGCATCAATTACTGTACGGACACACAGGTGGATCCTTCTTTGACCGTTTCTACCATGTACAGGTAACTCAGACCAATTTACACTATTTTCTAGCATCCATATGGGTCTGGTGGAGACACCATGGTTGCCAAGGGAACGGTACTGTGACGCATACGAAGCATACTGCCTCATGAAATATTCAAATGCCATTAACTCTATTGGATCCTGCCGTCCGCATTGTTGGTTCTCTATTAGTATTAGGCCGTGTTTAAGTGGAATCACCCATGGCGGTTTATATGTGGTTTACCCCGAAGCCGGTTTCAAGTGGCTCCATCTGAACGCTCCGAAATAACATTGAAAGCGCCTCGATCCCAAGCCACTTCTAGAGGTGGTTTCGAATCGGTTTCCCCGCATCGCGATTTGCGTCTGAACGCAATGTGATTTCAATGTGACTTCGCCTGGTCATGGATTACGGGATGATATTTCTTTATTTATATGCAATACCAACTGTTACGTGGCAGCAACTTAAAGAGCAGTAATTGTCAATTAATGTGTCCGTTCTAGGACGAGCTTCACCGCCTCTGCCGGGACCACCTCGGCATTCGGCCGAGATACGCTGGGAGGGGGGCATCAGCAAGCAGGTCGTTGACCTCTGAGATTAATAACACGCCACCTTGCGTGTTATCATCAAACAGCAATAAATGTAGCTCAAGCGAATTGTGATCGGACACGGTTTCACAGGAGTGTGTGGAACGTGGACCAGATGTGAGGAATGTGAGTTACCCGAATCGAGGTTTGGGTGATTCCACTTAAACACGGCCTTACTATCCGATGTCCATTGAACAGAAGGCCGGTGCAATCAGACGAGTGAAGGGAAGGCTCCGCCATTGTTGGAAAGATCAAGCTAAGTGCCTGCACACTAATTTGTGTCATCATGTGATGAAATCATCCTCATAGTAACTACATTCCTTCCAACAGATCGCGTGACAGTGTGGGGTTGTGTGGCGTAGCGTACTAGACTCGGAACCTAGAGGTCCCGGGTTCGAGTCCTGGCAAGACCGGTCTTGTGCCCTTGGGAAAGACATTTAACACGAATTTCCTCACTTAACTCAAGTGAAATGAGTATTGTCCTATTCCGTATTTGTCAACATGCGTTGGTGATGGCATATAATAAGTTGAAATAACTTGAGTGTGCCGTCACCATGTCTAGTCATGAAATGTTGGAATGAAAAAAAAACAGATCGCGTGAGAGATCAACATCTACACCCTCTCGTTCGTACCGCCTGCTATCAAAGGAAGACACCTGCAGGGTGTGTTAGGCCACACCGACTAAATTTTATGGATGACATCCTCAGAAGACCCCCAAACTAGTGCGCGCGGGTGAATAAAAGAATTCCGGTCAAAAATTTGCGGTGGTACATAGCGACATATACGACAAGCCGGCACACGCCGGCCTTTTGTGGAATTTATGAGTCGGCACTGTACGTACTGTATGTACTGAACACTTGAGTCGTGGAGCTTCAGCATAGCCTGGGTGCTATCATCCAGAGCTCCGTATTGTCGTTAACTACTTTGGACTACCCAGGCCAGTACCTTGGAGGTGTTCCTTTTCTTAGAACAGGCGAAAAACAGGCGCGGATGTCATCCATAAAATTAAGTCGGTGTGGCCTTACTGGAAGACAGACAAAAATTTCCCGACTATGCATGATGTACAAAATGACTAATAAACTGGTGTACCTACAAACTACTAAGTACCTAATACCAGCCCAGAAAAGAACAAGAAATAGCCATGCCTTCAAGTATCAGAGTTATCAACCAAAAATTGAGGTGTTCAAAAACTCATTCTTTCAGTACAGTAGGGACATTGTCATTAGATAGCTTAAACAATGTTTAGAGTTAGATGTTCAAGGGTTAGGTGTAACAAGTCGTTCGGTGTACATGTAATGTAGTCAGCTGCCGCCGCGCCGCGTGTCTCCGAACTGCGAATCTGGTGTGTTACGCCGAAGGGCTGTTATACCGGCAATACAGATACAGATACAGAATTGTCCACTGTATAATGATGAACGCACAAAGCTGTTTAACCTTCTTTCCGCTAGCTCGTTTACCCGGATTTGTTACATTCCATGCTATAGATAAATTTAATTTCATTCTAGAAGGTAATAGCCCTTATGGTAAATATATCAAAGAGTTTTAGACCTTAGAACAAGTTGATTTATCTAAAGTCTTGTACGTAGGTTCATCCTTTCTTTACCCACGTGTCTGTTTTCATGTCTAGTTAGGGACCTCACGAAACTCGTTATTGTGTCAATAAAGTTCTCTATCCATGAAAGATCTGTGTGGGGTGTGTGGGTGTCATCTCCTGCCTTGTACGAGTACAAACAGCAGAAATTACCATTGTGAAAGGCTGGCTGCTGCCATGAATATTTAATTTTTCATCACTTACTTTTAAGCTCCTTATTGAAGACATTTTCGTCACAGTTTTTTTTTTTGTTTTTGAAGCATGTTTCTCCAACACGATGCAACATGCCCTGTCAGCGACTCTATTGTGGAAGAGGGAGAGAGCGAGAGCGAGAGAGCGAGCGATAGAGTGAGTGTGTGTGTGTGTGTACGTGTGTGTAAGAGAGAGAGAGAGAGTGAGTGAAAGAGAGAGAGAGAGAGAGAGAGAATGGGTGAATAGTACGTTAGACATGACGATGGTGATAAAACGTATGTGCCGTGACACCGGCTCGGTAGTTCCACGTGCTGAGCACAATTACAAGGCAATTAACACAAGTCTCTGTAGCAAGTAATCCACGAGCATTGTAACCGACTGCATTGGACATGAATATTTTAGATGTCTTTTCTGAACTCTAAGACCAGGGATTTCGCCAGCGTGCAGGTGTGTCTGTTTTCCGTATGTTTATCAGCGCATGGTAACAGTGAGGAGGCCGTTTACACTACTGACTCACTTTCTAGGAGGGGGGATGTGATGCACCGCGCTTTTTTTAAGTGTAATAACCTGGTTCGTTAGTTGAGGTTACACGTACACACATGCCTGCCTTTTATAGACACCATCTATTCTGTATTATAAATCATTGTTGATTAGGTTACTTCGACAATGATGATGTCGTTTAAAAGGGCACTTCTACCCATGGTCGTAATGGTATAGCCCTGACAGGCTTGCTGTCAAATAGTTCATCTCCCGTCAGCCTTCTCAGTCGCAGTTGAGCTGTGAAGAGGTGCTTGAATTTTGGAAGCACCACTTTTGGCTTCAAAACCCGACTCAACCTGACCATTTGGTCACCTGTTTGTATGTTTTCCTTGCTTGTTTTGAAGTTACAAGTTAACCAACGAATACCAAAACCGCTAAATTAGACCAGCGGTTCGGTTAGTTGAAGGAGCGTACTTTAGGCGCCCAGACCTTACCGAGATACTCTGTGAGAAATGTGCGGGACGAACATGGTATTTCTCCGGGTGCTGTTCTGCGTCATCGCGATCACCTGCGCCTGGCTGGTGACTGCCGAGCAAGGTGAGTGACTGGTTACTACGTAATAACTTAGACTACAAGCAGATGTTAAAGATTCGAATATAGGCGTTTTATTGGGCATTATTACCTTCGCCAAGAAGGTTATGTTTTCGTGGCCGTGTGTCTGTGTGTCTGTGTGTGTGTCTGTGTGTGTGTCTGTCAACAGCATAACTCGAGAAAGCTTAGATGGATTATCTTGATATTTGGTAGGTGGGTAGGTCTTAATGAGACCTGGAAATGATTAGATTTTGGACCCCCTAGCGACTTGTTATGGTACTGCAGCTAAACTTCCGGTTTCGATATCTCATGATCTAGACATGCTGGGGTGACGAAATTTGGATGGTAGGTAGCCCTCATGCTGGGGAAGAAGTTACATGAGCGACTAGCGGCTTGCTCAGGAACTGCAGGGCTATCTATTTGAAAATATTCAAAAGAGGATAACTCAAGAACTGGTGGACGTATCGTCGTGATTTTTGGTATGTAGGTAGCTCAAGTGACGCTTGACATAATTCTGCGACAATTATGCAAATCTGGATCTAATTTGCATAATTAATGGGGAAATTCTATAAATCAGGTTTATTACATTATAGGACTATTCAAGCTTGTGACATATGTAATTGAGAACGAGAGAATTGTGTTGTGTTGCATAAGTGGACGTTTCCATCTGCAAGCTGGGTAAACTTCCTATTTTTAATCGGAATAAACGATCATTTTTCTGTCTCAAATACCATTGAACCTGGCAAAATATATATAACTCAGAGTATTTTAGTTCGAACATGTAAATAATTTGTCTTTACAAAAATACAAACGCAATGTGATACTTTAAAAATAGTACCTTGAAACCTCTCACCCCTTCTGATATCTCCGGCGATGGTTTTACTAAGAGAACTCCTCAGACGACACTTTACCAAATCTAGAAATTTTGACTTCGGTCAGGAAATTTTCTGTCATTTCTTCACGGGAAATTTCCAAATCTATCACCGAACAGCGAAAGAGTTTTGTTTCATTTCTTACAAAAACAACTGAACGACTGGTTAGGAAGACGTCGCGCCGGTTCAGAAGTTTTCTGTCAAGAGAAATATCGAAGATCGCGAGGGCAAGGTGAGTGTTTGTTTACTTCACGATTATTTTTCCCGCCCAAAAAATGACATAGAGCAGCTGCATATTATCTGTTTAAACTAATACAAATGCCTGAAATTAGTGAATAGTATTTGGCAGGTAGGATGACTTGCATGCCCTTGTATATTTCATTATTTACTGATTTCTCACCAAGGACCTTTTAAAAGTTACTAAAACTTCCTTCGTGAAAACATGGAGGTTAAGAACTCAACCGTGTTGTAGTTTGTTATCTGTTGCTCGGGAAAAAAAATCAAACTACTGAGAACGGGAACGCCAACGACTTTGTTCTTTTCGAGCACCGATTCGATCAAAATTCGGGCAAAAGTTTGGTATTCGAATTTTCGAAATTCGTACATTCGAATTTCGAAGCCTTGTTCCACTTTTCGAAGGTACAGCAGCAAGGACATTATGTGGGGATGGCCTGATAATAAATCCTTTCAATTCTAATCGTCTAAGCAAGGAGGTTTTGTAAAGATTTGATTTTGACTTCCTTGGTCTAAGAGATTTCATCATAGTTTGAAAACATTTTGAATGTCATAATAAAATTATAGTTTAGGGTTTTACTCATGATGTGGAATGATATACATGTGTATGATTTTCCAATATTGTTCCTAAATAACGGCAACCACATATTGTATTATATTATTATATTATATTATATACCATGAATTAATGGTCTGTGAGCTGGCAAGAAAATTCACCCAATTGTGTGAAGAATCCTCACAAACACGCCCACCTGCCCCATCCTTGTGAAACATGTTGAAAGACTCAGTCAAAAAATCTACTACCGGTAAAAATGATTGTATACGAGTGATTGCTGCTTTTGTTTACATCATATATATGCAAATTATTTAAAGACATACGCAAATTATTGGTAGGCAACCGTCACCCGCTCTTTGCCTACCGTGAAGTCATGGCGATTGCTCGTGTGGTATCATTGCATTGAACATATACATATAAAGTTTGCACAGGTATACTGTATATTTAGTGGGGACATTCATATCATCCATATAATCTTGGAAATGTTGGTACGTGCTGCAAGCAATAACATTAACAAATTTTAAAGTTGAATGTATATAACTCACTCACTCACTGTCCGGTTTATCGTCTATATAGTATAACATGTATACTATAGTTCTAAAAATATTTGTACATTCTGGTAAATTTCAGGAGAAATGCCAAGGCGTAGGAAAGTGCCCAAGAGGTTGAGTGTGTGGAAGGCAAAGCAGTAAGTGGAGAGGCTGGCTGATGAGCAGGAAGCCGAGATAACAGACCAGGAGCCAGCTGTTGAGCAGGAGGTAGAGGTCAGAGAGGAGGAGCTGTCTGATGAGCAGGAAGTAGAGGTAACAGGGCAGGGGCCAGCTGTTGAACAAGAGGTAGATGTAACAGGGGCCTGGGAGGATCAGGATGGACAGTTTATGTTTAACCCATTGACAGCAGATGATCAAATGCACCTTGCAGGTCAGTTAAACCTCCCTGTAGCAAAACCCCATAATATGAAGCAAAGGAATATCCCTCTGGGGCCACCTCGTTCTAGTGATCTTGTCAAAATAGACAAAGATGGGAACTGCTTCTATAGAGCCATAAGTCACCATATCTGTGGCACCCAAATGTATCATCATGTAGTAAGGCAGCACTTGATTCACTTTATGTCAACATTGTCTGAGGATGTTTACAGGTCTTGGTTCGACGGAGGACTAACCATGGACCAGTACCTGGCTCGTGCGGATTGGGCTCACAATGGGAAACGTCCAGGAGGGTTTAGTGCATGGGCCACAGAGGTAGAAATGGATGCAATGGCTTTATTCTTGGGAATACGCATCTTTTTGTACACTAAGTATGGCAACAAGTGGACATGGTGTAAGTACCCATCAAATGAGAATATTTATGATAAGACCATGTCAGAAACAAGTAATGCTGTGTACTTACAACATGAAAATGAGGATCACTTTAATGTTGTCACAACAGTTTTGAGCCGTAGGCAGACAAGGAGCATGTCACGGTGCTGCAGACAAGAAGGTAAAGAGGCTTCAGAAGCTACCAGCAGCAAGAGAAAGATCACACTGAGTGACAACAATGATGATGACCGGAAAAAGGCCAAGCGGGAGAGAGAAAGGAAACGGTACCAAGAAGATGAGACATATGCCCAGGCACAACGGGACAGGAAGAAGACACGGTACCACACTGATGAAGACCATGCCCAGGCTGAGCGTGATAGAAAGAAGGAACGGTACCACACGGATGAAGACTATGCCCAGGCTGAGCGTGATAGAAAGAAGGAACGGTACCACACGGATGAAGACCATGCCCAGGCTGAGCGTGATAGAAAGAAGGAACGGTACCACACGGATGAAGACCATGCCCAGGCTGAGCGTGATAGAAAGAAGGAACGGTACCACGCTGATGAAGACCATGCGCAGGAGAAGCGAGACAAAACGAAGGAACGGTACCACACCGATGAAGACCATGCCCAGGCTGAGCGTGATAGATAGAAAGAAGGAACGGTACCACGCTGATCATGAGCATGCACAGGACAAGCGAGACAAAACGAAGGAGCGTTACCACACTGATGAAGAGCATGCGCAGGAGAAGCGAGACCGCGAAAAGGATAGATATCATACAGATCCAGAGCAGAGAGATTTGAAGAAAAGAAATGTGCACATCAACAGAGAAAGAAACCAGAATTTACCAGATGTTAAGAAGGCCATTGAAAAGTTCCAGGTGGAATACAAAAAGGGACCAGAATATGTTTGCACTGTATGCCATAGGCTTTTGTTTCGTGATCAAGTTGTAATCTGTCACAAAGAAAAGTATGTTCCGGATGTCCACTTCTGTCTGTCCACGGGTAAATACATACATGAATGCACTGAAAACTGCGGCCCAAATGCATGTTCCATAGTAAACTTATCCAAGGGGAAAGAGTGGGTATGTCACTGTTGTCATGAGCACTTGAGGAATAAAAAGACCATTCCATTTGAGGCCCAGAGTAATAAAATGAAGCTCCCAGAAATACCTCCTGAGCTGAAGAGCCTCAATACTCTGGAGTCACAACGTATAGCTAAGAGAATACCATTTATGAAAGTTGCCGCTCTCCCGAAAGGGGGTCAGAAGGGAGTTATAGGTCCTGTAGTGTGTGTCCCAGCAGATGTAAGTGAAACACATGCAGTCCTTCCCAGAATGCCTACAGAAGCTCTGCTAATCAAAGTGAAACTTAAGAGGAAGCTACAGTACAGTGGATATTACATGTATAGACAGATTAGTCCAATGAAAGTAGATGCAGCTCTTAAGTATCTTGTAGAAAATAATGAACATTACCGGGGCACGAGTATTGATGCAGACTGGGCTTTGTCTTGGAACGAAGAAGAAGGGCTTGTCGAACCATCTGTTGCCGAACCCACGGTGGAAGACAACTCAGAAGCACGTACAATTCCAGAGCACGGAGAGTCAGTCAGTGAAGATGGGAATGGCATGGTAGGGCCAACCGAAGATGGTATGGAAGATGATGAAATGGACAACATTCTTCAACAGGTGAATGTGGAAGAAGCAATGGAAGAAGCAGCTCTGACTGAGGAGGAGTTACTGGACAACAGCTTTCGGGGGCTGCCGCATGATACTTGCCTTCAGCCAATAGACATAGGGCAGGAGTTTCTTGACCACCACGATGAACACATCCTGTGTGTAGCTCCAGGAGAGGGGGAGAAGCCAGTTTCTGTATTTCAGGAGGTTGGAGGAGAGGCAATGTCTTTCCCTGTTCAATTTCCCACTGGGAAGTTTTCCTTTAATGATGATCGCGATGTGCGTATTACGCCTAGCAAGTACTTCAAGGCGCGGCTTATGGGTGCAGATACACGGTTTGCAAGAGATACTAGCTACATATTCTTTGCACAATATGTAACAGAACTGCGCTTCATACAATCGAACATTTCCATATCTATGCGCAAAGGTTCGCCTACAACAAGTGATGGCCGTAGAATATCTGCTGGAATGTTGTCGAACAGAGAAGACTTACAGGTCAGATCAAGGCTATCGCTTCCTTCAGCCAGTCAGAGGTACTCCGCAATTCTGGGACAGGGCACTAAATGGATTGTATGCAATGATAAGGCAGCTTGGGATTCCAACGTGGTTTGCAACATTTTCTGCCGCAGATTTGCGATGGCCAGAAGCATTGGAAGCAATTCGACAAGATGACAGCACGGTACCAGTTAGCAATTTGTCCTGGGAAGAGCGTTGCGACAATTTGAAGAGTAATCCTGTCACTGCTGCGCGCATGTTCGATCACCGAGTCAAGCAGTTTTTCAAACACGTCATTAAGTCTCCATCGCAACCGATTGGAGAGGTAGTGGATACATTCACCAGGACAGAGTTTCAGCAGCGCGGAAGTCCGCACATACATTGTTTGTTCTGGGTAAAAGATGCGCCAAAATTGAATGTAAATTCTGAAGAAGAAATCTGCGCTTTTGTAGACAAGTATGTTTCTAGTCAGCTACCCAACCCAAAGACGGATAAAGAGTTGTTTGACATAGTTAGTCAGGTTCAAATGCACCGAAAAGGTCATACGACGTCGTGCAAGAAAGGTGGCAAGGTCTGTAGGTTTGGATTCCCTAAACCTCCAGTAAAGCAGACGTTTCTGTGCAGCCCGGTAGCCCTGCAGGACCTGACCGATGAAGAATTGGCATCCATTTCAGAAAAAAGAAGCAAGCCGAAGCAGTCCTGAAACATTTCTGGGATGTGTTGGACAAGAAGAATGAGCCAGAAAACTGCTCTACAGAAGATCTTCTAAAGGAGGCAAAGATCACCACAGCACAGTTATGTGAGGCCTTGAATTTGATGGCAACCAGGAAGCAAGTAATGCTCAGGCGTGAGCCAAAGGACATGTGGGTGAACAATTACAATCCACATCTACTGCGGGCTTGGAATGCAAACATCAACATCCAGTATGTTTTGGATGCATATAGCTGTGTCAGGTACATTGTGTCGTACATCAGCAAAGCAGAAAGAGAAATGGGAAAGCTACTCAAACAGGCCCAGAAAGAGGCAAGAGAAGGCAACGAGGATGTAGTGACTGAAATGAAAAAAAGTTGGCACCAGGTACCTTCACCATAGGGAAGTGAGTGCCCAGGAGGCAGTGTATCGAGTGTGCAGCCTCAAGTTAAAGGATTGTTCGAGAGACGTCATATTCATACCAACAGATGAGCAAGCTAATCGCCTGTCGAAACCATTGGCGGCCATTCAACAGATGGCAAGTGAGGGCAACTCTGAGGACGAAAGCATCTGGATGCCAAGCATCATGGATCGATACGAGGCAAGACCACAGGAAGAACCCTTCTGTTCAATGTGTGCTGCAGAGTTCGTCTCCGAGTATCGTGTCGTTTCTCGTTCGGGCACACAAGATAACGGTGAGCAGTCATCTAGAGGAGAAGTGAAGCATGTGCTGAGGGATAATTTGGGGGCCGTACAAAAACGTACGAGGTTTAAGCCAGCAGTCATCCGCTTTGCAAAGTTTAATAAAGCAAAAGAGCCAGAGCGATACTACTTAACATTGCTGAAGTTGTACTTGCCACACTACAATGATGCGCAGTTGAAACCACCACAATATGAAAAGTATGAAGAATTCTACTCTGATGGGTTTGCTCCTTTGTCGAATACGAATAATAAGGTTGATGCCATTGTGCATGCGAATAGGCGTAAGTTTGAACAGAATGTGGAGGAAATCGAGCAGGCTCGTAAAGACGTAGAAGACGGTAGTTTTGTAGAAGACGTCTGGGCCCAGATCTTCCCAGAACTGGAGCAAGAGAGACTCGAGTGTCAAAATAACGCAGGAAATCAAGTGAACGAGGATGAAGACACACAGGATGACATTCCTGATCTAGCACCAACTGACAGACCTAAAGAAAAAAGCTTCACCCTAGAAGCCTGTCAGACAAAGGTCCCATCAAATGTTGCAATCCCCATGATGCAGTCACTTAATCCAAAACAGCAGGAGGTTTTCTATTTTGTGCGAAAGTGGTGCATGGAGACTGCGCAGGGAAAGAGACCAGATCCATTTCATATTTTCCTAACGGGTGGTGCGGGGACTGGAAAGAGTCATCTTATCAAATGCATATGTTACGAGGCTACCAGGTTACTACAGCAGACACAGGAAAACCCTGACAGTGTCTCTGTTCTGCTTGCAGCACCCACAGGAACTGCTGCGTTCAACATTAGTGGAAGCACTATCCACCATGCGTTCCATCTGATGTGTAAGACAAAGGACTGTCAGAACCTTTCCGAGAGTACCGTTAATGCTATGCGAGCGCAATATGAAAGCCTCAAAATTGTGATTGTAGACGAGGTGTCGATGGTCGATAAAACACTCATGAAGTTTATTCACCTTAGGTTGCGTCAATTGAGACAGGGGAGGCCAAATGCACTGTTTGGAAATGTAAGCATCTTGGCAGTAGGTGACATGTATCAGGTTCCTCCAGTCAAGGGAATAAGTCTCTACAAGGAAAGAGACAGAGATATTTCCGACTTGTGGAATCCCAACTTTGAAGTAGTTGAACTTGAGGAAATCATGAGGCAGAAGGATGATGCTGCATTTGCAAAGCTGTTGAATTGAATGAGGGTAAAGAGAAAGAAAGACAAACTTTCAGATGAAGATGACGAAATTCTGTCTTCAAGGGTGTTATCTGTAGACTTTAAAGCAGATGCGCTTCACATCTTTTCCACTAACATAGCTGTTGCAGAGCATAATGACAAGATGTTGAGACTCAGGTGTCCAGATGTAAGATGTTTTGAAGCCTCTGATTTCGTCAAAGATCCCACAACAGGTTCCATGAAGAGGCGAGATCTCGCTCGAGGAGGAAAAGACGACCTCCCTGATGTTGTCAAAGTTGAGTTGGTGCTAGGGTCATGCTTTCTAGAAATGTCAATGTGGCGGATGGTCCAGTGAACGGTGCATTTGGAACAGTGTCTGGGGTAGCAGGTGGTCAGGATGATGCAAGGGAAGCTGCAACTGTTTTTGTGTAGTTTGATAACCCAAAGGCGGGCGCTCTCGAAAGGCAAAAAAGTGCAGTTCCCACAGTCTACCTGTCAATTCGGTTCCTGTACGTCAGATTGAGGACAACTTAAGCCTAAACAGTACACCTGGGGTCCGAGCGGACCCCAGCACTATATATTCTGTAATATCTTTTTTGTTTCTAAAGATTTTTTTCTGAAATTTTAGGTAATTGTCACCCACAAAGTTGTCTCTCAACACAGTGCAGAAAACTCCGTTTCTACCATTTATAAAAAAAATTATATCTGATTTTCTTTTGGGGTCCGCGCGAACCCCAGCCGGCTTTCGATCATAATGGATACACTGGCGTTCTTAAACATTACCTTATTTCCGTTTTTATATGTTTTTATGCACTCATCGTATGTCTGCCAAGTTTTCAGACATGGTGGAGTAATAGAATTAAATTTTAATAACTTTGGTGTAATTATGACGTCATATGACGTCAGAGCTAATAATATAGTCCGCCATATTGGATTTTGACCAATGACGTCATCAAATTAGCATATTCTGTGCATATTAAATGATTTAACTTTTAATATTTAATTATGTAAGATGTTATTAATGTTGGAAAAGAAGTGTAATTTAATATAAAACTCAGAAAATTTTTATGTTTAAACCAAAATTACTTCTATTTAAAAAAAATGCCAGCTAGAAACCCGTTGCCATGACAACACAAAAAAACATCAACTTACTAGTATTAAACTAATATGAACTTTTTTCCAGAGACATTTTAGGAAAGGTCCCCAAATTTGATACTTTTAGCGCAAGCCGTTTAGCCGCTATCTGAGATCAAAGTTTGGCCTTAAAAGCCCCTTCAGTCTGAAATGGGTTTAAAAATCGGGTATTTCTTCTTGTCTTCTTTTCTTCACCCAAAAATAGAAAAAGTTCAAAATGTATGATTTTTGTATGTAATGTGGACACAGAGGTTTCCACATCAGTTTGCTAAACAATTGAGCTGGTAGCATGTAGATAATTTCTAAAAATTAGCAAAAAACTGTTCTGGGGTCCGCGCGGACCCCAGGTGTACAGATTAATCAGTCCGGGAAGGTGTACTGTTGAGGGTTAAAGAACAAAAGTAAAGTCAAACGTAACCAAATTCCCCTAGCTTGGGCCTGTACAGTACATAAAGTACAGGGCATGACGACTGATGAAGTAGTAGTCTCAATGAAAAAAGTCTTTGTATCAGGTATGGCGTATGTGGCTTTAAGCAGGGTTCGTTCCATAGCTGGTCTCCAGATCACAGACTATAAGCAGGGGTCGATCTATTGTGACGAGGAATTGCAGGGGGCAATCAGTGACATGAAGCACTTCAAATTTGTATCTAATCCATTCACGAATGTTGGTGACAGATCTGAAAATGAAGTCTCAAAATTGAACATTGTCCATCACAATACCGAAGGACTTGTAGCTCATTTTAAAAGTCTGAAGTCGACGTGTTTGGTCAAAGCTGATATCATATGCCTGACTGAGACATGGCTATCAGAAAATGTGCCATCCTCTCAAGTGCAGTTAGAGAGTTTCAACATGTTTCGCAAAGACAGGCCAGGACGGCGTGTTTGTGAGGATGGTTCTAGTGCGACAAGTAATGCCCCTCATGGCGGTGTGGCTGTGTATGTTCGTGATGTATACAGGTGCTCAGAAATTCCCATCCCAGATGACATCGGTCTAGAATGTGTGGTTACCCAAGTTTCTGCTGAAGGCATGGATCATATTATTGTAGCCATTTATAGAGCGCCGAATGTACTCAAAGACCTGTTCATATCCAGTTTGGAGAAACTGTTGCAGCACTTGACTGCAGTGGAAAGAAACAACACTGTCATACTGGGCGACCACGGTGGTCAAATCTGGGCTGCAAAGTTCCCACATTTCATAGAATCCGAACTGTGTTCGATCGTGTTCGATCTGGGCAATTCGAATCAAACCCGCGTTCCATTTCGGGGTCACCTGCGGTCATTTACAATAAAGTGGCAAAACAAGCCCTTCTGCCTGAGTGCCTCGCAACAGATAAAAAAACAACACTTTTCTATAGATACAAACAGTTTCCTGGACAGTACATGCCCGCTATACTTTTTGGTGGGTATGTAACATGTAGCGAAGCTACTGTCGTATCCTTGGGTGACCTTGAATACTGTAATGATTCTTTACACCAGTATGAATAACACAATGCACACTTTCTGGCGATATGACATGTCTCCAAAACTCGTTCAAACCTGGAAACATGGAGAGTCAAACATACCCCATTTACGGCTCAAAATGACTGTAACGGTTGTCCCGAAAATCGTGTTTTAGGGATTTTTGAAAAATGGCCTCAATTTTGAATTATGGGTAATTTAGTGAGAAAAATGTCAAAAAATGCCATTTTTTCACCAATATGTCGACAAAAACTAGACTTAAAATCAGAAATTAAAAAATCCCTAAAACACGATTTTTCATCTTATTCCTAGTCTGCGAAAAATATAAAAATCGGGGATCTGGGGTAATATACGTAGCCAGGTTTGAACGATGTTTGCCTAAAAACGTGACAAGACTTGTGCTCGGAAAGCCGAAAATAATCGTCTTTCTGAGCGAAATTTTAAAAAATCAAAGATTTAACATAAAAAGCTAACATTTAAAGGATGTTAAGACGATAATTTCATTATTATTTGACGAAATTTACCCCTAAATATTATTTGTTTATTTTCAAATATTTTACGGGTAGTCCAAAACAGGCCAAAATAGCGTTTTGTAACCCGATACCTTTTCGAACGCGCATAGCAATGGGAAAGAATGCCGTAGTGACAGACCGCCGTGGACTTTAATGAGAATTTACTGTCGAGTGAGGATAACAAAAAGATTCAGTCATGTTTGATGAGAAATGGCTATGAACAGTTGATAGAGGCTCCTACGACTATGAAAGGAACTCTCATCGATCATGTGTACATGTCAGCATTATCACATGTTGTAAATCATGGTGTGATACAGACATTTTACAGCTACCATGATGCAGTATATTGTGTGTTGTGTTGTGCTCAGGTACCAGAGCAGTCAGAGGATGAAGGTAGTACTTTAGTTGTTGTCAAGGAGTACAATGTAGTTTGATGCCGAGATGAATATTTTGATTCCTCTGTGATTTGTGAGGAGGAAGGAAAAAGAGCTCCCCCCGTGATTGGGGAGGAGGGTGGAAAACCACAAGCTTGTCCGGTGATTGGGACATGGGTGGAAAACCACAAGCTTGTCCGGTGATTGGGACGAGGGTGGAAAACCACAAGCTTGTCCGGTGATTGGGACAAGGGTGGAAAAAGTAACCCCTGGTGACTGGGGTAGAGACCCCGGTTAATGGGGTAGAGACCCGATGCAAGGGGTAGATCTCAGGAATGAAAAAAAAATATGTAAAATAAATGAAAAATGACATCAACAACAACAAAAATGCTCTCTTAATTATTATAAATTTCACTAAATACCATACTTGAGTTGTCAAGGAGTACAATGTAGTTTGATGCTGTAATGAATATTGTGATTCCCCTGTGATTTATGAGGAGGAAGGAAAAAGAGGAGGTGGGTAAACCACAGAGCTCCCTCCCCCGGCCCGTGATTGGGAAGGAGGGAGGTAAACCACAGAGCTCCCCCCGTGATTGGGGAGGAGGGAGGTCAGAGCTCCCCCCCCCCGTGATTGGGGAGGAGGCAGGTAACCCCGTGATTGGGGAGGAGGGAGGTAAACCACGGAACTCCCCCCGTAATTGGGGAGGAGAGAGGTGGATAGGGGAAAAGAGAGAGGCCCCAGGCTATAAGACCCCGATGAGTGGGGTAGAGACCCCGGTGCAGGGGGTAGATCTCAGGAATGAAAAACAATATGTAAAATAAATGACGAAATGAAAAATTACATCAACAACAAAAATGGTGTTTCTTTCAATTATTATCAATAAAATTTCACTCCATACCATATTTTCTATCTAATCCAGTTTTGTTTCTTTCAGGAGACCAGTCATTTTAAGAACGTCACATTGGATTTGGCACATATCCCATACGTTTTTCTTCATTCCTTGATATACGTTTTATTTTTGTAATGCCATCAATGGTATTGTTATATTTTCCTTCCATTTTCCTTGTTATTGTCACATTCTAACTAAAAAGAAATTTCCATGTAATCCCTTGTTTAGAGATGTTCATTATTGTAACACAGTCTGTAATAAATCTATTTTTTTCTTTTGTTTCAAGGGTCAAGCAGTTACATGGTTGGAAGATCCTGCACAGAGCATACAGCAGGTAAGCTTGTGCTAAGAAGGAAGAAGAATCTACAAATATTTGACAAAAGATGATGTCAGGTGAAAATTGTTGTGTCAGTAGCAAAGTGTGCACACGTAGATTGTATTTTTTTAAGTCAAGAATTGACTAATTACAATGTATGATTTCTGCAAGGAGGTTATAGGTCCTTGGTTTCGGCTCAGCTTTTAAATCTTACTGTCCTGTTTCCTCTAGGCCTAGGTGGGACCTCTCCTAGGGAAGGAAGCAGAACTTGGTCCAGGAGAAACAGACCGGGGAGGAACCAGCCATCAGCAGAAGGATACAGCACATAGTATATGAATGGTATATAATTTTGTAAATAATTGTATATACAAGTCATGTAAATCTTCTCAAATATCAATAATATATGTAGTTACATAGAAAATGTAAGGTATACAGGTATAATTATGCCAACCATGTGTAGATTATTCAATATGAATGTAGTAGTTTCTTAGTGTATACAAGTCGTGTATAGCATATTCAACATCTGATATTTGTAGTGGCATAGTACATGTATGATATAAAATCATGTCAATCATATGTTGATTATTTCATGTATGAATGTAGTGTTTTAGAGTATATGCAAGTCATGTACATCTTATTCAATATTTATGTATAGTGTCATAGTGTATTTGATTAATGTATAGTTCAATATGTATAGTTTATATATGTATAGTTTTATAGTTAATCAATATATAGTCATGTATAGTTTCCTTTTCTTTGCAATTAGACCTTCAAAATGTATCAAATCTCATCATTGTAAGTACCTGTAATAGTATTGTGAGATAAGAGTGGTGATGTGAAATTTTGTAAGTAAAACTGTCGAGACTCAAAGTGCTTGTTCATGCATCTTTGTTCTCAATTACATAGCTACTATATAATTCATTTGAGAATATTCCAGTTTTGCACTGGGGTAAGTTTGGAATAGTCCACTTTTGCGTGGGAGGGAGATGGACTGAAATATGCTGTATTTGCTCCCAAGCAAATGTCGGCCTTTCTAGTATTAGTTTCCTCTTTTAGCCAATTTTGTATATTATTCCAAAATAGTACAACATGTGGACATTCCCAGAAAACATGAACATAGGTTTCTTCATCGTTATGGCAGAACGAACAGGAACTAGAGTCCACCAATTTCCATATATACAGGACTTTATTACAAGGTAAAAATTTATTGATCAGACGGTATTGAAAATATCTACTACTAGGATCAATTGTACATTTATATAAATTTGTGAAAACTTCTCGCCATGGTATTGGTTTGTCAAAATAGTAAAACCATGATAATCTAATTTTCTCGGGTAAACTAACTTCTTTGATAGACAAGAGAAAGTGGAGATACATGCTTTTGTTTACTTTTTTATCACGTAACCATTTGTAATTTCTTTGAGTGGGCAAACACACAAGTTCCTTCCACTTCTCACTGCTAAGTACTTTTTTCCATTTGCCTGGTATAGCAGAAATCAATTGTAAATATCTGTGTTGATCACACGTATTGGGATATTTTATACAAAATTCTGCATACGACATTAAATGTCCTTCTGGAGACAACAAATCATTAATAAAATAAATATTCCTATTTAACAATGCAGTAATGCATATGGTTTTGCCGTCAATAATAATATCAGAATTTAACCAAATTATTTGTTGTCGTATATTTGATGGCGACATAGGTTCTATGCGCTGAAATGTAAACCAGGCTTTAAAAACTTCAGCAAAAAATCCTTTTAAACAAAGGCAGTTCACCGAGGACAGTTGATAGAAAGGGAATAAACTCAAACTTAATTGAGAATGGAAAACTATTACCCAAGATGAAAACCACTCTGGGTGAAAGTAAAGTTTTGGAACCCATGATAGTATTGAATGCACGCAAATTAATTAAATTCAATCCTCCATTTTCCACAGTATTGTACACAACCTTCCTTGCGACTCGTTCAGGACCGTCGTCCCAGAGAAAGGAAAATATTTTCTTTTCATATAATTTGAAGAATAAGTCATTTGGGGATGGCAAGACTTGAAATTAATTTGTAAATAGGGGAATCACCAGGGTATTGACGACAACAACTTTACCATAAAGAGATAAATATTTATTCTTTAAGGGGCGTAGTAATCTATCCAATCTTTCCAGTCGGGGTTCAAAATTAGTACTGGTAATTGACGTTATATCTATAGGAATATTGATACCTAGTAAATCAACATCACCATCAACCCACTGTAATGGTAAATGTGTAGGTAAGCGAAAATTCGAGAGCTTCGAGGGACCTAATCGTAATATTTTACATTTATCTATATTTAAAGAAAGGCCGGAAATATTAGAAAACGCTCCAAATCAGACAACAAGGCATAAAAGGATTCTAAATTTGGTTCAAAAGGAAAATTCGAATCGTCGGCATATTGCGATATTTTTGTAGTTTTTTCATAGATCCTTAAACCCCGAATAGAATGATTTGACCTAATTTTAATTGCAAGAATCTCAACCGCCATAAGAAAAAGATATGGGGACAACGGACATCCTTGCCGTACTCCGCGATTTAAAGTAAATGGAACTGAAATATAACCGTTATTAATAATAGAACTTGTTGTTTTTTCTATACAAAACCTTAACCCATGTTATCAGTTGCGGTCCAAAGTTAAAATATTCTAAACATTTAAAAATGAAATCCCACCTAACAGTATCAAAAGCCTTTTTAAAATCAGCTACAAATACTAACCCTGGCTTGTTTTCTTGCTCATAGTACTCAATTGTATCAAGTAATCTTCTAATATTATCCCCTATGTACCTGTCTTTGATAAATCCCGTCTGATCCTTATCAATTATGTCTGCAATAACCTGTTTAATTCTCAAAGCAATACACTTGGATAAAATTCTGGTGTCACATCCTAGAAGAGTTAGGGGGCGCCAATTTCCTATAGCGGTTGGGTCCTTGTCAATGCCTTTATTATCTTTTTTGAGAAGTAGGGAAATAAGCCCTTTCCTTTGAGTGTCAGACAAACACCCGTTGTCAAAAGAATAATTAAAACAAGTTAACATTGTTTTGTTTAAAAAATATCAAAAAACGTTTTATATACTTCTACGGGTATGCCGTCAAGTCCCGGTGATTTCCCAGACTGAAATGAAAGGATTGCGTTTTTTAATTCTTCTTCACATATAAGTCCTTCACAAAGTTTTTGCTGCTCATTAGATAATCGTGTTCGATAGTCTCGGGGGAAAAACCCATTACAATTTTCATCAGTTAGGGATATTGGTATGTCCTCAAACGAATAAAGTGCAGAGAAGAAATCAACCTGATCAGATGGAATATCGTGCGGATTAGACGTAACTTCACCCGAGGGCCTCTTGAGTCTTTGTATATTTTTTCTTGTATAATTACGACGAATTAAACTTATAAAATATTTTGTACATCTTTCCCCTAACTCAATCCATCTGGATTTTGACCTTATTAAAATACCATTTAAACGTTCGTTGTACAATGATTCCAATAATTTTTGTTTACATATTAATTCATCAAGTTGTGCGGGTTGGGGAGATGCGGTATTATCGATCTCATTTTGTAAAATATTAATTTCATCATTAAGTTGCTTTTCTTTCACCAAATACTGTTTCTTTTTCCAACTACAGTACTTAATACAATGGCCACGTAAAAAGCATTTTGCCGCATCCCAAACAATCTGAGGGTTTGCGGTGTTGACATTATTTTCAAAAAATTCGGACATAACTTTTTTTGTTTGTAAAAGGAAAATTTTGTCTTCAAGAAGGGACTGATTAAATTTCCAGTAGCCCGGCCCTCGCGGAAAGTCCACAGTTACAAAAGATAAAGTGATCAGATTATGGTCCGATCTAAACTTATCTGCGATAGAACATTTAGTAACTCTGTTTAATAACGAAAAGGATATTAGAAAATAATCTAATCTACTAGCATAGAGCCCACGCCGCCAGGTATAACGGACAACATTAGGGTTTCGAAAACGCCATACATCATGCAGATCAAAATTTCCTTTCAGTTCTGAAATAGCATCAAGCAAGTTAGGGTGGTAATTTCGTAGTCGGGCCCCCGATCTGTCCATAGCGGAATTCTGAACTGTGTTAAAATCCCCAACCACAATTAGGTGTTCATCACTTATGTCGAATGTACTTATTACTTCCTCCAATTCCTTAAAAAAGGACGGAGAGTCGTCATTTGGAGCATATAAATTAACAAGACAAAAATGTAAATTATCTACCTCGATGTCTAAAATAATCCACCGCCCAGCCTCATCAGTCTTAACCTGATGAACCTGGGCGCTGGCGTTGACCTTAATTAAAATAGCTACCCCCCTTTGATTGGAAGTACCATGCGAGAAGATTACCTGACCGTCCCATTCGTTCTGCCATATATTTTCATCTCTAACAGTAGTATTAGCCTGACTAAATCGCGCTCCTGGCGGCCGCCGCCCTAGGTTGCCACCCCGGTCATTAACCTCCAGCCGAGAGCTTGTGTATACACAGGCTAACAGTAGTATGTGTTTCCTGTAAACAATATATATGGTACGGTTTTTCTTTTAACCAAGTAAAAAGCCCCCTTCTCTTTTAGGAATCCCCCAGCCCATTACAATTATAACTAGAAATATGACACTCTACCTTAGACATGACTTCTGGGAAAATAAACGTCTCGGAGAGGAAAGCCAGGAGAGGTCATCGGGGCGTCGGATTGAGTTTGATGTTGATGATCTACAAAGGAAATAAACTTGGGGAACAATTTGCCATAACACTGAGTTCAAATCAAAATGATTCAAATAATCAAAGTCAATGTCAAAGCAAAAATTAAATAGTATAAAGCAAAAAGCACTTGAAAATAAGGTTAGACATGTACTCAAACAAGAATTACGTACAAGGTACGTATTGATCAAACATGTCTGGAATCTTGAAATTCTAGCCATAAATCTGAATATTTTTTTTAGAGTAACTGAATCATATAGCTTGACAAAGTAACAAAATAATTCATATGATAATTCAATTGAGTGATTACGGTAATTCAGGTACAAAATCATATCAACAGAATCATAACTTATATAACGATATTTTGAACACAAAAATTCTATATAGTAATTAAATAAGATAACAAAATAAGATGGAACATAATAGTAATCTCTTACAAAATCCAAACTGATTGTTAACAGAGGATAATCAAAAAGATCAAGCAAATACTTCATTTTGTTCAAAATTATACTTAAATCAAAAACTGCCTCAATGTGTTGACAATATTTCATTATCATATCAATTTCTGTGGCTGAATATACACGTGAATCAGGGAGGGCTCTATAACAACAAATGTAACACAAAAACGAAAATAAAACAAGAAAATTGTTTGGCTGAACCATCAACCAGGCACGTAAAGGACAGCGCTACTCCTAAGCTTACAATTAACAAAAACACCTTAATCCATACTAAAATAAAGATCCATATTTCTGAGAGTTCATCAGATACATATGTTTAATACGGAAAATGAGTCCCATGAAAAACAAACGGCCACTTCAAAAACAGTGTCCACAAGAAGAAGACCATCACATTAGCATAATAATAATGGGCGCGCTCTGAACAGGTGAGAATTCTTCATGTGTAGAATACAGACCTTTCGATACGGAAATCGCATGTTCTACAAAAGATCAAAAAGGGCTTCTACACACCGTCATCTAACTAAGCTGTAAAAACTAAGGAGGTCTTCAATACAGACTTTCAGAGAAGTCACATGTAAAACAATCGGCCAAAACAAAAAGTCTACAAGTAAGAAGATCATACATTAGCATAATAATAATGGGCGCGCTTTGAACAGGTGAGAATTCTTTATATGGAGAATACAAACATGTCGATACGTACAGAAATCGCATGTTCTAGAATGATCAAAAACAGTTTCTTCTACACACACAGTCATCTAACTAATCTGTGAAAACTAAGGCAGGTCTTCAACACAGTCAATGTTCTTGGTTGTCTTGTCCATCAGAGTTATCATGATCCTGCAGTTAGCATCCACCCATGTGTCTCTGATCCGACCTTTGTTCTTGGCAGAAAGCGCCGCTGAGAAGATACTCATGTTCTGTCTGTTTAAATCCGCCAGGACCAGGAGAGACTTGTCTTGCTCATCGCGCTTGCCTTTCAGCTTGCTCCGTGCACGAAACACGCGGTTACGGTCTTGCCAGGATACAAACTTGACCAGCATCAGCCGCGTAGCGTTCTCCTTCCTAGTGCCGACTCGGTGTGCGCGATCGATGCACTGCGGCTGTAAATCCGCAGGCCGAGTTTAACTCTGCAAAAATTAACAAATTTATGCACACACATCTCCCCAGTTTCTTTGTTAACCTCAGGGATGCCACGAATGCGTAAACTGTTCCTCC
Organism: Branchiostoma belcheri; assembly: GCF_001625305.1. Classification (NCBI taxonomy): domain Eukaryota; kingdom Metazoa; phylum Chordata; class Leptocardii; order Amphioxiformes; family Branchiostomatidae; genus Branchiostoma; species Branchiostoma belcheri. The sequence continues at coordinate 264,926 of NW_017803525.1, read as the reverse complement.
TGGTATACTGTAGCACCCGTTCCACATCTTCCCGTAGAGACTGTACGTCTCTCGCTGTAGCCATGTCATTCAGCTTTTCGTGAACGGGTTGAAGCGCGGCTTCGATTGTGGCTTTTAACTCGTCTAGAAGCTTGTCCGCCATAGCGTCTTCTCCGGTCAAACGTGTAGAACTGTTCAAATCGTCACTACCGGACCCTGAGCGACGTTGACGTTTTTTAGACCGTGTCTTAACCATTAACCATCCGTCTAGGGACATTGACAGGGTCTTTAAACGTCGGTAAGCGTCAAATAAACGGATCGTAAGCAAAGGGTCTGAGCGCAGAAAATCCACCTACTGCACGACGGCCGCCATCTTGATTTCCGGGGCAAGAATAAGAAAAAATCGGTGTAATTCTTGCTCTGTAAAGTACATTTTTACATTTCACGCTGGTCTACGACTTACATGTAGTGTCCAAACAGAGTGTCTTGTATCATTCTTCAACACAGTGCGAACACAGTTCTTGATACAACACAACGTATTATTTAAAGCTTGTCCCATTGCGTGCTATTAGACTGAACACAGTTCTCATAAGATGTGTCCCAAGCGAGTTTCTTTCTTGTATTAACTAGTCTCTGTATATTATTATCTAATTTCATGTCGACCAAACATAAGTTGTCAGTTGTCAGTTTGTCCCAAACTGTGCCCGTTCCATTCCGTGCCTGAGCGGGCACAGAACGGGACACAGCCTGACTGTCCAGAACCGTGCCCGGAAGCGCTGTCAATCATAGTGATTGGCGGGGACCTAAACATAATTATTCACGCCCACGATTTATTATATGGTTAGATTACTTGGGATTTTGCGAGTCTGTGTACAACATGTGCTTTCAAAACGCGCAGTTTTCTCACAACGTAGCCTTATGGTTGGTCGATATGAACTTAGATGATAATATACAGAGACTAGTTAATACAAGAAAGAAACTCGCTTGGGACACATCTTATGACAACTGTGTTCAGTCTAATAGCACGCAATCTTAAATAATACGTGTCCAGAACTGTGTGCGGTCAGGCACGGCTCTGGATAGTCCCCCGCGTGTCCCAGAATGTAGATTTTCCCCAGACACGGTTTAAGACACGCGTCGAGTGTCCCAAGCACGGTTTGGGACAAGGCATCCGCGTGTCCCAAACTGTGCTCAGTTCCCAGGCACGGTTCGGGACACGTGCCGAGTGTCCCAGACCATGCCCAGACATGGTTTGGGACAAGGCACGGTTTGCATGGGACACAACACCCGTAATGTATTGTGCATAGCACTTTAGCAGAACATCTCATATAAGGTTGAATTCGCTCATATAAGGTTAACACTCTGTCTGTAGTTTCCAAATGTTATGTCGGAAAAGATATCTCCTGCAACAGGCGAATTTCTGATGCAACGTTGAGCAAAAATCCACCGAAAACCGTGAAAATACAGGGTTCTGCGCAGGCGCAGTACGTTTTGACGACGTGCTCCCCTCAAGGGGTATAACGTCCAGGGGGGGGGGCAGTACCCTGCGCGACCAGTGGTGGTGCACAAACAAACAAAAATATATAGTATGGCAATGTGAAAAGAGGAAATAATTGAAACTGTGATATATACAAAATAGTCGGCCAGGGTTAAATGTGGTTAATGTGTGGCGCTGGGATGGCCATATTGCTTGGCCACCCCAGCTTTGAACTCATCGGTTGTTGTTTCATTAACTAGATTAACTGGCAGGCTGTTCTATTCGATTACTATTCTTGGGAAATAGCTACTTCTGTAGACATCTGTTTTACATGAAAATGTATGAAAACGAAGCTGATGCCCTCTTGTGCTGTTGTTTTTTTTTAGTGAGGATGGAGTGTAATGGTATGGCGATGTGGTTGTTTATTGCTTTATACATTAGTGTTAGGTTTTGGAGTTGTCGGCGTTGTTGTAGTGTTAGCCATCCAAGGGTCATCCGGCGGTCCTCCTCCTTGAGCCCCGGCGACTTGCTGCACTGCTCCCGGCGGTCCACCTCCTTGAGCCCCGGCGGCTTGCTGCACTGCTCCCGGCGGTCCTAATCCGGGTCCCCCTCCCGGCACGACCGGTACCTGTGACATCTACCACACATCCACAATTAGATGTCTTCCTTTAGCGAGGCGTGCTAACACTTGTACGCCATACATACGCCATTTGTGGCGTCGTGTGGTGTAGTGGTACATCACTGGACTATGAAACGGGGAGACCCGGGTTCGATTCCGGGTCGTACCCGAACAAGTCCGAACATGCGCCGCGACGTTGTACCCTTGGGAAAGGTACTTTACACGACTTTCCTCACTTCACTCAGGTGAAAATGAGTACCTAGCTTCGGCTAGGGACGTCCCTCGGATAGGACGTTAAATGGAGGTCCCGTGTTTGGGAGAGCCACACCCCACGCACGTTAAAGAACCCACCACACTTATCGAAAAGAGTAGGGGACCTTCCCGGTGTGAGTGGTTCAAACATTACAGTCTGGTCTCAGGTTTGACATCTTTGAAAAGGTGATAGTCACCTGTTATGTCAATCCTTCCACAAATGTGGTAAATCGTCATAAATAAATAAATACATACTGCCCGAGCACGCCCCGCCTGCGAGAAGAACAGACCTCAGCATGACGAGAGGCAATGCACGTGCAACGACAGACAACTCTCATACACATGTGCGAACTTGCCAACAATTCCAAATCCATTCTAACTCCAAAATTCACCAACAAAAAAACAAGGGAAACCTCCAAATGCACATCAACCTTCCACCTCCTCACTCCCCGAGTCTTTCCTCGCCCCTGGAGCCCGGGAAGAACCACTAGAAGGCTGGCAGTCTGTCTTGCACGGTTTTTCACCCACCTGCTCACGGATGAAAAATAGCCTTTCACATAACTTATAAATTTTGCTATTTGTATCGACTAATATATTATACAATGTAATTTCTTTTCGCAGACCCGGCATGGAGGTCAGTTGACGGTCTGCTGAAGTTCGTGTCTGTTGGGTCCAGGGGAGTCTGGGGAGTGAATCGCGATGACGACATCTTCTATCGTTCGGGAACCTTGGAAAATAAAGCGTCCTCGGGCAGCGGCTGGGTGAAGATCGAGGGGAAACTGAAGCAGATCTCATCAGGACACTCCGTCTGGGGCGTCAACGCCAATGACGACATCTTCATTCGACAAGGTCAGAATTTGAAGATCTCTTAAGAACAATAATGTCATGAGATATTCCATAGACATATAAGGCGTTATTACTACATAAAAAGTAAAGAATAGAAATTGGTAACAAAACGCAAATCTCAACGCCCCAACTTAAAGCCAACAGACTACTTAAAACGCTATACTAAAACGGGATAAGACTCAAGCATTTTGGCATTTAAAATTACTTTGCGCTACAATTTTTCTGAAGCAAACGTCTTATATGCATCTTATCTAATGATATGGTCCAATGACGTCATTAGATTGGCATAAATTATTGATTTGTATTGAAAT
>NW_017803525.1:248554-261422 GCF_001625305.1 Branchiostoma belcheri | reverse complement strand
TTCGTCACGGGTCATTTACAAAAATTTAAAAAAATCGCAGAACCGAGTTGCCTTTCTTTAAAAATCATTGGAAATATCGTACGCGGACTCAAAATATTTCGAAAGTTTTGTAATTTACGGAAATTTCTTAAGAAGTTAAGAACAAGTTTGAAATGTTTGTAAAACATAAGATATCCCTTTAAAAATATTTATAAAAGATTGGAATTAAATCTAAACAATAGCAACAAACACCGAGCTAAGAATGGGGACTCGATATTGGTCGATTGCCGACATGTAGATAACCAGGCACATATATGTACATGTAGCTTATGAAGTGAAGTATTCCAATTCGTATATATAATAAAAATAAATTAAATTGATAATACCCTAATTTACATAATGTACAATTCGTCGCCTAGGTGTATTTTTTACACCTTTCTTGTTTAAAGCTTGTCCCATTGCGTGCTAGGGGACTGAACACAGTTCTCATAACATGTGCACTTGTCCCAAGCGAGTTTCTTTCTTGTATTAACTAGTCTCTGTATATTATTATCTAAGTTCATGTCGACCAAACATAAGTTGTCAGTTGTCAGTTTGTCCCAAACTGTGCCCGTCCCATTCCGTGCCTGAGCGGGCACAGAACGGGACACAGCCTGACTGTCCAGAACCGTGCCCGGAAGTGCTGTCAATCATAGTGGTTGGCGGGAACCTAAGCATAATTATTCACGCCCACGATTTCTTATATGGTTAGATTACTTGAGATTTTGCGAGTCTGTGTACAGCATGTGCTTTCAAAACGCACAGTTTTCTCACAACGTAGTCTTATGGTTGGTCGATATGAACTTAGATAACAAGAAGCCATAGGCGACAATTCTCCGTGAAGTATTATATATTGCAACAAAAAGAAGTAGCCATTGGCGACAATTCTCTGTGAAGTGTGATAAATCGAACAAAGAAAAATTGTTTAAACGCGCGTCGGCTCAGTCATCTTAAGACGCAACAACCAATCAGAGATGCGAGATGCCTACACGTGACGCAGGAAGGGCGCGCGATGCCCGAAATATTTTTGCGTCAATATTCAGCGCCGTGATTCAAGAGATTAATACCCGGAAACAATTTTTTTCTTGTTTTGAACGCATTAACATACATTTACGCTAATCTAGTATGATTCAGGGTTACTTTTTTTTTAACCTGCCATGGCCAGATTATCTAAAGATGTGTGTATTGTGTGTACAATCTATAGAAAGAGAAATGTACATCAGGTCCGATCATCCGATTTTCACGTTTCGGTTTTTTGGACTCGGTTCATGAACGTATTTTGGTTTGGCTCCTGGAATGTGCAAAAAAATGACTCCCGGGACTGTCTACAGGGAACACTCGCACATTCGCGGTGTATCAGGACAGCGCGACTGGTCGTCATTAGCGCAGTAACAGTTGCATAAACGGACGAAACCATTTCAAAGAAATGGGGATGTTTCGAAAATAAGCATTTACTCCAATATCAAAACAGCTACGGTAAAAATAAAAAGACGTGCATCATCCCGGACATAATGCAACACCACATGCGAAATTACACAGAAATGCGACGTACGGAAGAATGCGTTTTGGCTGCGAACATCTTCCAAAAAACTTGGCATCTCTTAACCATGGGCAAAAACATCTGGAACCACTTATAAAAACCACCCCGTATCTGCATGAACTTTTTTGAACCCCACTGCTATTCCAAACAACGCGTTTTTCTGGACCATTCCAATTCGCCTCGTAATTGTAGGGGTGCGTCTGCGATATTACATTGACCGCGAAAGCAGCAACGGCAAAAACACACATTCGTGCATCAACACGGGCATGCCCGCAGACGGCGTATAAAATTGCGTGCCGATTACACAAAGAGAACCCAGTGTTTTGACTGCGAACATGAAAAATCAGCCGATTACAACACTCCGTCCGGAGGTCCTGACCTCCTTCACGGAGTAATAATATACAGAGACTAGTTAATACAAGAAAGAAACTCGCTTGGGACACACCTTATGACAACTGTGTTCAGTCTAATAGCACGCAATCTTAAATAATACGTGTCCAGAACTGTGTGCGGTCAGGCACGGCTCTGGATAGTCCCCCGCGTGTCCCGGAATGTAGATTTTCCCCAGACACGGTTTAGGACACGCGTCGAGTGTCCCAAGCACGGTTTGGGACAAGGCATCCGCGTGTCCCAAACTGTGCTCAGTTCCCAGGCACGGTTCGGGACACGCGCTGAGTGTCCCAGACCGTGCCCGGGCATGGTTTGGGACAAGGCCATCGCGTGTCCAGAACTGTGCTCGACCTGAGGCACGGTTCTGAACAAACACTTCGTTTATCTACAAGTTGATTTGCTCTAGTCTGTCGTGGATACGCATCAGGACTATCCAGATCCGTGCGTGGGGTTGGTGGATAAGCAAGTGTTGTAGGATTGCTGGACTGAGCTTGGGTCAGTCTGCTTTCTTGGGTGTACTACGTGCTGTGTTATCAAGAACTGTGTTCGCACTGTGTTGCAGAATGATACAAGACACTCTGTTTGGACACTGCAGGTAAGTCGTAGACCAGCGTTAAATGTAAAAATGCACTTTACAGAGCAAGAGTTACACCAATTCTTTCTTATTCTTGCCCCGACGAAAAACAAAGATGGCGGCCTAAAACAGTAAACAACACCACGAGAAGTCTCCTCCCTCAAAACAATAAGCTCCACCCCCAAAGCACAGAATGGGACAAGGCCCTTGTGTGTCCAGAACTGTGCCCGGTCAGGCACGGTTCGGGACAGTCCCCCGCGTGTCTCGAACTGTGCTCAGTCCAGAGGAACGGTTTGGAACACTCGACACAACAGCCTGACTGTCCAGAACCGTGCCCGGAAGTGCTGTCAATCATAGTGATTGGCGGGAACCTAAGCATAATTATTCACGCCCACGATTTCTTATATGGTTAGATTACTTGAGATTTTGCGAGTCTGTGTACAACATGTGCTTTCAAAACGCGCAGTTTTCTCACAACGTAGTCTTATGGGTGGTCGATATGAACTTAGATAATAATATACAGAGACTAGTTAATACAAGAAAGAAACTCGCTTGGGACACATCTTATGACAACTGTGTTCAGTCTAATAGCACGCAATCTTAAATAATACGTGTCCAGAACTGTGTGCGGTCAGGCACGGCTCTGGATAGTCCCCCGCGTGTCCCGGAATGTAGATTTTCCCCAGACACGGTTTAGGACACGCGTCGAGTGTCCCAAGCACGGTTTGGGACAAGGCATCCGCGTGTCCCAAACTGTTCTCAGTTCCCAGGCACGGTTCGGGACTTGTGCCGAGTGTCCCAGACCATGCCCAGACATGGTTTGGGACAAGGCACGGTTTGGGACACAACACCCGTAATGTATTGTGCATAGCACTTTAGCAGAACATCTCATATAAGGTTGTATTCGCTCATATAAGGTTAACACTCCGTCTGTAGTTTCCAAATGTTATGTCGGAAAAGATATCTCCTGCAACAGGCGAATTTCTGATGCAACGTTGAGCAAAAATCCACCGAAAACCGTGAAAATACAGGGTTCTGCGCAGGCGCAGTACGTTTTGACGACGTGCTCCCCTCAAGGAGTATAACGTCCAGGGGGGGGGGCAGTACCCTGGCGCGACCAGTGGTGGTGCACAAACAAACAAAAATATATAGTATGCCAATGTGAAAAGAGGAAATAATTGAAACTGTGATATATACAAAATAGTCGGCCAGGGTTAAATGTGGTTAATGTGTGGCGCTGGGATGGCCATATTGCTTGGCCACCCCAGCTTTGAACTCATCGGTTGTTGTTTCATTAACTAGATTAACTGGCAGGCTGTTCTATTCGATTACTGTTCTTGGGAAATAGCTACTTCTGTAGACCTCTGTTTTACATGAAAATGTATGAAAACGAAGTTGATGTCCTCTTGTGTTGTTGTTTTTAGTGAGGATGGAGTGTAATGGTATGGCGATGTGGTTGTTTATTGCTTTATACATTAGTGTTAGGCGTTAGAGTTGTCGGCGTTGTTGTAGTGTTAGCCATCCAATGGTCATCCGGCGGTCCTCCTCCTTGAGCCCCGGCGACTTGCTGCACTGCTCCCGGCGGTCCTCCCCCGGGTCCCCCTCCCGGCACGACCGGTACCTGTGACATCTATAACACATCCAAAAATTAGATGTCTTCCTTTACCGAGGCGTGCTAACACTTGTACGCCATACATACTGCCCGAGCACGCCCCGCCTTCGAGAAGAACAGACCTCGGCATGACGAGAGGCAATGCACGTGCAACGACAGACAACTCTCATACACATGTGCCAACAATTCCAAATCCATTCTAACTCCAAAATTCACTAACAAAAAACAAGGGAAACCTCCAAATGCACATCAACCTTCCACCTCCTCACTCCCCGAGCCTTTCCTCGCCCCTGGAGCCCGGGAAGAACCACTAGAAGGCTTGCAGTCTGTCTTGCACGGTTTTTCTCCCGACTGCTCACGGATGAAAGATAGCCCTTCACATTACTTATAAATTTTGCTATTTGTATCGACTAATATATTATACAATGTAATTGCTTTTCGCAGACCCGGAATGGAGGTCAGTTGACGGTCTGCTGAAGTTCGTGTCTGTTGGGTCCAGGGGAGTCTGGGGAGTGAATCGCGATGACGACATCTTCTATCGTTCGGGAACCTTGGAAAATAAAGCGTCCTCGGGCAGCGGCTGGGTGAAGATCGAGGGGAAACTGAAGCAGATCTCATCAGGACACTCCGTCTGGGGCGTCAACGCCAATGACGACATCTTCATTCGACAAGGTCAGAATTTGAAAATTCCTTAAGAACAATAATGTCATGAGATATTCCATAGACATATTAGGCGTTATTACTACAAGCTTTTGATGATACATCTTAGCTAATGATATGGTCCGTGATGACGTCATTAGATTAGCATAAATTATTGATTTTTATTGAAATAATTTTTCTAAAATTACATAAGATGATGGTAATGTGCATAAAATTTTTTAAAATGTATTGTTTCAACCGAAATTTCCTAATTTTGCAAAACAAATGCCTAGCAAAACAAAAGTCAGTACTATGAAACTATTGCCAGATGTATTTTCGGAAAAACAATCTGTTAATCACTGGTCACCATATGGTCACACTACAACCGCCAAGTGCCCTGGTGGAAAAAAGGTTCTGGTTAAAGACACGAATACTTGACTAGCTATGCTTTTCTTTTAGTATTCATTGCTTCAGTGTATTTGTCAAGTAATAAGCATTAAGTTTATAAGCAACTTGGTATCCATTCAGGAGTGACATCCACTAACCCTACGGGGACCGACTGGCTCCATATCGGAGAAAAGCTGAAGCAGCTGGACGTGAGTTCCACCGCTAACCAGCTCTGGGGCGTCAATTCAAACGACAACATCTTCCGACGAACAGGAATCAGTACGGACCAACCAGCCGGTAAAAGCATTGCTTAGTAGGTAGTTAGAAATATGACAGTGTTATTGCTTGATTTTTTGTTTTTTAAAGGTTTTTTGTTGGAAGCATTTTCAAGCTTTTTCAAGTTTTTGTTGGAAGCATTTTCAAGCTATCCTGTGACCCTGAACGACCTAAAAACCATGCGCTAAAAACAAGATTTTTGACGTTCTACGTTCCCCTCTGCATATTTGACGTCATAAAACTACAGTAGCACAAGTGGCAACAGTTTGTCACATTTTTGTGCTTTTTTAGCGTAAAGGTATCATATTAAATTTGTCTGCCCTGATATTAAATGATAGTATTACAAAGGAATGCTTTCATTAGGATATTCAACAATAGGAACTTCAATGCAATTGCATATCAGTTACCCATTGTTAGCAATTCTATGTAAAGCCTAAACTTCCTTGGCCCTGTATGTACACCAGGTACAGGTTGGGAGCTAATAGAAGGCTTGCTGAAGTTTGTGTCCGTTGGTCCCGCCGGCGTCTGGGGCGTGAACTCAAACGACGACATTTTCTACCGCACCGGAACCTTTGGAAACGAGGCGTCACCAGGCAGCGGTTGGGAGCACATCCAGGGGAAACTCAAGCAGATCTCATCAGGAGACAATATTGTCTGGGGAGTAAACGTCAATGACGACATCTTTGTCCGAGAAGGTTTGTGCTTTTGTCGTCTGATTACAATTTTGGGCTTACAAAAGTCAAGATAAGTAAGGGTTAATTACCTGCTATATGGCAACAGGCCTGTGATCATAATAAACGTTCGAATGAGCAAATCTGAGTGTGATGTCGACGTCAGGAAAAAAGAAGTTACTATTATATCATACAAAACCTAAATAAAACCGACCAGTTGATAAAAAGTTAAATTCCGTCAATCCTGAAGTATTTCTCTGGCCAAAATGTAAAGCACGCTGTTCTTCTTTTTTTAAAGATTTTTAAGGCCCTTTTATGCTTAGTTTGGCCATAGAATCAAAAGGAGTCGATGCTAATTTATTAAACCTGGCTTCATGGCGACTGCTTTCTTGTCTTTTGCAAACATGCACAAAATTATCTTATTATAGGAAGCTCACTGCTATGATTTTTACTAGCCAATTATTTGCAATTGTATCATTTTGTTTTGAGTCACGACAGTAGACTGTAAAAAAAATATCCATGTACCCAGTGTCTTTGGTAGTTCTTTACCAAATAAGTGACATGGACAAAATCTAACGATGTTCGTGAATTGATTTTAGCACCAAGAATAGGCCGAATGTTAATTGGCCATTTACTTGCAATTTACTCACCTCCTAACCAAATAATCGACATGGACAACATTTTTATGGGTGCTTCTGAATCAATTCTAGCGTCAAGTATTGAAGGGCTGAATTTTAATGACTTATTGTGCTGTATCTCCATAACCTGTCAGTGAGCACACTGCTTTGTCATTTAGATTTCGTGTTACAAAGCGCCCTACATCATTAATGAGCGAATAAACGCGCTAATTCACTCTTCTAGCGTCCTTTAGAAAGGTCTGTATCCATCTATACCCACCTCATTATGAAGTAGAAACGATCATTTAAAACCGAGCAATATTGGCACGTCTTCAAATTAAGTTAAATTCAAATGAGACAACTGAGCTCCTAGACCCAAACATGGCGCTAGTAGATCAGGATCTCATAGCGTTCCACTACTTACTGGTCGGCTACGCGCGTTACCGTTTCTATGTCATATCGCTAAATGGCCATGCCCAAGCGTATCTTAACTTTATTTAATGCTAAAATATTTTTAAGAAAGCAACACTCCAATTTAAAATGTATGACGGCATTGTAAAAATACATTAAAATCAAAGAACATGCTTACATTCAAACCCGTTAGCTATAGCCTAATCCCAAAACCCTTGAAGTATCACGGTGTTGACGTAGTGTTCAAATAAACGTAAAATATGTCCCCTGTTTCAAATGGCGACAATTTTCAACGAAACTGGCTACCCCGAGCCATTTTGGTGACTTTTTTTTTTACATTTTTTATCCATATATAGTCATCAAATGAGACCTTTCTGCACCCAAGGGTGTTCAAAATATAATCCTTTTTTTTTCCAAGGAATAAGCCCGAGCACCCCTGCTGGAACTGGTTGGAGGCAGATTCCAGGAAAACTGAAGCAGGTTGAGGCTGGTCTCAGCGGCAGGCAGGCGTGGGGAGTCAACTCAGGCGACTCCATCTTCCTACGTACACAACCGACAGGTCAGAAGATTTAACACTTCAGTCCCCTCGTAGTATTAAATATCTTATGCCCCAGTCACAGATGGCCACATATATTCTCCTGTTCGATCATGAAATACCTTAAATTATACATAGGAGTAATGTCCAAGCAGATCACTTCTAGTGACAAGACAGTATCCATTAGCGAGAGGTGTCCACCCGGCCACCGCGGATATTGTTACCGGATGAGGTCTGCTTCAGTTCGGCTACTGTTCAGCTGCGCCAGCCGAATGTTTTGAAATATTGAAATAATTCTCTTGTGGACTAGTACTAGTGGCTCGGTCATGGCTGTCTGGTAGTTGGCTAGTGCTCTTGGTCGAGCAGTAATCGGGCGTAGTTGTGAGCCAAGAGTTGTGCATGTGTTTGTTTGTTTGTTTTTATTTGTTTTCCCAGGGTGTACATATCGCCACTAAGGCGTTTTTCAATGTGCCCTGCAGGCATACATAAATAAAATATACAAGAAAATAACAGATATAACAAAATGATAAGTCAACTTATAAGTACAAATTAAAGTCAACTTAGTACAAAATAAAAGTAAAAGTACTATATAATGCCGCAACTCAGTAAGGTGGTAATAAAACAAACTTGTCAAACCAAGAGCCACAACTCATAGTAATAAAGGCAATAATACAAAAACAAATCAAGGAAATAACAAAGGAATATAACAAAGGAATTTGCATATCAATGCTGTTTGATAACAAGTTATGATGTGGCAACACAATCCTGGTTGTAAAGGCGCTTAAAGGAAGAAACAGAATCTGCTCTTTATAATTGAGGTGGGAGTGAGTTCCATAATGTGGCACCAGTACAAGAGAGGGATTTCTTTTTATATTGAAGTTGAGCTTTTGGCAGTTGTAGCCCACCCTGTGATCTAAGGCGTGTATTGTGTACCTTAGCTGTGTGAACAGACCTGAGATGTGGGGAGGGGACATGTCGTGTAGGGCCTTGTAAACAATCACTGCTTTATTCCTCTTGTGCATCTCAAGCACTGAAATCTGTGCTGTGTTTAGCACTCATTGCATTTAGCACAGATTTCAATTTGAATGATACAATTACCTACCATGGGTTAGAACCAAGAATCAAAAATAATGATAAATGTTACAAATTTTACAAGTAAACAAATACATTCAGCATATTTAACATACAAAAACTTTGTTTCACAAATACAACATTACCCCTTTCACAATTTAAAGTACATCAGAGCATTTTCTAATACGATACTATATATACTATATGTACTACAACTCACCATATTTATCAAACATAGAATCAATATATTAGAACATGAACAAACTGTGTATTAAGTACATTTATGAATACAACATCAGATATGAAAATTAATGAACATACTATCAAAACTGATGCGCAACAATATATATTTTAGTATTATATACTGAATGAACACAAAAGCATTTACTAACACAAGCATCAGACGGTTTACAAACACATCTAATTCAAGAAAGGCTTTGGCTTTTGACCTATTGGATCATGGAAGGTTTAGAAAAAATCATGTTTCCCAGAAAAGCTCGTTCACTGAACAGTTCATATCACAGGAAAGAGCCACCCTCTGAAAATATGATGTTTTTCTTAAAGAACTTCAACTGCCTTCCATCGATGGTTATTCTGTTCGTGCCGGAGACTGTCCTGGGAACGACATCTGGTACATCTATGGGGACGGGATGACCCTATAAGACTGTGCAGACCGCTGCAGGAGTCACCCTGACTGTGTCTCCTTCATGTTCTTTGACAACAAAGAACATCTTATTCCTGGTCGTCGAAAAATATAAAAATCAGTGACCTTGCGTAATATGTGTAGCCAGGTTTGCTCGGTGATTGGCTAAAATATGGCGCACCGAAACTCCATAAATTATCGACTTTTTTTAACGAAATCCGAAAAAATCATCAATTTAGCGCAAAAAAATCACCATTAAATGTATGTAAAGACGATAATTTTATTTTATTTCAACGAAATTTTCCCTTCGATACTAGTTTGTTTATTTTCAAATGTTTAACGTATTGTAACCCGATACTTTATCGAACGCCCCCAGCAATGGGAAATAATGCCGTAGTGACAGACCGCCGTGTGTGTTGTTTTGAAAAAAATACACTATGATGCTCAAGTTACTGTGTGTCCTAGGTCGATACGCAATTGTCCGGCTTAAAGGTTTCCAGTTATGTCATGAGTGACCCTGACCGTCCCCAATGCTGCAATTGGAAAAGCCACATCGGGTTCAGAATCCGACAGCCCGCGCGTAAACACACACTCAGACAGGTACTATACACTCGTGCTGGACCCGCCTGCCGCAGACGTGGTAGACTTTCAGTATCCCATTCCAGCGTATCTTAGCCTTGTGCAAAAATCACATTTAAGCTATCCACCATCTTGGATCATAAATCTTGATTTTTTTTAGATTTTCAAGATAGGGTTTGGGACTCCTACTAACTGACCTTGGTACTGCAGCAGAACTTCCTTTTTTGCATTTTTTTTTGGTCCTGAACCTTCTATGGTCTTGATTTTTCGGTGACTGATAGCTTTTCATGTCAATAACAATTGCAAGTGGTGTGGGTTTGGCCTAACTAGCATCTTGTTCTGGAACTACAGGGGCGAAAAATTTTCAAGCGGATGAATGAAGAAAGGAACGAAGAATTTTCATGACTTTTGTCATGAATGTAGCTAAAACAGAGATGTACACAATGGAATGCAAACTATCCAAATGGGGCCTTGATTTGCATGATTAATAAGTAAACTTTAAAAAAATGCATTGTTGTACACAATGGGACTTTTATAGTTGCAATATATGTAATATATGAAGAGTTGAACATTAACAGATAACAATAATGCAAATAGATGGAAAAGGAAGGAAATCCATACCTTTACATTGTTTTGTTTCAGGCAGCACTGCAGGACAATGTAGGGATCCTGGTGTGCCGACCAATGGGAACAGGGATAACAACAGTAACTTTACATCAGGACAGACAGTCAGGTACACCTGTATGGACGGGTATCAGCTGAGGGGGACTGCCAATATGACCTGCCAGCCGAACGCGACTTGGAGTGGTGCTACACCAACTTGTGGAGGTAATAAAAAAAGTATAAAAGTATCGACGTTGGGGTAGAACTTCTGATTTACGGTATACATGCGTAAACAGGTATCATTGATCATCATGTTCAAAGTGGCTTTTTTAATGACTTAACCCGTTGAAATTTTAGTAGTACAGAATCACCAGGATGACCAAAATAACCCGGTCTGAAGAAAGTTAACCCAATTCAAATCATTTGGGGGCCTACTTATTATTATCGCATGATTCCTAAATATTCAGATGAAAGTTTAAAAATAAAAATAAGGTCGTAAAAGTCGCATGTGATTTTATAACGTACACTAGAACCGTATTTTAAATATGTTACTGTGTAGACATGTGAATACTTTGCCTTTGGGAACGCATCTATAACCACAGGCACCTGTGCTGTGCAGTGTGAAGCAGTTAAAACATACTATTAGGCGACATGCCGCCAAGTTAACATCGCTGTACTCGGTCTAAGCAAACACGGTGTTTTAGTTGAAAAAGGAATGTACTCTGCGCGATACGGATCATAAGTTGTTACTTCTGATCATGGTAAAAGCAATTCACGGAAAGGCCGGCGGGAACAAGCCATCGCTCTTTACAGTTAGTTCAGTCGCATTCCCGAACCGTCGTCAGAGAGCTATCTTCTCACTTCGCATTTCGTACCCAACCACCAAGCCATGTCGAGAGTTCCAGGCAGGTTTCTTGAGCGTACTGTACGCAGTTGGTCTTCTTGCAAGTTAACAGAAATTTTACGAGCCAAATTATTCCGAAAACGAAGGCCACGAAGAGCACAAGAAACTGTCCCGACTGGTCTTAGTGATGTACAATGTTGTTCCAAATATGCGGTAAAATGGAATAGCGACATCAAACGTCTCAAAATTATGTTCACCATAAATGATTTTGTTTATTATTCACTATTTTATGTTATCGAATTCAAACTAGAGTTCCACGATCTCATACCTTCGTCAAACCTTGCGGTTGACAAATTATACAATTTTAATCATTGATTTTGCAAATAAGAGCCTCATTTGCATGGATTATATCAGTTGATCATATTCTCCAACCAATGACAGTCTTATCTTAACAAAAAGGCTATTTTAGCACTTCCTCATAAATTATGCAGATGAGGTCATGATTTGAATAAATTAAATTAAATTAAATTTGAATAAATGTTTATTGATGTTCTCCTTCACTTAACCCTACCTAGACCGGTGGGGGGGGGGGCTAAAAGTGCCCGCGGCAACTTTGATGTCACCTAGCATCTGAACGGCTAGCCGTAGAACGGTTAAACTTGGTGACTTTTCCTAGAATATTGTTGGCAACAATTCTCTCTCATCGGTATAAGATAATAAATTTTTTTGTTGCCATGGCAACGGGTTTCTGACAGGCATTTTTTTGCTAAATTTAGTACTTTTTGTTTCAACAATAGAATTTTATGAGTTTTATGTCAAGTTACTCATGGTTTCTTATATTAATAACATCCCATATAATTTTATGTAAATTTTATCATTAAATATGCATAATTTATGCTAATTTGATGACGTCATTGGCCAAAATCCAAGATGGCGGACCATATCATTAGAACAGGTATATACAGGTTATTTTCATTAAAAGTTCATCAATACTTCCATTTCTTTTTCCAAAAAAAGGTTTGAATGAAGGTCTTTAGTATGTTTACAATGTATTTTAGGCTTTATCATGAAAAAAAAAAACTATTTTTGAAAATTCAAGATTGATGATCCAAGATGGCGGATATCTTATGCATGACGTCATTTTATGACGTCACCGGTGTTGCTATGGGCAACATAAGACTTCGTACACCATACTATTCTGTCATAAACACTTTTGGTACAGTAATGTTGAATACTATTTAGTTTTCAGGGAAAAACCTATTTAGACGGTTTTGGCCAAAAAAAATAACATTAATGACGTCATAATGACGTCATATTACGTCATAACGACATAAAAATTGTACATATGATAAATTTTTACTAGTACACCATTCTCTAAAAATTTGGTGGTCATACGACTTACCGTTCGCGAGTTCTTAGGGGGGGTCAAAAGAGCCCCCCCCCCGCCCCCGTCCCCCC